>NC_090382.1:80409253-80726259 GCF_036365525.1 Heterodontus francisci | reverse complement strand
TGAAAAACGGAAGGTAAGTCAATGGATGGTAGGGTGGGGTCGGGCGCAGGGAAAAATGCAAGGACTCGGGTCGGGTTTTTTTTTTGCAGACCTGAGCAGACTTTTAACAGATAGCATCCTTTGTAAAACGGATCGATGATCCCACATGGCTTGTTACCTAGCTGGTGCCAGGGAGAGACATCTCAAACCAGCTTGAAAGGATACTAGACAGGGAGGGAGAGGATCCAGTGGTTGTAATCCATGTTGGGACCGGCAACATAGGCAAGAGGTCCTGTTTGGATAGTGCCAGGAACTAGGAGCTAAATTAAAAGGAGAGGATCTCAAGGATTATAATCTCTGGATTATTGCCCACACAACATGCAAACTGGCATCGGGATACGCAGATTAGGGAGGTGCCTGAAAGACTGGTTTGGGAAAGAGAGGTTCCATTTCATGGGACGTTGGCACCAGTACTGGGACAGGAAGGAACTGTGTTGGAACAGGCTCCACCTGAATCGGGCTGGGACCAAGTCCAAGCAAAGAGGATAAATAGGGCGGCTATTAGGACTTTGGTGTGGAGGACTCAGATGGAAAAATTAGTACAATAGTTTTAAAACACACAAAAGGAAAGAGAGTAGAGTAACAGTCAGAAATTGTGCTTCAGGCACTACAGCTAAAGGGAAAACCACAAGATATAAAGTAATTAAACCAGGAGAGAAAAATCTGAAATCTGAGAGTAAAGCATTAGAGCAGGAGAACAGATTAGAATGTGTGGCCCAAATAAGCATTCCAGCATTTCCTGCTTTTACTGGTGTGATAAACTCTTCCTTTCCCCTATCCTAAGAGATGGGGGCTGGAAGGAAATAAACCCTTTTAATCAGAAGATTCCCCCACCACCCCCCAGAAAACTAAAAGCAGGAACTCTGTGTTTCCAAAGGGATCATAACCATCAACAACAACTTGTATTTATACAGCACCTTTTACTTAGTAAACTGTCCCAAGGCACTTCACAGGGGCATTAACAAACAAAATTTGATACGGAACCACATAAGGAAATATTAGGACAGACGACCAAAAGCTTCGTCAAATGATCCTCGGCACAGCTTACAAAATATGAATGCCTGCTTTTTAAAATAGCACTTACAGCTTACAAAAGCAGATTAACAAGGCACTGCCTGGGGTATTTCTGATGTAAAACATTCCTTTTTACTCAAGATAGAAAATAAAGCAGGGACAGACTTGCAGTGGAATCTGTCTAGTCCACTGTGTGTGATTAGAGAATCAGTTTTCTTTGAAACTGATGTAAAGTAGGGAGCTTGATTTAAATAAACATACACTGCTTGAGCAATCCAATTTCCATAATGCTCAATTCAGGACTGTATGTATCAGGGTCAAGGTTTCTTCCTTGCATTACCTCAGCTTTTACAATACACCAAATGTTCAGACTGACAAGTAAGGCTTGCTGGCGCCTTTTAGCACTATACAGGATTATTCCCCAGTGCAGTAGAAAATTGGCATTACACAGCTATTCACACATAGCACAGTATATTACTGCTACAGCTGAATAAGCTCATTCATGCATTGCCACTAGATTTTAGACCACAACTATTTACTTTATGCCTGTTATAAAAATATCCCTATTTATGTAGGTGTGTGGTTTGAGCCAGACTGCATGATATTCGAGTTTATTTCAATAGCTCTAACAGTTGAACATATCCAGTGACAGACTACCATTTCAATACACAAAAATAAACCAGTGTTCAAGTTACCCAAACCTACCTTCCTAACCCTACCCCCACAAAATATTAGCAAAGGTCTGCACATTGCTTTATTTCAGCAGTTTATAAAATCGTTACAATCCA
Source organism: Heterodontus francisci (assembly GCF_036365525.1). Taxonomy (NCBI): domain Eukaryota; kingdom Metazoa; phylum Chordata; class Chondrichthyes; order Heterodontiformes; family Heterodontidae; genus Heterodontus; species Heterodontus francisci. The sequence goes on along the minus strand of NC_090382.1, from coordinate 80,724,418 downwards.
TACAGCTGTACTATATCCTTTTAAATATAAGCCATTAAAATTAGCGACAAACATGCAACCCTATATTTTTACTCTGCATCATCTTCTGCAGGTGCTAGTTTTGCCATCAGGTTGCTATCTCAATTGCAGCCTTGTGTTACAGAAGCTTGGGAAGTGTCCCACAATCGCATTAAATAACAATACTCTACCCACTTCCTAGAAAACATCTTTGAGAACTGATTGCTTGGAAGGGAGGTGGGGTACAAAACAATGGGACTGCATTTTAATAAACTGCACAAGGCACAAACAAGTTTAAAAGAACAATCCAGTTTGCTCAATAGTAGAACTAACACAGTGGAGTTCACTTATTGAAATTTTGCCAGCAGCCCAACTGATATGTAACAAAATGGTCAATATACAAGGTGGCAGCAATACCTGATGTGCATAGCTGACTGCATGGCCTATAATGTGTACAGCTGACTGACACTTGAAAGAACTACTCAGCCTCTCCTTGGTATGTTGATCAGCATGTTTGTGCTTATATTTGTTTTAGCCTTCTATGCGGAGTGCTGCTCAGCTATCAAGTACTAATGAGCAGCACTGCACAGCTATCATTCTCTGGATTCTGTATAGTTAAAAACAAAAACTGCTAGAAAATGCTAGAAGTACTGGCAGGCCAGCCAGCATCTGAAGAAGGGTTACAGAAATGAAAAATGTTGGGGTGAAGCAGATTAACACTTGGGAAACAAGGACAACTTGTATTTATATAGTGTCTTTAACATAACAAAATGTCCCAAAGTGCATCACAGGAGTGTCATAAAGCAAAATTTGACACGAAGCCACATAAAGAGATATTACAACAGATGACAAAGTTTAGTCAACGAGGTAGGTTTTAAGGAGTGTCTCAAAGGAGGAGAGAGATGTGGAGAGGTTTAGGGAAGGAATTCCAGAGCATAGGGCTTTGTCAGCTGAAGACACCAATGGTGGGTGTTCAAGAGGCCAGAATTAGAGGAGCGGAGATATCCCAGGGGGTTGTAGGCTGCAGATTGCAGAGATAGCGAGGGGCAAGGCTATGGAGGAATTTGAAAACAAGGACGAGCATTTTAAAATTGAGGCACTGCTTGACTGAGAGCTAATGTTGGTCAGTGAGCACAGAGGCAATGAGTGAACGGGACTTAGTGCGAGTAAGGACACGGGCAATACAGTTTCAGATAACCACAAGTTTATGGAGCATACATCGTGGGAAACTGGCCAGGAATGTGCTGGAATAGTCAAATCTAGGAGGAACAAAGGCATGGATGAGGGTTTCAGCAGCAGATGAGCAGAGGTAGGGGTGGAATTGGGTGCTGCTTCAGAAATGGAAATATGTGGTCTCAGTGATGGCTCAAATGTGATTGGAAGCTCATCTCGGTCAAATATGACAGCAAGGTTGCGAACAGCCTGATTCAGCCTCAGACAGTTGCCCAGGAGAGTTGGTGGCTAGGGAGTGGCGTTTTCAGAGAGAACCAAAGACAATGGCTTCAGCCTTCCCAATATTTGATTGGAGGAAATTTCTGCCCATCCAGTACTGGATGTCAGACAAGCAGTCTGCTAATTTAAAGACAGTGGAAGAGTCGAGAGAAGTGGTGGTAAGGTAGAGCTGGGTGATCAGCATACAGCTGAAAACGAACACTCTTTTTGGATGATGTCGTGAAGGAGAGCACGTAAATAAGAAATAGAAGGGGGCCAAGGATAGATTCTCTTTGTCAGAGCACAATGCTGACACAGGGGGTCTACACCCTTGCACGTGTAGTCAAAGTTCCATTAATCACAAGCCTAGATGCAAACATATACGAATTAGAATATTTTAGAATGGTTCCTGTACTTTAACAACTGCAGCAAAAAATAAAAACAGCTTTGAATTAAGCTTTAAAGCCTTGCTGGTGCACCCTGTTGGAAGTCCTTTGGACTTTCAATTTCGTACTATTGCATAACTAGCCCAAGGATTGTCTCAGTTTTTAAACAAGTTCATTTATAAGAGACTAAATAGAATTTGACTTTATAGAATCAGATAGCACAGAAAGGCCATTCGACCGACCCATCATGGTTGAGCCAACTCTTTGAGCCATCTAATTAGTCTCTCACCCCCACTCCTTCCTCACAGCCCTGCAAATGTTTCCTTTTCAAGTATATTATGTCAACCATACCTTAACTCGCTCCAAATCCCAATCACTGTGCTTACTGACGTTCACTGGCTCCCTGTCTGACAATGTCTCAATTTTAAAATCCCTCCAGGGTCTCGCCCCTACCTATCTGTGTAACCTCCTCCAACCCTACAAGCCTTCGAGATCATCGTGCTCCTCAAATTCAGGTCATTTGTGCACCTCTGATTTTAAATCGCTCCACCATAACAACTTGCTATGTAAAAAAACATTTCATCCCCTCTATGGTTCGTTTGCCAATTATCTTAAATCTGGGTCCTCTGGTTACTAACCCACCTGCCAGTGCAATTTATCCTTATTTACTCTTATCAAAACCCTTCAATTTTGGACAGCTCTATTAAATCTCCCCTTAACCTTCTCTGGATTGTTCGATACCTCAAAGCCAAATGTGCCTTCAAATCAAAATAATGTACAATATCAATTCATGTTTTCTATTAATGTTTCCTACATTACAACAGTGATTACACTACAAAAGTATTTCACTGACTGTAACGTGCTTTGCGGCGCCCCGAGGTCATGAAAGGCACTATATAAATTCAAGTCTTTTTTCTAACTACAACAGTACACAACAAATATACTTGGCTACATAACTTTTAAGTATGGGAAACATTAACTTCGACGGTTAACTCAGTTAATTCTACATTCTGCACAATGGGTATTTCTTACTTAACCAATAACAAACAAGGCACTTGAATTGCTTGTTTATGAACCGCATCCCCAACATATGCTCATTCTGCCATTTCATATTTCCAATAGAATATATAATGGCTCAGATTTTGGTGCAGCGGGACATCTTGCTCCATGCTTCGTTAATTAGACCTTTCCCCTTAACCTTCAGCTCAAAAAACATTAATGCCGCAAATAACTGGAAATGCAAGCTGATAATAAGGTCTCTGGCACCTTCATGAACCATGGGACCAACAGTCTATCTCCTTAACCAAAGAGATTTAAGGATAAAGAAACAGAGGAAAAACAAGAAAGGAAAGATAGATTGGATTGAGAGACACAGACAGAAATAAAAGGTAATAAAAAATAAAATATTACATTTTTAAAATCTCTAACAATATGGAGGAATGAGATCCCAGCTTCAACTGCTCCCTTTCTAGGCCAGGGAGATTGAGTGGCATTGCAGGAACATAAATCTCTTCATCTAAAGGGCCCTTACAATGTTCAGTTCTAACTTCAACTTTCTAGGGCAAGTTTAATTGGTAATTGATGTGCAAATGCATCAATTTCTTGAAACGCACAGCCAGGTTGACAACGAGCTGCTGTCTTCGCGAGGCTAACGGTGAAGTGGCACAAATCATTCAGCAAATTGTGCCATCAGACATGGTTCAGTGGTAGCACTCTCACCTCAGAGTCAGAAGGTTGTGGGTCCAAGTCCCAATCCAGAGACTGGAACACAAAATCTAGGTTGGCACTCCAGTGAAGTACTGAGGGAGTGCTGCACTGCCAGAGATGCTGCCTTTCAGATGACATGTTAAACCAAGTTCCTGTCTGATCTCTCAGATGGACATAAAAGATTTCAGAGAACAGAGGAATTTTCCTCGGTGTCCTGGCTCATATTCATCCTTCAATGAACATTATTAAAAACCAAGTTATTTGGTCATTTTCACATTGCTGTTTATGTGATCTTCTTGCGCGCAAATCAGCTGCCACATTTCCTACATGACAACACTTCAAAAATACTTCATTGCCTGCACTTTGGGGTGTCCTGATGTCATGAAAGGCGCTATACAAATGAAAGGCTCTGTTTTAGCTCTTCTTTTGCCACAAATTGCTGAACAATTTACACATTAATATCATGAACATTAAACTCTGCTTTTCTCAAAGTTCTGGGCCTATAAAAGTATTCCAAACAGATACAGTTCAAACAATAGCAGCTGCACCAACAACAGAAATCCAAGCACAAATTGCAGGAACTTTATTAAATTGATAATCACAGTATTAATATTTCAACAATCTAATGCCCAATGCTGTACTTGCATTTTACAGTTATATTAACTGCACGTGGCAACTCATGGGAAAGAAATCTTTATGAGACACGATTCATATTTCTATGATAGATTATAGAAGCGTACAAACTTAGACCTAGGACAAGGTGTAAACATTTAGCTAGGACAACTGGATGAAGGGTCTTTTAAAAGTAGTAACAGACCCCTAAATTTCAAATGTTGGAAGCTGAATTGGCTAACTATTTTTCACTACAATAACAAATAGCAGCTCTGATGTTCACCTGATAAGAACATTCTAAAACTTTACCACTGGGAGATTATTGGCTTTAGGATAGAAAGGCTAAACTTGATTTCACCAACGTACAAGTCAGAACAAAAACATCATCCCCCTCTGCTATGCTTGAATCACTGGGTGACTGGGTGACAAGCTCCACCCCAATAAGCTAGAGTCTCTGCAACAGGTTCCGGAGCATTTTTGGACTCTAACACAAGTACAATATTGGGCATTAGATTGTTCAAATATTAATACTGTGATCATCAATTTAATAAAATGCAGACCCAAGTGGGTGGCCCCCCTCTCTTTCTCTCCATTTGAGCTTGGAAGTTTCGAACTCTGCATGCTGACTGAGCACCTCGGCATACTCTGGCTATAATCAGAAACTCCTTTGGAGAAAATCATCCACATTGCTGTCTCCAAGAGACCCACCGAATCAGTCATCTATCTCTTTAAACTAAAAGCCTCAGGACACCGAATTCAGCTAGAAGCCAGCCAAATCACTAAACTCCACAGACGGTATACTTATTTTATGGACTCGAACAATCTATCCTTCCCCGCTCTGTAACTTACTTGTGTGTGTGTCTGCGCATGTGAAAGTTGGCGTGTTTTTTTTTTTACTTAGTTCTGTTTAAGCACAATAAAGTTAACCTCTGTTAAACTCAAGAAAACCTGTATAATTGTTTCTTGTTATGATCATAGCAAGCAAGTAATTAAACATCTATTGAATTGGCTAGTACGTCCACATTCATTAGCTAGCTCATGCACTTTTAAAAAAAAGTATTGTGGTCAAACAAGGTAAGGGAAAAGAGGGAAGCCTTTCAACCCCTCCACACCTGAGGTTCTTTATGGAGAATCATATGACTCAAAGTAATACAAAGAAAAACCTTCCTGGAAAGCTCAACAGTTAATTCAACTACTAAAAATCACTGAACCAAAGCACTGAAAAATATTTTAACCTAGAAATATTTCTAAAGTAGCCTTGTTACATACAATATAGAACTATTCACAAAAGGACAACCAACTTTCCTACAAAAACCTTGACTGACAATGGGATCCTTCAGCTCACTTCACTCGGTGAACATACGAGTTAGGAGCAGGAGTAGGCCACTCGGCCCTCCGAGCCTGCTCCGCCATTCAATAAGTTCATGGCTGAACTGATTACTCCACATTTCCACCTACCCCCAATAACCATCCAGCCCCTTGCTTATCAGGAATCTATCTACCTCTGCCTTAAAAATATTCAACGACTCTGCTTCCATCACCTTTTGAGGAAGAGTGTTCCAAAAACGCACAACCCTCAGAAAAACAATTTCTCCTTATCTCTGTCTGAAATGGGCGATCCCTTATTTTTAAACAGTGACTCCTAGTTCTAGATTCTCCCACAAGGGGAAGCATCCTTTCCACATCCACCCTGTCAAGGCCCCTCAGGATCTTATGTTTAAATCAAGTCGCCTCTTACTCTTCTAAATTCCAGCGGATACAAGGCAAGCCTGTCCAATCTTTCCTCATAAGACAGCCCATCAATGCCAGGTATTAGTCGACTAAACCTTCTCTGTATTGCCTCCAATGCATTTACCTCCTTCCTTAAATAAGCAGACTAGTACTGTACACAGTACTCCAGATGTGGTCTCACCAATGCCCTGTATAGCTGAAGCATAACCTCCCTATTTTTGTATTCAGTTCCCCTCGCGATAAACGATAACATTCTATTAGCTTTCCTAATTAGGTGCTGTACCTGCATACTAACCTTTTGCGATTCATGCACTAGGACACCCAGATTCCTCTGCATCTCAGAGCTGCAATCTTTCACCATTTAGATAATATGCTTCTTTTTTATTCTTCCTGCCAAAGTGGACAATTTCACACTTACCCATATTATACTCCATTTGTCAGGTCTCTGCCCACTCACTTAACCTATCTATATCCCTTTGTAGCCCCCTTATGTCCTCTTCACAAGTTACTTCCTACCTATCTTTGTGTCATCAGAAAATTTAGCAACCATACCTTCGGTCCCTTCATCTAAGTCATTTATATAAATTGTAAAAAGATGAGGCTCCAACACAGATCCCTGTGGCACACCACTCATTACATCTTGCCAACCAGAAAATGATCCAATTATGCTTACTGTGTTTCCTGTTAGATAGCCAATCTTCTATCTATGCCAATATGTTACCCCCTACATCATGAGCTTTTATTTTCTGCAATAACCTTTGATGTGGCACCTTATCAAATGCTTTCTGGAAATCTAAGTGCAATTCATCCATTGGTTTCCCTTTACCCACAGCACATATAACTCCCTCAAAGAACTCCAGTAAATTGGTTAAACATGATTCCCCTTTCACAAAACCACTTTGACTCTGCCTGATTACCTTGAATTTTTCTAAATACCCTGCTATAACATCTTTAATAATAGCTTCTAACATTTTCCCCTAAGACAGATGTTAAGCTAACTGAAAACAAGATAAATTTTCTGAACTGGTTGTGTTGACATTAACTAGTCATCCCAGTCTTTTTAAAATAAAGATGTCAATTAATTTTTGTATGCCAATATTAAATGTGGCCCCAATTAAAAGGCAACCCCAGTTCTTTTTAAGTACAAATAAAACTATTAGAAACCATACTGTAAATCTAATGAATTGCCATTGAATCTAATGATTGCCATCTATTACAGCATAGAACATTTCTCAACAAATGCTATTAATCTCACTCCTGAATCTTGTTTGTGCTTTAGCATGTATCCAAGAACACAAGTTGTCTAAAAGATCACAATGTGTAGACTTTGAACTTTTTCTACATTGTGGAGTTCAGTTTTCATTTTTTTGCTGTTGGTCTCATTTCTTTTTGTGCAGTTGGAACATGAGCCAGTCTAGCAAGATTGATTGTGACACCATCACAGTGAATGCGCCCATAAACAAACAACATGCTGTGACTTACTTCCAAAACAATCTGCTTGTAAGATAATTTGTCTGAAACACCAAACCAAGTCAATACTTGTGTTAAATCAGTCGCATTTAGTGTGTTACTTAACATTTGCACAATACCATATCATTCAGGCTTGGGAAAAGTTACAAAACTAACGATTCTTCTTTTTAAGATTCAACATTTCAAGTCCGGGATTTCAGGCTGTAAAAGTAGTTGTCTTCATTCCCCCATCAATTCTACCCTTAAAATGAACCCGACTCGAGTCGGCCCACACCATAGCAAACTCTCACCCTCCCCGCCCCCACTATCCGACTAACATTCGCTCCAGACGTTAAACTGGGCTGCGGCCAGCCCTTCAAGCCGGTGGTCTCGCACTGCGGGTGCTCCGCTCCCCCTCACTCACCGTTGACTCTCTGACCATCCGCGACCACAACAAGAGCAGCGGTGACGACAAAGACGAGCGTGAGAACGCGCGCCGACGCCAAGACACCAAACCCAGCTCGCGCCTCCATCTTCCACGATGTGAGCATCCTCGCCAGTGACGTCACCAGATCCGCCGTGCCGCCCTCCGCCACACCCACTTTCGCCCTACGCCCCGCCCAATTTCACGCTATCTAATCCGCCCCCTCCGCTTTCAGCCCCGCCCACGGCTCCCTGTCAGCTCCGCCCACCCTCCTGCTCCACCTTTGTATACATGAAAACTGCTCTCCAGTCGTGTGGGTAGATCCGCATTCCGCTCTAAACTCACTGGATCCGGCAATTGTAGTTCTGGCTCACAGCTTTTTACTTCATAGAGCTGTTTTTGTTTACACGATTTTATTTTTAACTACATGAACAATAAGTTCTCCTGTGCAACTATTTACAAATAATGTACTGCACAGAAAGAGGCTTTTTCGTGCATCCAAGGTCATTTTGCCTACCTCGAACAATAAAGCTAACTGTTCCAGTAAACAATGCATGGCTGAAAAATATAGTATGAAAAGCATAAGTTTGCATGAACCATTTATTTCAGAAAAATCATTTAGGGGTGCGAAAGTTGATAATATGTTTTTACCAGCCACCAAACATAAGCATCTTGACACTGGAACTGGGTGGAATACAGCCCCATCTTTAAAAGATTAGCTGAAAGCACTCTCAAGCATAGCGAGGTTTCCACAAAAGTTATGACTTAGTCGTTTCATTAACCTAGTGGACGTGAACCTACAGTACAAAATTGTTCAATATTGTCATTTACCAGTCAGATACAAGGCTGCCAACCCTCCAGGGTTGGCCTGGAGTTTCCAACAGTTTAAGTCCGAGGAACTGTTGTGAATAACTGCAGAAAAATCAGAGACATTTAAAAATGTATGTTTTCATTTCTTGACCTATTTATTTGTTATAAAAATATTGCAGATGGGAAAAACTAATTCAAGAATCATCCAATTAGCTAATGAAGAATCTTCACTTTCCAATTGGTGTGGAAAAAGTGCTGCGCCATGAGGATGGTGGACAACTAATGACAAGGGAGGGGAGGGTAGAAGGAGATCATGTGGTGAAACCCCCAGTATTACATTCAAGCAGAATTGGAGTTTACATCAAGATAAATTGTGCTGAGTCTGAAGAAACACTAAATTCAGTGTAACAATGACTATTTCCAGATCTTCCAGAATATTCCATCATAGAATAACAAAAATAGGAGAAACGTCGGAGTGCAATTGCTAAAATGTCCTTGGCAGCCATCTAGTGTTGAGCAAACACCATGAAAGTACTGTGCAAATCAAGAGACCTGTACATAACAAGTAGGTTTTTGTTTTTATAACAATTAAAAAGAATTACATTTAAAAACTTGAAAATACCACTCAATATTGACAACTGAACATTAATTTTAAGAGTAGTCTGACCTCATACTGGTTAAAACTTTATGTTGTAATTAACATTTTTGTTCAAATTAAATGAGGTCGATCAACCTTTTAAATTACAAAAATTTTATAATATGCAAAATCATCTGCTTGTGTTGATATTTGATATCATCCTTAGCTAAGTTGCAGTACTCTCACCTCTGAGTAAAAAGGTTGTGGGTTATAAGCTGATGATACCCAGTTCTACCTCATCACCACCTCTATCAACTCCTCCACTGTCTATAAGACATCCAGCACTGGATGAGCAGAAATTTTCTCCAATTAAATATTAGGAAGACCAACAAGATAATGCATAGACTACAGAAAGGTTAATGCAGTAACAAAGGCATACTCCTACCCAATTCCTCGCTTGGAAGACTGTATTGACACAGTGGGCAGTGCCACGTTTCTTACAAAAATAGATTTGTTAAAGGGATATTGGCAGGTGCCTTTAACACCTGAGCTAAAGAAATATCGGCCTTTGTCACACCCAACAGTCTTTTCCAATGTCGCATGATGCCATTTGGGCTAAAAAATGCCCCAGCCACTTTTCAGAGACGAATGAACCAAATGGTAGCCAGTGTTCCTAACTATGTGGTTTACCTTGACGATGTGCTGGTATACAGTGACATTTGGAAGGACCACTTGGAACAACTAAAAGCTCGGTTTATAAAATTACAGTCGGCTGATTTGGTAATAAACTTTGCCAAAAATTCAAAAACCAGAATGCCAGACTATTTTGGTTACAGCCCTATTACTTAAAGATTATCCACATTCTAAAAAAAATGTAATTGTGGATGCTTTGTCTAGAATCTAACTTTGCTTTGAGTTATCTGAATGCAAAGATGGTACAAAGCCGAACTGTATTAGCTACAGGTAAAGAGTGAATGAGAAAGAGAGTGTAAATGTGTTTTAGTAATTTTTCATCTTCTGTTTTTTTCACTCTTTGCAATGAAAACACATTTAAAAATGGCATTTCATTCCTCCAAGGATGGAGGTATTATGAAAGTGCTTCCATTATTTTTATTTTTTGAGAACTTGAGTTAAAACTGAAAAGATTTCTTGGATTTGCATTTTTTACCAAGTTCACCAACAGGACAAGATGTTGGCCAGAATTTTAACTGTCCCGGCGGGTCCGTGGTTCAGGAGGCGGAAGCAGGTGCCGAAGTCGCTCCTGCTCCACGCTCAGCTGCTATCTTGATCGAGTGCTAATGGCAGCGGATTTCTGGTTGCAAAAGGCGTGCACGGGTGGGGGGGGTAGGCTTCGGCAGGGGTGGGGCTAGAGCTGGAAGAAGGGCTGCTTTCATCACTAAGGATGGTGGGAGCAGCAAGAGCTTAACACTAGGCATATACCTGGCTGAGGGGGAAAGGAATTGTCATTTCAATTAAAGGGGCAACCCATCAATATCCATAAATCTACCAGAGACCTTGGAGGACCAGAACCCGTTTGCAGCAATGTCAGAGAGAGGTAACCGAATAGCCTCAAGGTTCACAGAAGACTCCCTGCATGTCCTCCTCCAGGTGGCTGAGGCAAAGGGGGAGGTCCTCTTCCCAGCAGACAGAAGGACGAGGCCTCCGCAGTTCACCATGAAGGCGTGGTTGGAGGTTGCGGAGAAGGTCAGCAGCTGCGGGGTTGTGAGGAGGACATGGCTCCAGTGCCGCAAGTGAGTCAACGACCTTCTCCCCTCTGCCTGGGTAAGGGCATGTATCAGTCATCGTTGCTTTGTACTTATACAGGAGGATTACCAGGTGTTGATGCTGCAAAGTCAAAGCCATCCATCTGGAGTCAATGCCTGCAGCCCTGTCATGGACTATATGCTGGGCACATCCGAGATGCACAATGGTCCAGAGGTGTGCCAATTATACGTTTGAATGGCAATGGTCCCAGAGGCAGCATGCAGGACAAGGGATGAGCAGGTGCTTCTTCAAGTCAAGTAACTGAACTGATTGCCATGTGTTTTCACCGGAGAAGAGGACCCAGAATGCCAGAGAGAGGGCAAGGATCGGTGGCGGTGTTGCCAATATTGCAATTCTCACAAGTGTGGAGGAGGAGGCATTGATGCTTGCTGGGGAGGACAGAGGACACTCAGTTGCCAATGGTGAGGCCGGAGAACCTGGTCAGGAGGGAGTGTTCCCCAACGAGTGGGAGGGGAGGGTGGGGGGGTTGCTGCTGGCTCAAGCAATGAAGGTTGCTCGCGAGTTCAAAGTCACACACATGTGGCCACACTGCAGTCTATGACATGTCCTTCAGTCCAGAGTGTTTCTCACACCTGCTCATTCTGTTTTCCCCCACAGGTGAAACACAGCAGTGGCCAGGCAACGTCTCCGGGGTACATCCGTCCACCTCTGAGGAGGCTGAGTGGACCTCAGATGGTGTAGAGTCACATCTTTTCCACACACCCAAGTACCAGCTCAGATACAGTCACCTCGGTTGGGCTGGTTGCGTCTCCGGATTCATGGTCACAATCTGGTATCAGCACCACACAAGTGCCGGACCAGCTGCCAGAGGCAGTATCGGCCGATACCTCTGACACTCGCAGGACTGTGGGAGGCCAGGCCAGTGCTGAGCCCTATGCTGATGATAAGCCTCTGAGGACATCTATTCAACAGGAGTTGCTGCAGGTGCAGCGTGAGGTGCGTGGAAATCTGGCGGAGTTACCAGAGATGATGCGTGCTATGACTTGGACTTTGGAGGTTTCAATCCAGGTTATGAGTTCCACACAGTCCCTGTCGTCTGCGCAACCGGCTTCCTCCATTGGCAGATTGGCGCTGCAGAGGAGGGCCCGATCCAGCAGATGCACAGCACTCATTATTCCCTCTGGCAGTGACATTAGCACCTCGGAATCCCAGGGTGACAGAGGGTGGTCCTGAAACTGCTCAGGGTCAGCTCAACATGTCGGGGCCCTCACAGCCTCAGGCAGTCAGAGGACACCCACCAAGGTCATCCCAAGCCATGGGGCATCCTAAACAGCCACCTGCCTCTGCCATGGCTGGCGATGAGGGGTCATCAACAAGCGTGAGCACTCGCAAATGTTTTAAGAAATCACATTAACTGCACTTAAGGTCACTTGTGCAATTTTGAATTATTTATTTGTTATTCGACTGCACACAAAACCTATTAAATTTCTCACTTGGCTTTTTTATCTCTTAAGTCAATGATGATGTGCCAAGCGAGCCTATTGTTCTGCATGAGATGGAGACTTGGGGGAGGTGCCACATTGGGCCATGTTGTGTTTGAGGGAAAGGTGGACCATTGCAGCTGAGATTAGAGGCTGCAGGTGAGTGCTTTTGCACTTCCAGCAGATGTGAAAGCCTGAACTCAGATTGGCATGTCCATCGCTGGCATACTACATGGGTAACGAGCCTTCGATTAGGAGAAACGCCCGAGTATTGGAGCCTCCGTTGCACTCAACTCCTTCAAACCTCCAACACTGTCCCCTCCTCCTCCTCAACCCTTTCACCCTTCTCGTCAGAGGATGCCTCATGCTGAATAATGTCCTCATCATCCAGGGCCTCCCCCCTCTGCAGTGCCAGGTTATGTAAGGCGCAGCAGCCGACAACAATGTGAGATACCCTTGCTGGCGAATACTGAAGGGCGCCACCTGAGCGATCCAGGCACGTAAATCCCATCTTCAGAAGACCCATCGTCTACTCAGTGGTGTCTCTGGTGGTCGCATGGCTCACATTGTACTGTTCCCCTGCTTCATTCCTTGGGTTCCTCACCACGTCTTCAGCAGGTAACCCCTGTCGCTAAGTATCCATCCTCCCAGGCTCTCGGGGGCGGCTGAGTTATGCTGGCACCTGGAAGTTCCGGAGAATGAATGCGTCGTGACTGCTTCCTGGTTAGCTGGAAAAAATCCTGCAATTCAAGTGCGTGCTGGCGAAAAGACCTTGATGCCACATTTCTCCTAGAAAGCCGACTATCATAATTCTCAATATCTCCTGAAGGGACTGCTTCTGAAACAAATCCAGTGACCCGTCTCTGTATACGCAGATACCAGACCAAAAAAAGGGGCAACTGATTTCCTTCCATATCTCTTTCTTTTTCATCAAGAATTAGCAAGTATTTGGCCAAAGTAGTTTTTTTTTGGTCTTTTTCTTTTTAAACAGGCCTCTGCAGATTGAATTTCTGTATTTTTTCCAGTGTGAAAGTCTAGTTGGGGAATTTTTCTAAAGGGAACTTTCATATTTTAATCAGTGTGTTAATGCTTTGCTTTGCTACTGGTCAAATCTTGTTTTATAATAAACTGATAATTTTGTAGTTTATTAAACAAGCCTGGTTGGTGTGTTTTTTACCCAGAATAAAATAAAAGTATATGATTGGCTGCATCAGTAACTGAGTAAATATTTAAATAGATGTGACCTGTGAAAAAGACAGTGCACTCCTCCCTCCTCAGGCGTAACACATTATTATGGAAAAGGAGAAAGATAAAACAGGAATAAAAGTTCTAAATTGGGGGAAGGCAAATTTAACGAAGCTGAGAGGTGATCTGGCAGAAGTGGACTGACTACAGCTACTTGAAAGAAAATCATTGGCAAACCAGTGGGAGGTATTGAAAAGCGAGATTCTACAGGCACAGTGTAGGCATGTCCTCACAAAGAAAAAGGGTGGTATGGCCAAATCTAGAGCCCCCTGGTTGTCTAGAAGCATACAAGGTAAGATAAAGCAGAAAAAGAAAGCATATGACAGTCACAAAAACGTAATACTTTAGAAAGCCTTGAGGAGTATAGAAAGTGCAGGGGTAAAGTAAAAAAGAAAATTAGTAAAGCAAAGAAAGGACATGAAAAAATATTGGCATAAAATCAAGGAAAACCCGAAGATGTTTTATCAGTTCATTAAGAGCAAGAGGATAACTAAGGAAAGGGTAGAGCCCGTCAGAGATGTACAAGGGAACATATGTGTGGATGCAGAAGATGTGGGCAGGGTTCTTAATTAGTACTTCACAAAGGAGAGGGATGATGCAGACATTGTAATTAAAGAGGAGGAGTGTGAAATATTAAATACGATAAGCATAATGAGAGAGGAAGTACTAGAGGGTCTGACATCCATGAAAGTGGATAAATCACCAGGGCTGAATGTATTGTAACCCAGGCTGTTAATGGAAGCCAGGGAGGAAATAGTGGATGCTCTGAGGATCATTTTCAAATCCTCACTAGATACAGGCGAGGTACTAGAGGATTAGAAGTCTATGAACATTGTACCATTGTTTAAAAAGGATGCGAGGGATAGGCCAAATAATTACAGGCTGGTCAGTCTGACCTCGGTAGTGGGCAAATTAGTAGAATCAATTCTGAGAGAAAAGCTTAAACTGTCACTTGGAAAGGCATGGATTAATCAGGGTTAGTCAGGATGGATTTGATAAGGAAAAGTCATGTCTTACTACCTTGATTTTTGAGGAAGTAACAAGGAGGATTGATGAGGGTAGTGCAGTGGATGTTGTCTACATGGATTTCAGTAAGGCATTTGACAAGGTCCCACAGGGAAGACTGGTCAGAAAAGTAAAAGCCCATGGGATTCAGGGGAATGTAGAGAGTTGGATCGAAAATTGGCTCAGTGACAAGAAGCAAAGGGTAATGGTCGATGGATGTTTTTGCGAATGGAAAGTGGTTTCCAGTCACGTTCCACAGGGCTCAGTGTTGGGTCCTTGCTGTTTGTGGCATATATTAATGATTTGGACTTAAATGTGGGAAGCTTGATTGGGAAATTTGCAGGTGACACAAAAATTGGCCGTGTAGTTGACAGTGAAGAGGATAGTTGTAGACTCCAGAATGATATAAATGGTTTAGTTGAGTGGGCGGAAAAGTGGCAAATGGCGTTCAATCTGGAGAACAGTGAGGTAATGCATTTCAGGAGGGCAAACAAAGCAGGGGAATACACAATAAACAGGAGGATATTGAGAGGAGTAGAAGAAATGAGAGACCTTCAACTGTATGTCCACAGATCCCTGAAGGTGGCAGGACAGGCAGATAAAGTGGTGAAGAAGGCATATGGAATACTTTCCTTTATTGGCTGAGGTATAGAATGCAAGAGCAGGGATGTAATGCTGGAACGGTATAAAATGCTGGTTAGGCCACAGCTGGAATATTATGTACAGTTCTGGTCACCACATTAAAGGAAGGACATAATTGCTCTGGAGAGACGACAGAGGAGATTTACAAGAATGTTGCCTGGGCTTGAACATTGCAGCTATGAGGAAAGATTGGATAGGCTAGGGTTGTTTTCCTTAGAACAGAGAACGCTGAGGAGTGACTTAATTGAGGTGTACAAAATTATGAGGAGCCTAGTTAAAGGACCTGTTTCCCCTAGAGGAGAGATCAATTACCAGGGGGCACAGATTTAAGATGATTGGTAGAAGGATTAGAGAGGACATGAGGAAAAACTTTTTCTTGGTGTCTAGAATTCACTGTCCAGATTGGTGGTGGAGGCTCATTTAAAAGGTACCTGGACCTGCACCTGAAGTGCTGTAACCTGCAAGGCTGTGGACCAGGTGCTGGAAGGTAGGATTGGAATGGGCAGCTAGTTTTCCTAGCCAGTGCAGACGTGATGGGCTGAATGGCTTCTTTCTGTGCTGTAACTTTTCTATGGTACTGTGGTGACTAACACGACTCTAACTGAACTATTACATAAGAACAAGAACAAAGAACAATACAGCACAGGAACAGGCCATTCGGCCCTCCAAGCCTGCGCCGATCTTGATGCCTGCTGAAACTAACACCTTCTGCACTTCCGGGGCCCATATCCCTCTATTCCCTTCCTATTCATATATTTGTCAAGATGTCTCTTAAACGTCGCTATCGTATCTGTTTCCACCACCTCCCCTGGCAGCAAGTTCCAGGCACTCACCACCCTAAAAAACTTGCCTCGCACATCGCCTCTAAACTTTGCCCCTCGCACCTTAAACCTATGTCCCCTAGTAACTGACTCTTCCACCCTGGGAAAAAGCTTCTGATTATCCACTCTGTCCATGCCGCTCATAACTTTGTAAACCTCTATCATGTCGCCCCTCCAGCTCCGTCGTTCCAGTGAAAACAATCCGAGTTTTTCCAACCTCTCCTCATAGCTAATGCCCTCCAGACCAGGCAACATCCTGGTAAACCTGGAATCACTCAGCAGGTCTGGCAGCATCTGTGGAAAGAGAAGCAGAGTTAACGTTTCGGGTCAGTGACCCTTCTTCGGAACTGACAAATATTAGAAAAGTCACAGATTATAAACAAGTGAGGTGGGGGTGGGGCAAGAGATAACAAAGGAGAAGGTGCAGATTGGACCAGGCCACATAGCTGACCAAAAGGTCACGGAGCAAAGGCAAACAATATGTTAATGGTGTGTTGAAAGACAAAGCATTAGTACAGATTAGGTGTGAATACACTGAATATTGAACAGCAGCAAGTGCAAGCCTGAAGAAAAACAACCTGAAAAAAACAGTGGGTAAGCAAACTGAACAAACTAAGATGAAATGAAATAAATGCAAAAAAAGATTGTAAAAAATGTAAAAAGGAATGTAAAAAAAAAAGGAAGAAAAAATAACTAAAAATGAAAGTAAAATGGGGGGCTGTCATGCTCTGAAATTATTGAACTCAATGTTCAGTCCGGCAGGCTGTAGTGTGCCTAATCGGTAGATGAGATGCTGTTCCTCGAGCTTGCGTTGATGTTCACTGGAACACTGCAGCAATCCCAGGACAGAGATGTGAGCATGAGAGCAGGGGGGAGTGTTGAAATGGCAAGCAACCGGAAGCTCAGGGTCCTGCTTGCGGACTGAGCGGAGATGTTCCGCAAAGCGGTCACCCAGTCTGTGTTTGGTCTCCCCAATGTAAAGGAGATCACATTGTGAGCAGTGAATACAGTATACTAAATTGAAAGAAGTACAAGTAAATCGCTGCTTCACCTGAAAGGAGTGTTTGGGGCCTGGGATAGTGAGGAGAGAGGAGGTAAATGGGCAGGTATTACACCTCCTGCAATTGCAGGGGAAGGTGCCCTGGGACGGGGACGAGGTGGTGGGAGTAATGGAGGAGTGGACCAGGGTGTCGCGGAGGGAACGATCCCTTCGGAATGCTGACAGGGGAAGGGAGGGGAAGATGCGACTGGTAGTGGCATCACGCTGGAGCTGGCGAAAATGGCGGAGGATGATCCTTTGGATATGGAGGCTGGTGGGATGAAAAGTGAGGACAAGGGGAACCCTGTCACGGTTCTGGGAAGGAGGGGAAGGGGTGAGGGTAGAGGTGCGGGGAATGGGTCGGACACGGTTGAGGGCCCTGTCAACCACAGTGGGGGGGAAATCCTCGGTTGAGGAAATAGGAGGTCATATCAGAAGCACCGTCATGGAAGGTAGCATCATCAGAGCAGATGCATCGGAGACGGAGAAACTGGGAGAATGGAATGGAGTCCTTACAGGAGGTAGGGTGTGAAGGAGTGTACTTGAGGTAGCTGTGGGAGTCAGTGGGCTTATAATGGATAATGGTAGACAACCTATCCCCAGAGATGGAGACAGAGAAGTCGAGGAAGGGAAGGGACACTCTGACATCTCTGACACTTCCCTTCCCTTCCTCGACTTCTCTGTCTCCATCTCTGGGGATAGGTTGTCTACCAATATCCATTATAAGCCCACCGACTCCCACAGCTACCTCAACTACACTTCTTCACACCCTACCTCCTGTAAGGACTCCATTCCATTCTCCCAGTTTCTCCGTCTCCGACGCATCTGCTCTGATGATGCTACCTTCCATGACGGTGCTTCTGATATGACCTCCTATTTCCTCAACCGAGGATTTCCCCCCACTGTGGTTGACAGGGCCCTCAACCGTGTCCGGCCCATTCCCCGCACCTCTACCCTCACCCCTTCCCCTCCCTCCCAGAACCGTGACAGGGTTCCCCTTGTCCTCACTTTTCATCCCACCAGCCTCCATATCCAAAGGATGATCCTCCGCCATTTTCGCCAGCTCCAGCGTGATGCCACTACCAGTCGCATCTTCCCCGCCCTTCCCCTGTCAGCATTCCGAAGGGATCGTTCCCTCCGCGACACCCTGGTCCACTCCTCCATTACCCCCACCACCTCGTCCCCGTCCCAGGGCACCTTCCCCTGCAATTGCAGGAGGTGTAATACCTGCCCATTTACCTCCTCTCTCCTCACTATCCCAGGCCCCAAACACTCCTTTCAGGTGAAGCAGCGATTTACTTGTACTTCTTTCAATTTAGTATACTGTATTCACTGCTCACAATGTGATCTCCTTTACATTGGGGAGACCAAACACAGACTGGGTGACCACTTTGCGGAACACCTCCACTCAGTCCGCAAGCAGGACCCTGAGCTTCCGGTTGCTTGCCATTTCAACACTCCCCCCTGCTCTCATGCTCACATCTCTGTCCTGGGATTGCTGCAGTGTTCCAGTGAACATCAACGCAAGCTCGAGGAACAGCATCTCATCTACCGATTAGGCACACTACAGCCTGCCGGACTGAACATTGAGTTCAATAATTTCAGAGCATGACAGCCCCCCATTTTACTTTCATTTTTAGTTATTTTTTCTTCCTTTTTTTTACATTCCTTTTTACATTTTTTACAATCTTTTTTTGCATTTATTTCATTTCATCTTAGTTTGTTCAGTTTGCTTACCCACTGTTTTTTTCAGGTTGTTTTTCTTCAGGCTTGCACTTGCTGCTGTTCAATATTCAGTGTATTCACACCTAATCTGTACTAATGCTTTGTCTTTCAACACACCATTAACATATTGTTTGCCTTTGCTCCGTGACCTTTTGGTCAGCTATGTGGCCTGGTCCAATCTGCACCTTCTCCTTTGTTATCTCTTGCCCCACCCCCACCTCACTTGTTTATAATCTGTGACTTTTCTAATATTTGTCAGTTCCGAAGAAGGGTCACTGACCCGAAACGTTAACTCTGCTTCTCTTTCCACAGATGCTGCCAAACCTGCTGAGTGATTCCAGCATTTCTTGTTTCTGTTTCAGATTTCCAGCATCCGCAGTATTTTGCTTTTATTATTATCCTGGTAAACCTCCTCTGTACCCTCTCCAAAGCCTCCACGTCCTTCTGGTAGTGTGGCGACCAGAATTGCACGCAATATTCTAAGTGTGGCCTAACTAAGGTTCTGTACAGCTGCAACATGACTTGCCAATTTTTATACTCTATGCCCCGACCGATGAAGGCAAGCATGCCGTATGCCTTCTTGACTACCTTATCCACCTGCGTTGCCACTTTCAGTGACCAGTGGACCTGTACGCCCAGATCTCTCTGCCTGTCAATACTCCCAAGGGTTCTGCCATTTACTGTATACCTCCCACCTGCAATAGACCTTCCAAAATGCATTACCTCACATTTGTCCGGATTAAACTCCACCTGCCATTTCTCCTCCCAAGTCTCCAACCGATCTATATCCTGCTGTATCCTCTGACAATCCTCATCATTATCCGCAACTCCACCAACCTTTATGACGTCCGCAAACTTACTAATCAGACCAGCTACATTTTCCTCCAAATCATTTATATACACTACAAACAGCAAAGGTCCCAGCACTGATCCCTGCGGAACACCACTACTCACATTCCTCCATTCAGAAAAACACCCATCCACTGTTACCCTCTGTCTTCTGTGACTGAGCCAGTTCTGTATCCATCTTGCCAGCTCACCTCTGATCTCGTGTGACTTCACCTTTTGCACCAGTCTGCCATGCAGGACCTTGTCAAAGGCTTTACTCAAGTCCATATCGACAACATCCACCGCCCTTCCCTCATCATTCATCTTCGTCACTTCCTCAAAAAATTCAATCAAATTAGTAAGACATGACCTCCCCTTCACAAAACCATGCTGTCTCTCGCTAATAAGTTCGTTTGTTTCCAAATGGGAGTAAACTCTGTCCCAAAGAATCCTCTCTAATAGTTTCCCTACCACTGACATGTTGGATGATGTCACTTCCTGTGATAATGTGTGAAGTACCCAAACTGTTAAAGTGATATCACAACATCTCCATTTCCTAAAATGTAAATACACAACAGATAAACTATGTACATAACGAAACACAAGAGTTTTCAACAATACGTCCACATGCACTGACTCTCATGTCCTTTAGTCAAGTGTCTCTAAAACATACAGGTGGTCTACTGACTTGACCTGATCTTGTCACTGTGTAGCTTGGTTAAGAACGAGACTTGTCAACATTTTTCTCTTAACCTGTATGTGTGTTCTGACAGTCATCCTGTGCTTGAGCATTACACTCGTCACTTTTCTTCATTACATTCTGTGGATTGGAATATGAACATGTTCTCATAGCCATAGGGTTGTCAGGCACAATGTTGTTAGCTAGTTCCCTCAGCTGATATCTGTTTCTTCTTAGTACTGCGCCATTAGTGGTGGCAACTTCATACGACCTTAGTTCGTTGCAGATTTTGGACACTTCCATGGGAAGCCTTGTTCTCTCCTGCAGATGGATTACTCTGGCCTTCTGTCCAATCTATAGCAATGGTAGTTCCATGCCTGAGTGTTTGTTGTGCACAGCATTCATCTTTTCTTGTTTCACCAACAATTGGTCCTATATTGACAAAGATTTCATGAAATTATGACTTGGAAGAGTTGTCTTGCTTTGCCTTCCAAATATAATTTCTGCAGGTGATCGTAATACTGTGCTGTCTTTATTGATTACAGCCATTATCTAGCTGCACTAATTCATATGCTGCTGCACACGCCAAATAATTCCTTGCCTCTCCAGAGAATCCAGCTCGGCTTTCAGTTTGTCCTTGATGTGGACGCTACATTTTCTTGGTGGATCTATAGAAGGAATAGCATCATCCCTCACGTGTAGAGTAGCATCTTCTTTTAAACTTCCCACGGTATCAAAATGATCTGGGTACATTCATTGCAAATCCTGAATGGACTCAATGGGATCACATCTGTTCTGGTTGTGTGTCCTTGACAATCCTTAAGATCAGCAGTGTGCCATGATTCTAAGCACACTGCATGCCAGTAGTCCTGCAACTGCTGGACCATTAGTATCGGTGAGGTAGAAGTTTGCTGTGACCATTAAGAGTTTCCATACTTGTACTTCGTCATTGCTCCCATGCAGTTGAGCGGTGAACCGTTGTACGCTGTAAGCCTTGCCTTTGTAGGTTGTATCATGACTTCCCATCTTGCCAGGAACATATTCTTTAATATTGTCAGTTGCAAAATATTTGCACTTGCCCCTGTATCGACCTTGAGTTGCAATTTGCGCTGGCCATTCTTCTCTGGGCATATGATGTCAATGGTGGCGAGTGCTTCCTGCTGTGTAACTGCATCCATCTGGTGTGCAACTGTTACGGTGTGAAAAGCTTCTTCACCATCAATGTCCTTCTCTATCTCAGGGACAATGTATGTGTTTCGATTGACCTCTTACAAATGCATTCCTGTTTCACCCACAAGGTGGTGTTTGATTTTTGTCAGGTCATGGCCTGCTGTGACATCTGGCCAATTTTCCATAACCAGACCTCCTGCCCAGCCTTTCCCAGCGCCCTTTCTTACCACACACCTTGCAGTTCTCCATGCAAGTTGGACAATTTCTTGGTTGGTGCATCAGACTGCACTTGCCACGTCTTGCCTCGCTGAGGTGACCTAGTTACCTTGCCTATGGTTGTTGTTCCAAGTGCCTGTGTGCACTGCCTGCTTGCAGCTATGGCCTCAATCTTCCTGCCTTCTTTCAGGAGACATCTGATGTCATATCCTTTTTCTTTGGCGAACAGCTTTCTGAAAAGCTTCTCATGGGGTGGACACAATGACTAATTCCATTATCTGTTCGGATAACTCCACTTCCGAGAAATCACAGACTTCTCCTTTCTCGTGGCATCTGCTGACAAATTAGTTGATGGTCTCTGTGGGCTGCAGTTTGCATGCCATCAGTTCCAGATGATAGATTCTAAAGTTAACTTTGACCTTCAGCTGGTCCTCTAATGTAGTCCAGAGTCTTGCTGGGCTCCTCGGGTCCACTTCAGATAGTCCTGAGATGTTAATCCGATGCAGCCCTTTGTTGCCGATCACAATTTTTATGTTGATGACTTGTTTTTCAAATTCTGTGACAGCAAGATCCAAAAATCACAACTTCATGCGCTGTTTTAAGAGTTAAAATTCTTGGAGATCTTGATCTTTTCAATTCATTTAAGGGTATTTGGTAGTCATGGTACAAAATTTCTTATCTGCAAGAATTCTTAGCTGGAAATTTCCTCTTTAAATGACTCCCTCTTTTTCTTTATTTGAGGTTTTCCCTGAAGGAGAAAGAAAATTGCAGGTCTGCTGTGTTCACAGTGCCTGCAGTACAGGCTTTCAGCCTGCAATTGGGGAGACTTTGCCCACAAAGCAATTCTGGCGGGAAAACACACAGCATGCAACAACACTGCTGTTCCACAGCCCCAACGTGAAGTGACTCTGCTCACTTTTCCCGAGCCTGAATCAGCTACAATCCTGCCTTTTCTTGCTGGCTACCTTCAAAATAACATTCCATTTTCATGTACTCACACACTCCTGAGCACCGAATTCAGCAGATGGTTGTCAAACCTAACAGTGTTGTGGTGTCATCACTACCTCCAACGATGTGTCACATTGTTCTGTCTTCAACGGACCCCGCTGGGAGAAATCGCTGATCCTGATGTCTTGCTCAAGATTGCCGACCCTTTTGAATACTTTGCTGAGCCTCTCCGCGGTACTGCTATTTCAATGCATTCTGCTGCCTCCATGATGTGGTTTTCAAATACACATTTCTGCCACTGCTGCCACTTTGTGTTATTTATTCTTTAGCAATAAGGTACCAAACAATCTTGAACTGAATGGAGGTTAAAGAGTGGGTTCTTTGTGAAGTAACAAGTTTAC
Organism: Heterodontus francisci; assembly: GCF_036365525.1. Lineage (NCBI taxonomy): Eukaryota > Metazoa > Chordata > Chondrichthyes > Heterodontiformes > Heterodontidae > Heterodontus > Heterodontus francisci. The sequence goes on along the minus strand of NC_090382.1, from coordinate 80,701,369 downwards.
AAGAGAGCTCCATAATAAACGTGTGACTAGGTGGCTAATACGACTCCAACTGAACTATTGTGTTGGTTGACATCACTTCCTGTGATGATGTGTGAAGTACTCAAATTTTAAAGTGATATCACATCAAGTCCCATTCAGTGGTCACCCCTGTGCTGACTACATTGGCTCCGGTTAAGAAATACAGCGATTTTATAATTCTCAAAATTGTTTTCAAATGCCCTTTACTATCGCTAATCTTCTTCAGCCCCACAACACTGAGATATCTGCGCTCCTTTAATTCTGGCCTCTTGAGCATCCCCGATTTTAATTTCTGCACCATTGGTGGGCATGCCTTCGACTGCCAAGGCCCTAAGTTCTGGAATTCACCCCCCCCCCACCTAAACCTTTTTGTCTCCCTCACTCGCTTTCCTCTTTCCTTTAAGACACTCCTTAAAACTTACCTCTTCCACCAAGCTTCGGCCATCTGACCTCATATCTCATGTTGCTCTGTGTCAAATTTTAATTTATAATGTTCCTGTGACATTGCCACTTTTTTTATGTTAAAGGCCCTATATAAATACAAGCGTTTGTTGTTGTTAAGCACTTCTCCAAACACTTAAGCACATAATTAGAACATTACAGCGCAGTACAGGCCCTTCGGCCCTCGATGTTGCGCCGACCTGTGAAACCATCTGACCTACACTATTCCATTTTCATCCATATGTCTATCCAATGACCACTTAAATGCCCTTAAAGTTGGCGAGTCTACTACTGTTGCAGGCAGGGCGTTCCACGCCCCTACTACACTCTGAGTAAAGAAACTACCTCTAACATCTGTCCTATATCTATCACCCCTCAACTTAAAGCTATGTCCCCTCGTGTTTGCCATCCCATTCGAGGAAAAAGACTCTCACTATCCACCCTATCTAACCCTCTGATTATCTTATATGTCTCTATTAAGTCACCTCTCCTCCTCCTTCTGTCCAACGAAAACAACCTCAAGTCCCTCAGCCTTTCCTCGTAAGACCTTCCCTCCATATCAGGCAACATCCTAGTAAATCTCCTCTGCACCCTTTCCAAAGCTTCCACATCCTTCCTATAATGCAGTGACCAGAACTGCACGCAATACTCCAGGTGCGGTCTCACCAGAGTTTTGTACAGCTGCAGCATGACCTCGTGGCTCCGAAACTCGATCCCCCTACTAATAAAAGCTAACACGCCATATGCCTTCTTAACAGCCCTATTAACCTGGGTAGCAACTTTCAGGGATTTATGTACCTGGACACCAAGATCTCTCTGTTCATCTACACTACCAAGAATCTTCCCATTAGCCCAGTACTCTGCATTCCTGTTACTCCTTCCAAAGTGAATCACCTCACACTTTTCCGCATTAAACTCCATTTGCCATCTCTCAGCCCAGCTCTGCAGCCTATCTATGTCCCTCTGTACCCTACAACATCCTTCGGCACTATCCACAACTCCACCGACCTTCGTGTCATCCACAAATTTACTAACCCACCCTTCTACACCCTCTTCCAGGTCATTTATAAAAATGACAAACAGCAGTGGCCCCAAAACAGATCCTTGCGGTACACCACTAGTAACTAAACTCCAGGATGAACATTTACCATCAACCACCACCCTCTGTCTTCTTTCAGCTAGCCAATTTCTGATCCAAAGCTCTAAATCACCTTCAACCCCATACTTCCATATTTTCTGCAATAGCCTACCGTGGGGAACCTTATCAAACGCCTTACTGAAATCCATATACACCACATCCACTGCTTTACCCTCATCCACCTGTTTGGTCACCTTCTCGAAAAACTCAATAAGGTTTGTGAGGCACGACCTACCCTTCACAAAACCGTGCTGACTATCGCTAATGAACTTATTCTTTTCAAGATGATTATAAATCCTGTCTCTTATAACCTTTTCCAACATTTTACCCACAACCGAAGTAAGGCTCACAGGTCTATAATTACCAGGGCTGTCTCTACTCCCCTTCTTGAACAAGGGTACAACATTTGCTATCCTCCAGTCTTCCGGCACTATTCCTGTCGACAATGACGACATAAAGATCAAGGACAAAGGCTCTGCAATCTCCTCCCTGGCTTCCCAGAGAATCCTAGGATAAATCCCATCTGGCCCAGGGGACTTATCTATTTTCACACTTTCCAAAATTGCTAACACCTCCTCCTTGTGAACCTCAATCCCATCTAGCCTAGTAGTCTGAATCTCAGTATTCTGCTCGACAACATTTTCTTTCTCTACTGTAAATACTGACGAAAAATATTCATTTAACGCTTCCCCTATCTCCTCTGATTCCACACACAACTACCCACTACTATCCTTGATTGGCCCTAATCGAACTCTAGTCATTCTTTTATTCCTGATATACCTATAGAAAGCCTTAGGGTTTTCCTTGATCCTATCCGCCAATGACTTCTCGTGTCCTCTCCTTGCTCTTCTTAGCTCTCCTTTTAGATCCTTCCTGGCTAGCTTGTAACTCTCAAGCGCCCTAACTGAGCCTTCACGTCTCATCCTAACATAAGCCTTCTTCTTCCTTTTGACAAGCGCTTCAACTTCTTTTGTAAACCACGGTTCCCTCGCTCGACAACTTCCTCCCTGCCTGACAGCTGCATACTTATTAAGGACACGCAGTAGCTGCTCCTTGAATAAGCTCCACATTTCGATTGTGCCCATCCTACGCATCCTAAATCTTGCCTAATCGCATCATAATTTCCTTTCCCCCAGCTATAATTCTTGCCCTGCGGTATATACATGTCCCTGCCCATCGCTAAGGTAAACCTAACCGAATTGTGATCACTATCACCAAAGTGCTCACTTACATCCAAATCCAACACCTGGCCGGGTTCATTACCCAGTACCAAATCCAATGTGGCATCGCCCCTGGTTGGCCTGTCTACATACTGTGTCAGAAAACCCTCCTGCACACACTGGACAAAAACTGACCCATCTAAAGTACTCGAACTATAGTATTTCCAGTCAATATTTGGAAAGTTAAAGTCCCCCATAACAACTACCCTGTTACTCTCGCCCCTGTCGAGAATCATCTTCGCTATCCTTTCCTCTACATCTCTGGAACTATTCGGAGGTCTATAGAAGACTCCCAACAGGGTGACCTCTCCTCTCCTGTTTCTAACCTCGGCCCATACTACCTCAGCAGACGAGTCCTCAAACGTCCTTTCTGCCGCTGTAATACTCTCCTTGATTAACAATGCCACACCCCCTCCTCTTTTACCATCTTCTCTGTTCTTACTGAAACATCTAAATTCCGGAACCTGCAACATCCATTCCTGCCCCTGCTCTACCCATGTCTCCAAAATGGCTACTACATCGAGATCCCAGGTACCAACCTATGCTGCAAGCTCACCCACCTTATTCCGGATGCTCCTGGCGTTGAAGTAGACACACTTTAAACCAAGTTCTTGCTTGCCAGTGCCCTCTTGCGTCCTTGTAACCTTATCCCTGACCTCACTACTCTCAACATCACGGCTGACATTTCAATGCAATACGAGGGAGTGCTAACTTATCAGAGGTGCTGTCTTGCCAATTCCCTGCCTGCCTTCTCAGATGGATATACAGGATTACATGACACTATCTGAAGAGCAGGAGTTCCCCCGATGCTTTGACCAATATTTATCCTTTAATCTCACTAAATCATATTATCTGATCATTATTTCAGTACTGTTAGTGGGTCTTTGCTGTGAGCAAATTGGCTACTGTTCCTTACCTTCCAAAGTGACTTCTCTTCAAAAGTACTTTATTGGCTGTAAAGTGCTTTGGGACAGCCCAAGGTTGTGTAAGGCACTATATAAGTGCCTTTCTAGAATACCATGTAATGATCAGAACAAGATAACCACTGTTGTTCCATGAATTACAAAAAAAAAGGTTTCTCACTCTCAGCTCATATTTTATTGTTAGAGATCAGTTTTTGTGCTCAGCATACAAAAAGAAAATCAGAATTTTTTTTCCATTTTCAGCACCTAGTGGCAGCATTGCGCAAATCCAAATCGTCCATGTATAGTGTACCAAGCAAAACCTGCTATTTGAAATATTGCCATTCTTTGTTTATTTTGCAATGCATTCTGACTGGGTGAGGTGACTGCATTTTATATATCTAACTATGATAGCTAAGAAAGAACATAAAATAAGACAAAGAAATTAACTTAAAGGAAGAAAAACCTGGAACGACTAATTATTTCAAGCTGGGAGAGGAAGTTCTGAATATGATTCCTGCATTTAAATATTATGTACGCAGCATTATATAGTAAATTTGAAGGTGACAATGTTAAGAGATAATGATAAGTTTTGCAGATGGAAGCAGAAAGTTACAAAGGGACATAGTTTACAAGAGTATGCAAAACTATGGCAAGTGGAGTTGAATGTGGGGAAATGTGAGTTCATCGAATCTGGATCCATGAGACAAATCTGAATATTTTCTTAATGGTGAAATACTAGGAATTGTGGAGGAGCAAAGAGATTTGGGTGTCCACGTACATAAATCACTAAAAGCTAGAGGGCATCTACAAAAAGAGTAATGGAATGTTTGTCTTTATCTCATGGGGGCTGAAATACAGAGGGGAGGAAGTTATGCTTCAGTTATACAGAGCCTTGGTCAGATCCCATTTGGAATCATAGAATGGTTACAGCACAGGAGGCAGTTTGGCCCGTCGTGTCTGTGCTGGCTCTCCGCAAGAACAACTCACCTAGTCCGACTGCTCCCCCTTTCCCCTGCAAATTTTTTCACTTCAGATAATTATCCAATTCTCTTTGGAATGCCTCAATTGAATTGGCTTTCACTGCACTCAGCAGTGCATTCCCAATCCTAACCACACACTGCATAAAAAAAGGTTTTCCACCTGTCACCGTTGCTTCTTTTGCCAATCACCTTAAATCGGTGTCTTCTGATTCTAGACCTTTCCGCCGATGGGAAGAAGCTTCTCCCTCACTACTCTGTGCAGACCCTTCATGATTTTGAACACCTCTATTAAATATCCTCTTAATCGTCACTTCTCCAAGGAGAACAGCCCTAGCGTCTCCAACCTATCCATACAACTGAAATTCTTCATCCCTGGAACCATTCTCGTGAATCTTCTCTGCACCCTCTCTAATGCTTTCACATCCTTCCTAAATTGTGGTGCCCAGGACTCGGCACAATACTACAGTTGAGGCCGAACCAGTATTTCATACAGGCTTAACATAACTTCCTTGTTTTTGTACTCTGTGCCCCTATTTATAAAGCCCTGTTCCTGTATGGCTTAACTACCTTCTCAACCTGCCCTGCCACCTTCAATGATTTGTGCACATATACCCCCAGGTCCCTCTGCTCCTGCACCCCCTTTAGTATTGTACCCTTTAATTGATATTGCCTCCCCATTCTTCCTACCAAAATTAATCACTTCACAATTCTGTGAATTAAATTTCATCTGCCACATGTCTGCACATTCCACCAGTCTATGTCCTGTTATGAATACTGGACCTTATAACATGATTATGTTTTAAAAATTATAAATTTAAAAATTCAAGATGGAGTCTGAAATGTCAGGTGGCCTCACCTCCGCTCTGCAAAAGGTTACCAGGACAACCAAGAACAGATATTAAAGACTATCTTCTGAAAAATATAGGAATTTACCTAATTCTCCACATCATACCTCAATACTACTTTCGACCCCTTTCGAAGCTTTATAGTACTGTACTGATTAGTAAAACATTTAATATTTGAATATACATTAAGTTATTACAAAATCTTTATCTCACTAACTGTGGAGAAAAAATAAATACAGTTGAATCTTTCTTAGAAAGGCAATCCAGCTAACAAATTTAAAACTTCAGGTATACTACAGGAGTCACATTTTAAACAGAGGATTTCAAACTGCTATGTTTGGACCTCAGCATTTTGAGCATATCAAGGTAAAATATGCAGGTAGTATTTCTTAAATGTTCTTTGTAAAGAAATAAAACAATGCATTCAACTAATAAAACATCCACACAAATCTCAATGAAAAAGTATTTTTAAACAAAAAAGTGAGGCAACATATGAGACAACGGTACAAACTGCATATTCATATCACTCGAGCGTGAGTAAACTGATGGATGGCTTTCCTTCCCCCAGCCCCTTCAATTTTTGCCAAATATTTTCAGGTAGGCTCCCAGTACTTCTACCTTCAAAACAGGCTCCCAAACACACCCAACAGAATAATTAGACTCCCTGTTTTAAAGTGAGAGATCATCAACAATGCCAAATTGTAGTAATTTTGTGCTGCGTATCCATGCCCAGTAGAGCAAATAGTTAGCACAAACACAAAGGCAAAATACTGCGGCTGCTGGTAATCTCAAAATAAACAGAAAATGCTGGAAATACTTAGCAGATCTGGCAGCATCTGTGAAGAGAGAAAAGTGTTAATGTTTCCAGTCAATGAAGTTCCATCAGAACTGGAAAATGTTAGGGATGTAACAGATTTTAAGCAGATAATAGTGCAAGACAAAAGGGACTGGTAATGGTACAAGGGGAAAAAAATGTGTCTAGAGGTGTAAATGGGAAGAAAAAAATCATTGCCAACAGCTGCCATCCAAAAACAAGAAAAGTTCAAAAAATGGGAGCAACGATTTTGATGTAAAATTGTTGAACGCTGTGTTGAGGTCAGAGGCTAAGTGTGCAATCAAAAGATGAGGTGCTGTTCCTCAAGCTTACCTTGAGGCAGAGAACAGAGAGGTCAGTGTGGGAGTGGAGTGAAGAATTAAAATGATAGGCGACCGGAAGCTCGGGGTTATGCTCACAGATAGAACGGAGGTGTCCCAGAGCATGCTCACCCAAACTTCATTTTGTCTCCCTAAAGTAGAAAAGACCACATTGTGAGCAACAAATGCAGTATACTAAATTGAAAGTAAATCACTGTTTCACCTGGAAGGAATGTTTGGGGCCTTGGATAGTGAAAAGGGAGGAAGTAAAAGGGCAGGTGTTGCATCTCCTGCACTTGCAAGGGATGGTGCCATGGGAGGGAGGGATGCTTCAGGGTGATTGAAGAGTGGACTAGGGTGTTATGAAGGGAATGGTCCCTTCGAAATGCTGAAAGGGGAGGGAAGATGTGTTTGGTGGTAGCATCATGCTGTATGTGGCAAAAATGGTTTTGGGTGATAATTTAATGTGGAGGCTGATGGGGCTGAAGGCAAGAACAAGGGGAACCCTATCATGGTTCTGGGAGGGCAGTGAGGGAAGTTCAGAAATGCAGGAAATGGACCATTCATGCTCAAGTGCCCTGTCAATCATGCTGGGGGGAGACCTCAGATGAGGAAAAAGAAAGAAATATTGGAAGCACTCATATGGAAGGTTGCCTCATTCGAGCAGATGCGATGGAGACTGAGAAACTGGGAGAATGGAACAGAGTCCTTAGGAAGCAGGATGTGAGAAAGTGTAGCTGTGAGAATCAGTGGGCATCCAGTGGATATTGGGTGATAGCCTATCCCCAGAAATGAAGACAGAGAAGTTGAGGAGGGAAGGAAAAGTCTATAAGAACAAGTTCACCCAGGCACAGGAGGATGGTGGTGGATGGGAACTATTTGGGCCTCCTATCCAAGGAAGAAACGGACAACCCTCAGACCATCCTGGAGTGGTATGGAGGCATAGAAGGATTGAACGCCCATGGTGAAAAGATGGCGGTTAGGCCCAGGAAACTGGAAGCTGTTAAAGTGCCGCAGGATATCAGAAGAGCCGCAGTTGTAGGTTGGAAGAGACTGGACAAGGGGAGAAAAAATAGATTTGAGATAGGAAGAAGTCAGTTCTGTGGGACAAGAGCAGGCTGACAAAATGGATTGATTTTCAGGCCCCGCCAAGGGCAGGAACAGAGGTGGACAAGGCCCAAACGTACCAGCCAGTTTCCCAACACTGGCCATTTTGGCAGAGGTAGGTTCAGGGCTGGCACAGCTACCCGCCCCAAGAGGCAAGTAGCCAATTAGGCTCATTAAGAGTCTTGTCAAGCCCACTTAAAAGAAGCCAATTTCTGAAATGATGAGGGGCACTTTAACTGCCTGGAGGCAGGCACCCAGGGGCAGGCCGGGTTGGGGAGGGAGGGTGCGTCCTGCTTTCCAGGTAGCCCTAGAGGCCTTCCCTGCCTGCCTGGGTGTGGCTTTCCCCCACCTCGCCCCCAACAGTGGTGGCCTGTTTGCTGTATGTGTTTTTTTAAATTAAAGATTGAGGTTCCCTCAGTTATTTACCATCCAATGCAGGCTACTGCTGCACTGAAGCTGGAATGCCTCTGATTGGCCCTCCGTCTTCGAGAGCCTGCCTGCCACCCTTAATTAGACAGGGAACTTGTCTTCATACCAATTAATGGGGCACCTCCGTGAAAATTCCAAAGAGTGACTGTTTCCCCCCAGGGATGGGGTTCTGACTCTTGTTTCCTGCCACTGGAGGGAAAATCCAACCCGATGAGTCGACCAGGCTTGTACTCTGTGGATTTTGAGAAGGCGGTAGAAGTGGGTTGTTTGGGTTTGCGGTTGGGGTCTGAGTTTGGAGGCTGTGAAGGAGGAGTTAATGTAAATGACAGTCTTGGAAACAATGGTTTAATATTCAGGAATGGTGTCATCATCCAGTGGGAGGTATGAGGAGGCGTCAGAGAGTTGGTATTCACCTGCCGCAGGTAGAGGTCAGTTTGCCAAACAACCACCCGTGGCAGCAGGTTTGATGACCATGTTAGGGTTGGACCTGAGAGAATGGAGTGCTGCAAGTTCAGAGAGAAATAGGTTAGTGAGGGAAACGGAGGAATTGAGACAATAAAAGCAAAATACTGCTGGAAATCTGAAATAAAAACAAAAAGTGCTGGAAATAGTCAGCAGGTCTGGCAGCATCTGTGGAGAGAGAAGCAGAGTTAACGTTTCAGGTCAGTGACCTTTCATCAGAACTAATTAAGGAATTGAGACAGCTGATGTCAAGCTAGCAGTTCTCAATGAAAAGATTGAGAGCAGGTAAGAGGTCAGAGGGAAGGCCCACATGGAATGAGAATTCTTAAGACCAAAGGGCTCGCTGGGGGGGGGGGAAGAAAGAGACTCCTGGCCAAAGAAAATGGGTGCAGAGGCAAAGGAAGAACAGCTCAGCATCGTGACAGGTTTGAAATTCATTTTGGTGGGGGCATAGTAGTCAGGTAAAGACTACTCGGAACACATTTCATATAGCATTCTTACAACTAGAAGTGCCAAAACCTTTCATCCCACCAGTCTGGAACAGATCTGAACTTGGTCACAGAGATGCCAGAACATGCTAACACTGCACCAAGGTCCTTCAATGGCTAATACAAGAGCAAAATACTACCAGTTAATGCCAGTTATTTTTTCAAGGAAATGGCCAATGAACTGATGTTCAGTTTGAGTTCTTATGGTCAGAAAATGTTAACTGTTTCTCTCTCCACAGATGCTGCCTGACTTGCTGAGTATTTCTAGCACTTTCTGTTTTTATTCCTTCAAATGACCCTGTAAGGTAATCAAGTGAGCCACACCAACCAGGAAGACCCAAGGTATGAACCTGCTCTACACTAAATTAGCTTATCCAGCTGCAACAGTAGTAAGTGTGCAGCAGTTTGAAATAGAAATTTGAAATTTCCACTGCTGGCTGCTATCCAGTGTCTCCTGTACACTTGGACTGCTTCTTGCATTAAAATGGCTTGCTGACATTTACTATGTAGGCTCTCACATACATAACAGCACTAGTGCAACACAATTGAGAACAACCATCACAGAACTATAACTGAACAAGGAATTAATACATTTTAGAGGGGAGAGGAAAAATTGCATAACTTCTGTGCATTTCTTTTCAAATCCTTCACACAATGCTATGCCCCACCACCCAAATAGAAAATCTCTAACCCACAATTTTCTCAAAATAATTGAATTTCATTGTAGTTGCTAGTTTCAGATCCATATTTCTTGACTAGGCCTGTTCTCAGGTTTCTTTCATGATAAACAAAATATTCACAATCTCATTTGTCCATTACTGTATTGATGTTTTGGATTAATTTCTATTATGGTTTGAACCAGTGTTTCTGAAATTTTGAAGAGATGGCATAAGAAATTGTCCAGCAAACCTCTATTTGCATCAATATTAAGTAATGTATGACAATTGGCACCATGGTACATTACCTGAAGACCAGAGAGTCAGCAGACCTGGGAGGAACCGAGACTTGAGCAGGGGCTATAAATAAAGAACAGGGCTCGAGGCCCTTACTTACCTGAAGACCAGAGAGTCAGCAGACCTGGGAGGAACCGGGACCGGAATGGGATCTTTAAATAAAGAGTGGGCTCGAGGCTCTCACCTACCTGAAGACTGGAAAGGCAATTGGCAGCTCTGGTTGTGTCTGTGTCAGCGCTACTGGGATTGAAAAGTGGAAAAAGTGACATCACTGGAAATCCAGAAGCTGATTGGTTGATAAGTAACAGCTGTTAGTGCCTGTAAATAGCTTAAAAATCAGAGAATTTTTTTTTAAACCTTCAAATAACTACCTTGTAAGTGGTAAGGTTTGTACTACTAAGGTTTTAGTTAGTGTAATTTATTAATAATTACTAATTAGAAAGTGCTGTTTGGACAGAGTAAGGCTGTGAGTTGTGTGTGAGGGACCTCACTGACTAGGGGAAGGAGGTGCCCTTTGGTCTCTTTTCTTTTCTGCCTTTTCAGCCTCTACAGTACAGGGGAAGAAGCTGATAAGTAGAATAACTTACCAGTTACTTGCCAATTACATTAGCAATAATTAGTTTTTAAAGCTAAGTAATGGCAGGGCAGCTCGGCCAAGTGGAATGTGCCTCCTGTGGTATGTGGGAAGTCGTGGACGCACCGTGTGTCCTTGACAATCACATCTGCAGGAAGAGTCACCACCTGCAGAAGCTTGAGCTCTGGGTTTCGGAACTCAAGCAGCAGCTGGAGTCACTGTGGTGCATCTGCAAGGCACATGGAGAGCACGTTTCAGGAGGTAGTCACCCCAGAGCTTGAGAGCACATGCAGAGAGGGACTGGGTGGCTGCCAGACAAGGTGGTCAAGACAGGTAGTGCAGGAGTCCCCAGAGGGCATCCCACTTTCTAACCGGTATTCAGTTCGGAGTACCGATGGGAGAGGGGGTTCCTCTAGAGAGTGTAGGGAGAGTCATGATCAGAGCACCATGGGTGACTCAGCTGTGCAGGGAGGGAGGAGAAACGACAAGAGTAATAATGGTAGGAGATTCTATAGTTAGGGGAACAGATATGCGTTTCTGTGGTCACAGACATGATTCCAGGATGGTATGTTGCCTCCCTGGTGCAAGGGTCATGGATATCACCAAGAGGCTACAGGGCATTCTGGAGGGCGAGGGTGCACAGCTAGAGGTCATGGTCCACATTGGTATAGGAATGATATGATATAGGAAGAAAGAGAGGAGGTCCTGCAAGCTGAGTTTAGGGAGTTAGGAAACAGATTAGTAAGCAGGACTTCAAAGGAAGTAATCTCCTGATTACTCCCAAGGCCACATGCTACCGAGTACAGAAATAGGAGAATACACCAGATGAATGTGTGGCTGGAGAGATGGTGCAGGAGGGAGGGCTTCAGATTTCTGGGGCATTGGGACCAGTTCTGGAGAAGGTTGGACCTGTACAAGCCAGATGGTCTACACCTGAACAGGACTGGGATGAATATCCTTGCAAGAAGGTTTGCTAGTGCTGTTGGGGATGGTTTAAACTAGTTTCGCCGGGCGGTGGAAACCTGAGGGTAGTTTCAGATAGGAGAATTTCAGGGTAGAGAACAGGAGGCAGAAAATTAGCAAGCGACTCAAAGACAGAAGAAGCAAAAGGTTAAAAAGTATGCAGCACATTAATTTGGCAGTGTTAAAAGGTATTTATTGAAATGCAAGGAGTATAGCAAATAAAGCCGAGGGCACAGATCGACACTTGGCAACTTATTATTGCTATAATGGAAACTTGGCTTAAAGAGGGGCAAGAATGGCAGCTCAACATCCCTGATATTGAGTTTTCAGGCGAGATAGAGAGGGGGTAGAAAAGGAGGGGGTGTAGCATTATTGGTTAAGGAATCAATAACAGCTGTGAGGAGGAATGATATAGAACATAGAACAGTACAGCACAGTACAGGCCCTTCGGCCCACGATGTACCTATCCAAGAGTCGCTTAAATGTCCCTAATGTATCTGCTTCTACTACCACCGCTGGCAGTGCATTCCACGCACCCACCACTCTCTGTGTAAAGAACCTACCTCTGACATTTCCCCGAAACCTTCCTCCAATCACCTTAAAATTATGTCCCCTGGTGATAGCCCTTTCCACCCTGGGAAAAAGTCTCTGGCTATCCACTCTATCTATGCCTCTCATCATCTTGTACCCCTCTATGAAGTCACCTCTCATCCTTCTTCGCTCCAATGAGAAAAGCCCTAGCTCCCTCAACCTTTCTTCATAAGACATGCCCTCCAGTCCAGGCAGCATCCTGGTAAATCTCCTCTGCACCCTCTCTAAAGCTTCCACATCCTTCCTATAATGAGGCGACCAGAACTGAACACAATATTCCAAAGTGTGGTTGAACCAGGGCTTTATAGAGCTGCAGCATAACCTCGTGGCTCTTAAACTCAATCCCCCTGTTAATGAAAGCCAACACACCATACACTTTCTTAACAACCCTATCATCTTGGGTGGCAACTTTGAGCAATCTATGGACATGGACCCCAAGATCCCTCTGTTCCTCCACACTACCAAGAATCCTGTCTTTAAGCCTGTATTCTGCATCCAAATTCGACCTTCCAAAATGAATCACTTCACACTTTTCCAGGTTGAACCCCATCTGCCACTCCTCAGCCCAGCTCTGCAACCTACAACAGCCTTCCACACTATCCATAACTCCAGCAACCTTCGTGTCATCGGCAAACTTGCTAACCCAGCCTTCCACTTCCTCATCCAAGTCATTTATAAAAATCACAAAGAGCAGAGGTCCCAGAACAGATCCCTGCGGAACACCACTAGTCACTGAGCTCCAGGCTGAATACTTTCCATCTACTACCACCCTCTGTCTTCTATGGGCCAGCCAATTCTGTATCCAGACAGCCAACTTTCCCTGTATTCCATGCCTCCTTACTTTCTGAATGAGCCTACCATGGGGAACCTTATCAAACGCTTTGCTAAAAATCCATATACACCACATCCACTGCTCCTCCATCAACGTGTTTTGTCACATCTTCAAAGAATTCAGTAAGGCTTGTGAGGCATGACCTGCCCCTCACAAAGCTATGCTGACTGTTTCTAATCAAACTATGCTTTTCCAAATAATCATAAATCCTGTCTCTCAGAATCATCCTCTCCAATAATGCTAAATGAATCATCAAATAAGGCCATATGGGTTGAGCTCAGAAATAAGGGGGCAGCCACACTACTAGGAATGTGCTATAGACCCCCAAATAGTGAGAGGGAGATAGAAGAATATATAGGCAAATTTCTGAGTGCAAAAATTATAGGGCGATAATCGTTGGGGATTTCAACTATCCGAATATCAACTAGGATACAGAGAGTGTGAAGGGCTCAGAGGGGACAAAATTCTTGAACTGCATTCAAGAGAACATTTTTTAGCCAGCACATAACAAGTCCAACGAGAGGGGGCGCAATTCTAGATTTAGTCTTCGGTAATGAAGTTGGGCAAGTGGATGAAGTAGCAGTGGGTGACCATTTTGGAGATAGTGACCATAATAGTTAGTTTTAGAGTAATCGTGGAACAGGAAAAAGATAAAACAGGAATAAAAAGTCTAAATTGGGGGGAGAAGGCAAATTTTATGAAACCGAGAGGTGATCTGGTGAAAGTGGACTGGATATAGCTACTTGAAGGAAAATCAGTGGTAAATCAGCGAGAGGTGTTCAAAAGCTAGATTCTGCAGGCAGTGTAGGCATGTCCCGACAAAGATAAAGCGTGTTACGGCCAAATCTAGATCCCCCAGTTATCTAGAAGCATATAAGGCAAGTCAAAGTAGAAAAAGAAAGCTCATGACGATCACAAAAATCTTAATATTTTAGAAAGCCTAGAGGAGTATAGAAAGTGAAGGGGTGAAGTAAAAAAGGAAATTAGAAAAGCAAAGAGAGGACATGAAAAACTATTGGCAGGTAAAATCAAGGATAATTCAAAGATGTTTTATCAGTACATTAAGAGCAAGAGGATAACTAAGGAAAGGGTAGTGACCATCAGAGATGTACAGGGGAACTTATGCGTAGATGCAGAAGATATGGGCAGGGTTTTTAAATAAGTTTTTTGTCTCTGCCTTCACAAAGGAGGGGGATGATAGACATTGTAGTTAAAAGAGTGTGAAATATTAGATACGATAAGTATAATGAGAGAGGAAGTACTAGAGGGTCTGACATCCTTGAAAGTGGATAAATCGCCAGGGCTGGATTGATTGCATCCCACGTTGTTAAAGGAAGCCAAGGAGGAAATAGCTGATGCACTGAGGATCATCTTCAAATCCTCACTGGATAGTGATGGGGGGCCAGAGGATTGGAGGTCTGTGAACGTCATACCATTGTTTAAAAACAGTGTGAGGGATAGGCCAAAAATAATCATAGGCCGGTCAGCCTGACCTCAGTGGTGGGCAAATTAGAATCAATTCTGAGACACAGGATAAACTGCCACTTCGAAAGGCATGGATTAATCAGGGATAGTGAGCATGGATTTAACGGAAGGTCATGTCTTACTAACTTGATTGAGTTTTTTGAGGAAGTAACAAGGGGAATTGATGAGGGCAGTGTAGTGCATGTGGTCAACAAGGTCCCACATGGCAGACTGATCAGAAAAATGAAAGCCTATGGGATACAGGGGAATGTGGCAGGTGGGATCCAAAATTGACTCAGTGACAGGAAACAAAGGGTAGCAGTTGACAGATGTTTTTGAGAATGGAAAGCAGTTTCCAGTGGCATTCCACAGGACTCAGTGTTGGGTCCCTTGCTGTTTGTGGTAAATATTAATGATTTGGACTTAAATGTGGGAGGCATGATTGGGATATTTGCAGATGACACAAAAATTGGACCTGTAGTTGATAGTGAAGAGGATAGCTGTAGACTCCAGTAAGATATCAATGGTTTGGTTGAGTGGACGGAAAAGTGGCAAATGGAGTTCAATCCGGAGCAGAAGTGTGAGGTAATGCAATTGGGGAGGGCAAACAAAGCAAGGAAATACACAATAAATAGGAGGATATTGAGATGGGTAGAAGAAGTGAGACACCTTGGAGTGCATGTCCATAGGTCCTTGAAGCTGGCAGTACAAGGTAAAAAAGGCATATGGAATGCTTTCCTTTATTGGCTGAGGTATAGAACACAAAAGCAGGGATGTAATGCTGGAACTGTTTAAAACACTGGTTAGGCCACAGCTGGAGTATTGAGTACAGTTCTGGTCACCACATTACAGAAAGGACATAATTGCTCTGGAGAGAGAGTACAGAGGAGATTTACAAGAATGTTGCCAGGGCTTGAAAGTTGCAGCTATGAGGAAAGATTGGATCGGCTATGGTGTTTTCCTTAGGAGAGGAGGCTGAGGGGTGACTTAATTGAGGTGTACAAAATTATGAGGGGCCTAGATAGATAGGATGGACCTGTTTCCCCTAGCGAAGAAGCCAATTACCAAGGGGCACAGATTTAAGGTGATTGGTAGAAGGATTAAAGGGGACATGAGGAAAAACATTTTCACCCAGAGGGTGGTAGGTGTCTGGAATTCACTGCCAGGAACAGTGGTGGAGGCAGAAACCCTCAACTCTATTAAAAGGTAAATGGACATGCACCTGAGGTTCTGTAACCTGCAAGGCTATGAAGCAGCTCCTGGAAGGTGGGATTAGATTGGGTGGCTAGTTTTCTCGGCTGGCGCAGATACGATGGGCTGAATGGCCTCCTTCTGTACTATAACTTTTCTACGGTTCTATTTGCAAGTGAGGCAGCAATGTTTTTAAACACTAGTTACAAAATAACTCAAGTCTTATTTTTTCTGTCACAAGTTGTGTCCAAACCCAAAAGATAAAACAGCTTACTAGTCCAGCTGAAAGCAACAACTTGCATTTGTATAGTACCTTAAATGTAGTAAAACATCTGAAGGCACTTCACAGGGGCATTAACAAAATTTGGCACCACACCACATCTTGGGACAGGTTATAAAGAGGTAGCTTTTAAGGAGCAATTTAAAGGAGAAAGTGAGGGGATTAGAGAGGGAATTCCAGAGCTTAGGGCTTAGGCAATAGAAGGCCTGGTCGCCAATGGTACAGCAATGAAAATCAAGGATGTACAAGATGCCAGAATTGGAGAAGTACAGAGATCTCGGCAAGTTGTAGGAGGTTACAAAGACAGGGAGGAGTGAGTCCATCGAGTGATTTGCAAAAAATAGTGAAATAATCGATTATAAAAGAAGAAAGGACTTGTCATTTTACAAGAATTACTGACTTTGATAGCCTGACCAAATACAGTCTCTGGATGTGATACTGACCCAGACAGACCAGCTGATCTTACCCTGGCTGGCAGTAGGGGCAGAACTATTTGGGCAAGCAAGAACAAAGTCTGAATTCTTGCTCCCAATCATTACCAAGATTCCTTGTGGGATAATGCATCATATTATGGTCAAATAGCTTGCTGAAGCTCACTCTCTAGGTTAACAAACACACAAACAAATCAATGGGTTCATGAAGGGGAGAAGATAAAAAAAAGTTTTTTGGGGAGAAGGAAGCACACAAAAGAAGATTTATTGTATTTTCAATATGTTAGCAGTTGTGCATGCATCAGAAATTGTAACAAAGATAACATTCCCATTACAACTTTTAGTTGTATTTTTGCATTAGAATTGAAACCTTTCCTCAAATACTTCAATTGCCAGTGACACTGGGATGAAATACATACAATATAGAAGCTGACAATTCAGCTATATTTTGTGGTGTACGGCTCATGTTTTTATCAAATTGATTGTGAGCCAAGGTTTGAGTGGTCAGCAACCAATATTGACGGAGGAGCATTTGTGCAGCATCTTCCAGAGGTACCGCAAATACTGCAGAACTCCCATTGAAAGTACACATCTAGTAATGTTGGGTCTAATACTGTACTGTATTATACAATTTACCACACAATATTTTTCTTTGCAAAACTGACGTGAAATAAACCAAAGTAATCAGAACTAGATAAATGTGAATCGTGAATCGAGAACTTCACCCACTTGTGCATCAAGTCAGGTTTAGACCTGCTGCACTGAAGTGCAATTATACCCTGATTCATTAGACTTTAAAACAGGAATTAACAATACACAGGTAAAATATGGAAACGACAAAGGATGTACCAAACTACAATGTCACATAACTCCACTTAGAGACCTGTGAAGACAGGAACAGAAAACCAATAAAACAAATCATTCCTGGGGTACTTGTTTAGTTTAGTTTAGAGATACAGCACTGAAACAGGCCCTTCGGCCCACATTGTATGTTACATTGTAGATTGTCTATCTGACTTCTTTATAAAAAAAAATTCAGGTTTAAAAAAAAAGTGTGAAATGAACTACAAGCAACTTTGTGCTTTTTAGGAACAAAAATAAAAGAATATATTTTGAGGGAAAACTTCAGGTTTAATTGGCAAATTACAGAAGAAAATGCATCTATTCAAGAAACTGAAAATGTAATTTTGCAAATGGGAGGGGCATATGCCACGTGCCATGAAACTCATTTATGGCAAGAAAGAGGCAGGAAAGAGGCATAATTTAGGCTCAAGAATTAGTACTTTAGTTTGTGAGGGAAAGTTTAGCAATTCACCTTTCGGGGCAATTATTGGGTTTCATTCGGTCAAATCCTAAAATCGTATGGCCCAATTGTTGAAAGGAATAAATGTGCACTTTATAATTTCCTGAAATCCAGCCAAAAATGTTCAAAAGTTATCCTTCCAATTTATGAAATTCTGTATTTATACCCATGTTATTTTAAACAGGTTTAAGATAACTTTTTGTTATTTTGAATAAAAACAGAAAATGCTGGAAACACTCAACAGGTCAGGCAGCATATCAACTGGTTCTGATGAAAACTCAAACATTAACACCATCGTCCTCTTTTTACAGATGCTACTTAAACTGTTGAGTGTTTGTAGTTTTTCTATTGTATTTCAGATTTCCTGCATCTGCATTGTTTTGCCTTTTTTTTTAAACATTATTTGGAATTCTTAACTGTAGAGTGGGAAAGAGTTAAGAGATCGTACACCGAAGTATCTGAAATTAAAGTATGGCTATAATTCATTAATTTACTCATGGAAAAGGGAATTATTCAATAAGCTAAACATGCAGATTAAATATTTAATCTATCAGGTACTTTACGGAGAACTGTCTCTACTTACTGGGGAGAAAGGAGGTTCAACTTTGCATTATTTGCACTAAGGCACTTCAAAGTGCCTGAACAGTTTTAACTTAGTTGAATTCTACTACACTTTTTGGTTATACACCACCACAGAAATTCAAAGCTTGAAAAATTACCACAATTATACAAATAGAAAATGAAAAGGATAAAACTTTAGGCAAAGAAGCAGTTATTCGTGCTTTCTACATTGTGCATTACAATGGAAATGATGCAGTATTCAAATGGTTTCCATACAAAGACTGCACGCCTTTCTAAACTGTTTTACTGAGAATTCTGAAGTTTTGTTTTCACAAACGCGCTGCAAATTAAGTTAATATATATCAAAACAAACCTGGAATTTAACTTCCCATTCCAAAGAAAACTCTTTGGAGCCATTCATAAGTCTTAACTTGCAAAATAAGTGAAATGTTTTATATGGTTTAGGTCGGCCACTGGGTGAAAACTATTTTGGCATATGTAATACCTTCTTGCAGACCCAGAGTAATGAATTCAAAGATGATCAATACTTAAGCACATGAAGATGTCACAGAAGAAACTTTTGTAAACAATAAAATTTTATGCCTTGTTTTTGGGGGGGGGGGGGGGGGCGGGGAGGGAAGAAGAGGTGGGGAAATGTAGTCTATTGGAGTGATCAGCATATATGTTGCATCAATGACAATAGCAACAAAGTAAGACTTTGTTTTAAACAAACGTATTTGTAAAAGAATTACTTCTGTTAAAATGCAATGCAGATGCACATGAATGTGAATTCATTACTGCTTTTCACATTTTCATGTCTATTAAAAAATTTGTTGCATACAGATTACAAATATTGTAAATATTTCAACTACAAATAAAGGAAAAGATAACTTCAGATAAGGAAAATGCCAGATGACGGTGACTTGTGTTTTCTGGAGCAAGAAAGTAGATTTAACCAAAAGATATGCGGGGACCAAAATTCCTCTACTTTAACGAGACTCCTGTGATGCAAGTTGCATACAGCTGAGTCTTCATGCAGAACCTTTCTAGCATCAAATTTATAAAAGCTCGGAACTTCCATCATCCCAAGCATGGCCTCTAAAATCAGAGGGGGTGGGGCCACGAATTCCCACATTGTGTATTTCGTCAGTCTTGGCTCGAAATACCTTGACACAGGTCCTTTGATCAGTTGACAGCTCCCCCTCAACTCCAGACAGCCGACAGTGTAATCAATAAAGGCCCTTATAAAAGAAGCTGATTGGCACAGCACTGGGTTGATGTTCTAGTGTCTCTGGCTTGCCAGTGTTGCTATTCCTGCTCCACCCCAGCAAGTGCCTAAGATGGCACCTACATTGGCACAGTGACTTTGGTCTGGCACTGTCTACTTAGTGTAGATTGGGGAGTGGAGGTCACTGCTGTACATGCCACTTCTACTGAGGAATTTTGGGCCCACAGTGTTTCAAAGATCCAGGAAATTAAAAGGCATGTTCAAGTTAAATTAATATGGCTGATACCTGTAGATGGGTACTCCACCATTTTCTTGCATATTGAACGTCACCTATTGTAGTGTTTTTTGTAGACTTCAGTAAGAAGACCACACGCTAAGTAATGTTAAATACATCTCTATTCAGGGCCAATAAACTGGTCAAATTGGACTACATAATTTCCCTTGACTTCAGATCCAGAATATGGAAGACAATATTTATTTCAAGCTAAGAACTGCACAACAGGGAAATTTTCAAAAAGACTGTACACTAAATTTCTTTTGTGTGTGTGTGTGTTTTTTTTTACTTTCTATTAAGCCCAACCATCACAAATACCAGCTGGAAACATACAAGTCTCTCCATATGGCTGTGTCGCATCAATCTTTTCAGATGATGCAGGGGTTAGGGAACCACAATGTCAACCAACAGTAATAAAGTGTGTAATTTACTTTTACACCACATACAACCAGTCTTCACCAGGGGGGAAAAAAAAAAGACATTTCCAGTGCCTAAGGATACAATAAATAGTCATAATGACATGTTTTGATAATGCATTCTGTTCTTCAAAGGATATTATCCGGAGAACACAATTCAATTTTACAACATTGTTTGGACACATGGCTCAACAAAAAATTGAACAGCAGATTCTTCGGGCCTCCACACTGGAAAATATTTGGGATTACTGATTGTAGGTTTCCGCCATTTCCGGGATTATGCTTCAAATTCGAATCCAAGGCCGAGTTTATGACCACCAGCATTAATATTCTTGCCATCCAGCAGCGCTGACAGGGTTAACTTAATACCTAAGGAGGAAGATAAGCCACGTAACACCGATTGCATATACCGTTCAAAGAAACACACCATGTGGATAACAAGCTTTTATCCAAATAGGCATATTCACAAAATGATCAATACAAATCCTACAGATAAGAATTGGGTTGATATCAGTTAATTTTGCTACTGTAATTGAGAATTCCTTTAATCCCAGGTAAACTCCAGTATTACTGCACCCTTACAACCTTTTGTAAATAATATCTCAATCCTACATTCAAGTATGTAATGTATACTACCCACCCCCAGAGTGAAACATTTTTGTTGTTTGCACAGCACAAACATGGATTGAAAAAAGGACATACTACCTAATGGGTAAAAGCATCTATTTGCAATGTTATATTTGGTCTCTCCAGAACTCTTTATTCTTAAAAAGATCAGGTTTTTGGGGGGGGGGGGGGGGGGGGGAATTTTATTTGCCCTTTCTCCTTGTTGTGTCCTTAAATCTTAGCTCCTACCCAATATTAAACTGAAATTGTCCTTTAAAGAAAATGATCACAACAAAGATCTGTTAAAATTTCAAGGAGAATTCAGGCGAAATCAGTCTCAACTAATAGGCAATCACACTCAGGTTTTAAGAGGTTTTATTCGTCATCTAAAGTAAAAATTAATCAGTATCCCTTCTCATACCATTCAAATGTATTTATCAGCAGGCTGAGAAGGATGAGCACTGATCAGTGGAAATTGTCCACAGATGTACGATTCTAATCAAAATTGAGGAAGAGGAGCCAAAAGTAGGAGTTAGAAGTAGAGCTGCAGGGAACACTAGAATAAACAATGAGAAAAGGCTACCTAGCTTATTGATCCCACTCCTTTGAAGAAGCCATGTACAATCTGCACCACCAAGAATGTTCTCAGACTTATTCACATCACTTGCGGGATTAAATGAGCAAAAAGCACAAATTTTGGAATTTCTCTCTGAACAATGAAGGTGATCCAAACAAAATAGCTTCAGGATTCAAATCAACATTCCAACTTACATTATTAAAATTCTCATTAGTTATATTTCATGGTTCAATGGCCTAAGAAGGACTGAAATTATAGTATTCCAGAGCATTTGATCATCTTGATGTATACACATGTTCAATTACTTTCAATCCTATCCTGAACTACATATTCACCCAACTTCTTTTACAAATCATCAAGATAATATTCTCACCTCAGTCCTCCCATTTACCCTCTCTTCTAGAGGCACTGATTTTAGCTTGCGTACAATTCAGATTTACGAGCAGCCCACCGCTACTTTGTCAAGACAGTCAGATTTTGCATATGATCGGAAGTATCAGCAGATTATCTGGCAGTCCACCACATAACAGAGCTCACTGGAATCAATTAAAAGTGGGAGTGATAATTGATATTTTCCCTTTCCTGGATCGGGGCACTGAAGCCTATTATAGAATCCCAGCTGTTGACGTACTTAACTCAACTGACAATCTTGGGATCTTCTAATTTCGGTTACTTAGTTCTAACCCAAGTGGTGTCTTTACATATTAGACCATGATGACTACGACTTTTTAAAAAGGCAAAAGTACAATCGGCCTCCCCAATGGTTAAATGAATGCAAATGCACTGCTTTGTGTGGTACTGAGCTAAATGAAACCTCCAATCCATCCCTAGTTTACATCGTTGTCTCAGCCGGGTGGCAATGAGGACACAAAGTGGCATCAGTGTCACTTGCCAACAACATAATATTTATATAGCACCTTTAACGTAATAAGACAATAAAGCACTTCACAGGAGCATAGTAAAACAAAACTGAGACACACAGATATTAAGTCAAATGACTAAATGTTTGGCCAAAGAGGTAGGTTTTAAGGAGTGTCTTAGAGGAGGAAAGCAAGCGAGACAGAGAGGTATATGGAGGGAATTCCAGATCTTACAGCCTAGGTAACTGAAGGTGTAAGGAGCCAAAATTAGAGGACCGCAGATATCTTGGGAGGGTTGTGGGCTGGACATTAGAGAGATATGGAGGGATTTGAAAACAAGGATGAAAATTTTAAAATCAAGACATTGCTTGACTAGGAGCCAATGTAGGTCAGTGAGCACAGGGGTGACATGGGAGCAGGACTTGGTGTGAGTTAAGACACAGGCAGCAGTGTTTTGGATGACTTCAACTTTAGAGAGAGTAGAATGTGGGAGGTCAGCTAGGAGTGCATTGGAATAATCAAGTCTTGACGTAACAAAGGCAAGAATGAGAGTTTCAGCAGCTGATGAGCTGAGACAGGGGTGAAGTTGGGATATTTTACAGAGGTGAAAATAGGTGTTCTTAGTGATAGTGCGAATATGAGATCGGAAGCTCATTTTGGGGTCAGATGTGACACCAAGGTTGTGAACAGACTGGTTCAGTCTCAGACTGTTGTCAGGGAATGGGAAGGAGTCGGTAGCTAGGAAATGGAATTTTGAGTGGGGACCGAAAATAATGGCTTCAGTCTTCCCAATATTTAATTGCAGGAAATTTCTGCTTATCCAGTACTGGATGTCAGATAAGCAGTCTGATAAATAAGCAACAGTGGAGGAATTAAGAGAGGTGGTGGTGAGATAGAGCTGGGTGTCGTCAGCGCACATGTGAAAACTAACACTGTGCTTTTGGATGCTATCACCGAGGGACAGCATGTAGATGAGAAATAGGAGGGGACCAAGGATAGATCCTTGGGGGACACAGAGACAGCAGTGCAGGAACAGGAAGAGAAGCCAATGCAAGTGATATTCTGGCTACATTTAGATAGATAAAAATGGAACCAGGTGAGAGCATTCCCACCCAGGGAGACAACAGTGGAGAGACTATGGAGAAGGATAGTGTGGTCAACTGTGTATAAAGGCTGTAGACAGGTCGAGAAGGACAGAGGAGAAGGAAAGATTACCTTTATTATAGTCACATAGGATGGCCATCAAAATTTCATGGGAGTGGCTATTAATATAAAGTGTTGATGAATACCAACTAAGCACAGGTTTGGGTAAGGCCTCCAAAATAACACTAAGTGCAGATTCACACATGACGAAAGAAGGGCACCAAAGGGATGCCTGGACCTGTTGAATGCCCTGCAAGTCCAATAACCCCCATGAAAAGAAGGGAGATGGAGGGGAAAAACATTAAAAAGCCCAGAATGGAAAGCACTTTCTGGTGAGAGAAAAAAATACTGTAGAGTCCCATTTCCAATTATCTATATTGCTTTAGAATACTTAGTGATCATCGTACATGACTACGTTATTTTAAGATCAAATGTGGCTTACCTGGTTTCAGCATTTGAGAGTATCCAAGTCCAATCAGACTCGAATTGTTCACTTTAATCTGTTAAAGAATAAATAGAACAAACTCCTTGTAACAGCTCTCCAAAAATTATAGTAGGTGTCAACTTTGTATTATTTTATCACTGAAATGTAAATACATTAAAATTGTGCTCCCCCTCCACCCCACTTACATAACTACGTACATACCAAAAAAAATTATTCCATACATACTCACCGAGCATGTTGCATCATCATCAATCATGTATTTTGCTGCAATACCAAATCAGGTATTGCTATTCCCAGCTGTCCAAGCTAGATTGATGCCAGTTTCAAGATTTTCACTGACTTTTTGATAAATGGAGCCTCCAAATTCTGTCCCATCATTCCTGTAGTGAGGAACATGTACATCATTCAGGAGAAAGTCATTAATTTCACTATTTCCACAAAAATACAAAAACATGAAAGGATCAATAACCTAAGCAAACTTAAATTTTCTTCTCCAATTATTTATATATCCCACTTTAGGTCACCCAGAACCAGATGCCATTACAACCACAGCAATTATTTACTGGTCTCTACTGACATTACTCTGTAACCCAGTTCCTAGAAAATATCAAAGAGCCTGGGACCCTACACGTCCTCTTTCTCTCCAAGTACAGTCCTCAGTCTAGTGAAAAACATAAGAGGCTTATAAGACTAGAATAAGTGAAGTAAGAAAAAATTGCATCGTCAGATACCCAGTTTCAGAGCAACTTATTTGGGATGCCTTACAGAAGTCCAAAATACTTAATAATCTACTCTGATTAGTTCACTAGTATACACATACTATACTTCAAGGGATGAAAACTTCCTAGAGCAAACACCACTGCCCAAATTCACATTTTGGGAAGAATTCAGCTGTTCTAATTAGCTAATGATCATATTTGTGCACCATGGCTCATTTCACTACCACCCATTCGCTCCCCGCCCCCCAAACATCATAGTTCACACTGGATTATTCATTATATTAAACAGTTTAATTAATCAAGCTGAGTCCATATCTCTAACTTAGTAGAAATACTTTCTAGTCTAAAGGGTACGGCATTGCTCAGACAAAGCATAACAAAATCAGTTTAAGTCATGTAATACAATAGCACTTCAGTTAAACTTAGAGGGCTTGCCAGATATAACAAAAGAATATTAAAATGAACTGTGAATTTTGAAGGTTTCAATACAAAATGTTATGGGTACCCATATGCTTAGAAAACTAGCAGGAGAATGGTAGAGAATTAGTGATGGGCTGAACTAAGAATTAGATGGGGCAAAATACCCAAGAGGGAAGAAATGTAAGGTAGCATGACTAGATGATAGAAAGGGGAGAGGGAAGGGAATGGCCCCCAGGAGGGGAAAACATGTAGAAATAATGGCCTCATGTCGGGAGTGGCAGTCACATTGTGCGTGCAATGGACAAGTTTTGTTGTCATTACAATGATATGATTTTTGCCTACGGTCATGCAGACCCGCCACCTGCCAAGAATGAGGCACATGAACATTGATTTGAAAACTGAATTGAAGAAAGGACTTGTTTAAAAAAGAAATCATCAGGCCCTTTGCATAATAACGGATGGTGTTTGTGGAGACAAAGGGGTTACTTCCCTTATCCAATTTAACCCACAATGGACTTTGAGCACCAGACATTGAAGGTGAGGGAGCTCAAATTTCAGGATGACTATTGGGATGGCCGAATCCACAAACAGACTTGGGCAGACGCTGGTCACGTAACTAGCTTGCTTGGCAACCTGTGCGAACAGTTTGAACTCAGAAACTGCTGCATGCTCCTGGACTGAAGGCGGCCTCTCGGGTCTGGCTCTCCCTCTCTTTCTCATGGAACTCCAAATCCACTGAAGACACATGAACCCCAAGAAAGAAAGGTTTCCTTCAGCGAACAAGGTTTAAGAATAATACTGGGCCCCAACAAAGAGAAAGATCTACCTACAATCAAGGATTCTACAGTGGGCTCGAAGAACCATAACAAAAACCCTCTTCAGAGATTGTCTCAAGCTTTTCCACTTTATTTTCTTCTGCTCTTTTCTGTCTCTATCTGAATGTGTGTATCGCGAATGCATGCTAACGTGGGGGCGTCATGTATCCGTAGGCGTTAACCGAATTAGAGTTTGTTTAATAAATTTCAACCTTCTTTAAACCCAAGAAAACCTATTTGTGCTGGTTTCTTTGCTTTATAATTAGAAAGCAGTGAACAAGGATTCACCAAGGGGGAACTAAAAACATGGTGTGTTTAAAATTAAATCCTGTTACGGTAAGACCAGGTGAAGGCTTAGAGGCAACCCTAAACATCTTTCTCACCTGGTCGTAACACCTACAAACATAAAAGGGGTATACCTGATCAATATTTGTGAAGGGGATGCCCCTTTCAATAGCACACACTGATGCAATAAAGCAGAAACTGATTTTGGAGGTGCATATTGCATTGAAGTGTGCAGGAGCTGAATTTACATTCTCTGCTAAAAAATTTAAAAACATGGCAGTGACCAAAGATTCCATATGGCACTTTCTTGGTCGGTATGAAGACGACTTCACACGACTCGGACAACTTACTAACCTGGCCATCAGATGAGCATGTGTTTGTTTCAACAGGAGTGGCAGCAGCTTTATTGTTGGTAACTGATTGAGAGAATGACTAGAGCCAAGCACACATCCACAGTGAAGAAAAAGAACTTACATTTATATCGCGTCTTTCTCAACCTCAGAATGTCAAAGAGCTTTACAGCCAATGAGGTACTTTATGAAATGTAATTACTGTTGTAAAATGGCACAATCGTCAGGAACACTTCTTTGTGACTGAACAAGTCATATCCTATGTTTATTATAATGAATGCTGGAGTTTTAAAATCAATATTTCAGGGATCGTGTTCTGTGATGTTGTCCATTTTTCCATGAAAATCACAAAAGCGGTCTTAGTCATTATCCTTCATTAACAGTTTTTAAGCAATGAAATGTAATTTCAGTTCCTGCACAAAGTTCAATGCAGTATGCACATCCAAAATTAGTTTCCTCTTTACGGCATCAACATGCACTAACGAATAGGGCATGCTCTTCACAAATAAAAACAAGAAATGCTGGAAAGAGTCAGCAGGTCTGGCAGCATCTGTGGAGAGAGAAGCAGAGTTAACGTTTCAGGTCAGTGATCCTTCTTCAGAACTCGCAGATATAAGAAATGTAAAAGATTTTAAGCAAGTAAAGTGGGGGTGGGGCAAGAGATAACAAAAGAGAAGGTGTTGATAGGACAAGGTCACAGAATAGCTGACCAGAAGGTCATGGAGCAAAAGCAAACACTGTTAATGGTGTGCTGAAAGACAAAGCATTAGTACAGATAGGGTTAATGGACTGAAAACTGAACAGCCACAAGCACAAACATGAAAAAAAACAGTGGGTAGGCACAGTAGAAATAACTGAACGAACTAAAATAAAATAAACACAAAAAAGAAAAAAAGAAAAGACTAAAAATCAAAGTAAAAAGGGGGTGCCGTCATGCTCTGAAATTATTAAACTCAATGTTCAGTCCAGCAGGCTGTAGAGTGCCTAATCGGTAAATGAGATGCTGTTCCTCGAGCTTGCGTTGATGTTCACTGGAACACTGCAGCAATCCCAGGACAGAGATGTGAGCATGAGAGCAGGGGGGTGTATTGAAATGGCCAGCAACCGGAAGCTCAGGGTCATGCTTTTGGGCTGAGCGGAGGTGTATTTTGTCTTTCAGCACACCATTAACATATTGTTTGCCTTTGCTCCATGAACTTCTGGTCAGCTATTCTGTGACCTTGTCCTATTAACATCTCTTTTGTTATCTCTTGCCCCACCCCCGCTTTACTTGCTTAAAATCTTTTACATTTCTTATATCTGCGAGTTCTGAAGAAGGGTCACTAACCTGAAACGTTAACTCTGCTTCTCTCTCCACAGATGCTGCCAGACTTGCTGAGTATTTCCAGCGTTTTCTGTTTTTATTTCCGATTTCCAGCATTCGCAGAATTTTGCTTTTATCCTCTTCACAAATGTTGGTCAAATATTTCTCTTATATTTAAAGACAAAAATTGCATCATTCTAATGAAAACAAAACAAGTCTCTTTTTCCTAATCAAACAAAAAAAAAGAATTCCAATAAGGACACACTCTGTTTAACAAAATATTTTCAAAATTCTACAGAAAGCATGACAAAAATAAAGGTTTACAAAATCTATTGTATTTTGTTTTGGAAAAAATATTGAAGGTATAATTCCCACTTTGAGGATTACACTTCACTTTTTTATGCCAACTCACTGCTTTTCCTTATTAAAAATTCACACTTCTATTGAGCCTATCTTTTATGCTAAAGACAAACAAGAGAACACCAAGGTGTCAGCTATGGCTCAGTGGTAGCTCACTCACTCCCATGCCAGTGACCTGAGCACAAGATCTGTGCTAACAATCAAGTGCAGTACTGTGGGAGCTGCCAACTTTCAGATGAGACGAAATCGAGGCGTTCTCAGGTGGATGTAAATGATCCCATGGCGTTAATTGAAGAGAAGGGGTGTTCTCTCTGATGTTCTGGCCCAAATTTATCCTTCAACCAGCATGAGTAATTAGATTAGAACAGAAAATGCTGGAAATACTCAAGTCTGGCAACATCTGTGGAGAGAGAAAAACAAAGTTCACGTTTCAGGTCACTGACCTGAATTGTTAAATCTGTTCCTCTCTCCCCAGATACTGCTAGACTGTGAGCATACCCAGCATTTTCTGATTTTAATTCAGATTTCCAGCATCCGCAGTATTTTGCATTGTATCATTAATCAGATTATCTGGTCATTATCTCTCTTATTTGTAGGACCTTGCTGTGTGCAAATTGGCTACTGAGTTTCCTACATCAGTGATTACACTTCAAAAGTACTTCACTGGTTGTAAAGCACTTTGGGATGTCCCGAGATTGTAAAAGACAAGGTATAAATGCAAGTTCGCGTCACACAAATGCCAGGCAATGACTAGCTCAAACAAGAGAGAATCTAACCACCTCCCCTTGACATTCAATGGCATGACCATCGCTGATCCCCCACTATCAAAATACTGGGGGTTACCATTGACCAGAAACTGGAGTAGCCATATAAATACCATGGCTACAAGAGCAGGTCAGAGGCTAGGAATCCTGCGGCAAGTAATTCACCTACTGACTCACCAAAGCCTGTCCACCATTTACAAGGCACAAGTCAGGAGTGTGATGGAATACTCTCCACTTGCCTGGATGGGTGCAGCTCCAACAACACTCAAGAAGCTCAACACTGTCCAGGACAAAGCAGCCCGCTTGATTGGCACCCCATCCACAAACATTCACTCCCTTCACCACCGATGCACAGTGGCAGCAGTGTACCAGATGCACTGTAGCAAAGCACCAAGGCTCCTTAGACAGCACCTTCCAAACATGCGACCTCTACCACCTAGAAGGACAAGGGCAGCAGATGCACAGGAACACCACCAGCTGCAAGTTCCCCTCTAAGCCCCATACCATCCTGACTTGGTACTATATCGCTGTTCCTTCACTGCTGCTAGGTCAAACTCAAACTCCCTTCCTAACAGCACTGTGGGTGTACCTACCCTACATGGACTGCAATGGCTCAAAAGCAGCTCACCACCACCTTCTCAAGAGCAATAAGGATGGGCAATAAATGCTGTCCTAGCCAGCGACGTCCACATCCCAGGAATGAATAAAAAAGATTCTTTCTGTACCCAGAAAGGAACATTTGTAGCCTCCTCCCCTTTTCATGAGAACTAACATAGGCCTAGAGGTGGGCGATGTTTTAGGTGGACACCAAAACTTCCCTACTTACCAAATCAAGATTGTATTAAAGCATTTTAATGCATCAAGAGATGTATGAATCAGTAGAAATATATGACATGATTTTGGAAACTTATATAAGATGCATTTTCTTCCGAGACAGTTCGTTATAGCAAGGCTTCAACATATATCTCCTATCTTTAGAAATGTACGAGGTGTGTACCTACACATTTGTATGGAGCTGGAACTCCTCTGTCTTGTAGCCAACAGCAAAATTACTCTGGGAGATCCTAGATTTTGCAGTTTCATAGGTCATTTGATATCCTGCTAACCATCCATCAAAACCAAACACAAAAGCTCCACGTATAGCAGGCCCAGCAATGTCAAAGTCGACATCAAGTCCCACATTGACGTGTTCCCTCTTGTAACCAGTCTTGATTTTTCCACTTTTCTTTCTATATTAGAAAAATAAAATAGCAAAAACAATCAATCCATTCTTATTACATTCGAAAATACTGCTTACTCAATTCTTTTGGTTTCAGAAGTACATAAGTAAAAAAAGTTCCTGCAGATATTTTCCTAGTCAGCTTTATTTAACAGTTAATTATGCTTTTTGTTTCTATTAAGCCAATAATTTTAAATAAATAAAATACTAAGCAGAGCATTCAAAACACTCAACACTGTACTACAAAATGAAGGAATATGGGACTCATTCTGGCCATGCGGTTGTGCAAAGGTGCTTCCTCTCAAGAGAGGAAAATTGAAGGGTTGCTTATGTACCTCTGATTTGCTGGTTATACAGCATCATTGGCATAGCCTGGGAGGATACTATCTACCCATCTTCTCAACCAGGGACTGTGATGGTTACAAAAAGCAGGAAGAAAATACTTTTTTTTTTTAAAGGTACTAAATGCAGTAGATTCATGAAAATTATATTATCCTGAAAGAAGTAAAGCTATTCCAAAAAGTTCAGAAGAAGTATTGTCAATTTGTTCGGCTTTTTTACTCACCCGGTATTAGGTGAAAACGAAGAGTCAAACCCAATCTTCAAACCTTTCAGGAGCTAAACAGAAAAGAACTACAGTTTGCATTTTGGCTTGAAAAGGCAAAATAAGCTTAATATTTGCTATTTTTGCTCAGTTACCTGATCTTCAATGGTAATTTCCGTTCCCAAAGTATTATCGGTATTCCATTTTTCTGTGAATGTCAATCCGTAGTCCACCCACTTGTACTTTGTTTCCAGACTGCCAGTGACTTTTCCAGTATCCATGTTGGTAGAACCAGCACTTGTGAATTCCTACAATAGGAAACAAATTACTTAGAAGGCAACAAAGAGGTCTATTTACAGAATTGGCATCAGTATTTCAATACCTTAAAACAGGGTTTCCCAATTGTGGTATTCGAGACATCTCAGGGGAGTATGAAGGAGAAATTATCTAATAGCAGATCCTCTCACATGTCACCTCTGCTCAGGCACTCTCTTGGAGCCTCCCTCATCTCCCTTGGCTCACACTCAAACTCCCTCTGTTCTTTCATGCACGGTCTGCTTAATCTCACTCACATGCTGCTCTTTCTTTATTTACAGTGGTACACAATATGGAAACCACTCTGAAGTTACTCTGATATTAGGTGTCCATAGAAACCACTGGGCAACTGCACTATCAAGAGATGAGTAGAGCAAGTTTCCAAAAACTTCACTTTCAATCTCAGTGAAGCTGACTGAAGAAACGGGAGAACGTAGTTCTGATGAAAAGTCACAGACCTGTAACTAACTTTGTTTCGCTCTCTACAGATGCTGCCACACCTGAATATTCCCAACGTTTTGATTTTACTTATGGCTGGAGAAACTTGTCTGCTTTTCACTCATAGGAAAGGCAGAAATTGTCTATTTTCTCCCATTCACTACAACTTGTGATTTGCTTTAAGTTAGAAACTGTAGCCTCTCAGTCACCAGAACTGATGGCACTATGGGCAACTAAATAAAAATATCTTCAGGATTTGCTGGCAGCATTTGATCGTGTTTAAACTTTTTAGTAAGTAGAACTGCCATTGCTTTAAGATAGTTTAAAATTAAAAGACTTGCAACTAAGGATATTACCAATGTCATTACTGACCAGACATTACAGAAGGTGATAGAAGAAGGTCGCAAGAATGCTGGAATATTCCTCGGATTAATATATTCAGCTTTAAAATCAAGACCTTTGCTGTTGCTGTCCAAGATTTTTCTCCTCCTTTGTAGTGCCCTTTCCCATATCTTTCAAGGTGCTAGGTTTGACCTTCATACTAGTTTTTTTGAGGGGAATTCAAATTATTTTATGTTTTGAAAACAGTCATTCTATTGAGAAAATTTTGACTTTTTCACCAACTTAACATGTGGACTGATCTGGTCTCTGTGAAATTGATTTTTGTTAAGTATGGACTGATCTCAATTTAAATATGAAACGCATAACTTGACTAAGAAACGGTGTCATTAAAATGTGCAATTTTTAAAAATCTATAATACTTACAGAAAGTAAAATATTCAAAGAGATGTGATTGATGCATCTGGAGGAAGAGAAAAGTCCACTTAAAAAGTGGATGTTTTGTAGGTACGGTGGTTATAAACCAAATGACACGAAGTGCTGAGAATTGCATTTACTAAAACTGGCATGGAGTTATATATATTCTTGAACTTTGCAGTGTCTGAAAATGTTTCTGGGAAATATCAAATAGGAAGGAATGATCAAAATTAGAGAGGTACCTTAATTATTAATGGTAGATTCAGATCAAACTAATGAGTCTAGGACCCTAGATTTAGGTGAAACTGGCAGGAGAGGTCTATCCTATAATCAGTGAAAAGCTAACAGCTGGGTCTTTCATAATTTTTTTTCTACAACACCCATGCTGCAAGAACAGAGAACCTCCTGGACATCTCAACTGCTGCCAGACTCAAATGTGAGCAGTTCCCCAAATGTCAAGGTTTAGATACCGTTTCCTATAACTTACCTGTGCGAAAGTGGATTTTCATCACCCACTGAAGTGATTCACTGTCTTCTTAAACCCTTTCCGGTCTCCTCCACCCTCACCTCCAACATGAGAGAGGTGCTCATGGACCTCGTTTGCTAAGACTGAGACGATCCAATCAGCTGCCTCTGCCCCTTCCACCAACCTACTGGGGAAATTTCCTCGAAGGCTCCTCGATGCCCTGGCTCTGAAGTTACAACTTTCTCTAGTTTCTCTTCTATATCCCTTGATACACGCTCTAAGTTCATTTTGTCCCTGATTCACACCTCCTATCCTGACTCTAATCCCACTAAATTGCGATCACTCAACTTCCCTTCCTGGCTTCCATGTTAGTGATATGGTTAATGGTTCACTCTCCTCAGGTACTGTCCCGCTCTCCTTCAAATCTGCCGTCATCCCTCTGCGCCTCGGAAAAAACCCTTGACCTCTCCCTTGCAAACCACCACCCTACCTCTAACCTCACTTCCCTCTCCAAAGTCCTTGCACGTGTTGTCGCCTCCAAATCCACGCCCATCTTACCCGAAACTCCATTTTGAATCCCTCCAATCAGGTTTTCGATCCTGCCATAGTACTGAAACAGCTCCTATCAAAGCCACAAATGACATCCCATGTGTTTGTGACAAAGGTAAACTATCCCTCTTCATCCTTCTCAAATTGTCTGCAATCTCTGACAGGGGTTGACCACACCATCCTCCTGCTGCACCTCTACACTGTTCAGCAGCATGGGGCTTATCTATCTAATCATAGCCAGAGAATCACCTAAAAATGCTTCTTTTCCCACTCAAGCATTGTTATCTCTGGTGTCCCGCAAGGATCTATCCTTGGCCCCCTACTATTTCCTGGTCCAACATCTAGTACTGGACAAGCAGAAATTTTTTCCAAGCAAATATTGGGAAGACTGAAGGCATTGTCTTCGATCCCCGCCACACCTCATTCTCTAGCCTTCAACTCAATCGCTCTACCAGGCAAATGTCTCAGGCTGAACCAGACTGTTCACAATCTTGGTGTTGCATGGGTCACTTAGATGAGCTTCCCAACCACATATCTAAGCCATCATGAAGACGACCTATTTCCATCTCCGTAATATCGTCTAAATCCAACCCACCTCAGCTCATCTACCGCTGAAACTATCATCCAGGCCTCTGTTACCTCTAGACTTGACTATGCCAACGCACTCCTGGCTGTCCTCCCATCTTCTACCCTCCATAAACTTGATATCATCCAAATTCTGCTGTCCATGTCTCAACTGGCACCAAGTCTCTTTTACCCATCACCCTGATCTTGCTGATCTACATTGACTCCCAGTTAAGCAACACCTCAATCTTAAACTTCTCATTTCTTTTTCAAATCCCTCCATGGCCTCACCCTCCCTATCTATGTAGTCTCCTTCCATCCCCACCCCTCCAAGATGTCAGTGCTCTGCAATTCTGGCCTCTTGAGCACCCAGATTTTAATTATTCTGCCATTCATCAGTGCCTTCAGCTGCTTCGGCCCCCAAGATATGGAATTTCCTCCCTAATCTGCCCAACTGCACTTTCCTCTATTAGACGCTCCTTCAGCATACTTCTTTGACCGAGCATTTGGTCATCTGCCTGAATTTTTTTTGATTTGATCGGGAGACGTGGGCGTCGTTGGCTAGTCCAACATTTATTGCCCATCCCCAATAGCCCTCGAGAAGGGGATAGTGAGCCGCCTACTTGAACCACTGCATTCCTTGGGGTGCAGATACACCAACAGTGCTGGTAGGAAGGGAGTTACAGGATTTTGGCCCAGCGATAGCGAAGGAACGCCGATATAATTCCAAGTGTTATGACCGACCGCTCCTGTCAAAGCCCCCAATCAAAATATACGATTCTGACTGCGGTGGGACCAACGCACTGTTAATTCAATCCCGTCGTTCCCCAGATCGGCTAACGTATCATTTAAACTTTCCAAATTAAAGATCCAACCAAATTGTACCATCTATTAACCCCCGAATGAGGCCAATCAAACCAGGTGTCTTTAAATCTATAAATTAACTCTTTAATTCGAAGAATTTAATTCTTAAACACTATGAAGATAAAAGCAACATTTAAAATAGAAAAAATTAGAGTCTTTGCAAATTTATAGTCCAATGTTGCTCCAAGTCCTCACAGAATATTGCTCGAAGTCCTCACAGAATGTTGCTTTCTTTCTCCAGCGAATTTCAACAATTAACGACTTACAAACACTTTCAACAAACTCAATCTGACTTTAGAGTTTTTGTGGGATAAAGGATTGTCACAGTTTAACTTCCCTTTCTTCAATTTAAATTACCAGAGATCTGTGTTTCGGCTTGGTGTTTTAAAATTTTGACAAATAATAATTAAACATAGTAAAAATCCTCTTCCTTCAGTTTAAATGGCTGAGAGCTCTTTTTCCAAGTGCTGTCATCACAGCTGCCAGTGTCCGCTGTCTGTGTTCTGTTAGACCAAACTGTCTTCAACTAAAAGCCAGATCAAAACTGAATTCTAACAAATGTATCGCATGAGACTCACTCCCAGTGGCTGTTTCCATGGTATCGAGAATGCACCCTTTGAATCGCACTCTCCAAATGGCTGTTTCTAAGGCAACGAAAATGCACCTTCCCATAGCTCCTGAGGCTTGCTGGTTCTTAAAGCAATACTGATCCTTTGCAAGCCTTAAAGGCAAACTGCATATTGCAGGAACAAAAAAACTACAGGACCATGACACCTCCACTCCTAGCGAAATGAAATGCCATTCCTGAAATGCGTTTCATTACAATGGGTATAAAAAAGTACAAATTGAAAAAATGCTAACTTTTTTTCCACATATTTACAGAGATACACATTTCTAAAAAAATGTTTAGACGACAGCAACAAGTTTCACCAGAACATTTCAGCTTTAAATTTTCAAAAGGTCGTTCCAATTAACCGATTTCAAATTTACAAGCATAGTCTTCCAATTGTTTCGTGTTTTCCTTCCAAGTGTCCCTATTGTCCATCACCTCAGCCAGGTGAACTGCACAGCTAGCACCACTGACCACTACTGGGTTCACTATTCTGAGAGGTTTCTCGAGTACCCCTTAACCTATGTGGCTCGACACTGGAAAACCCTGTCCAGTGTAACAGAAGCTGATTTTTTCTGACCCTGGGGTGTCAAAGGAATTTGACAGTATCCTTCCAACACATTTGTCTCTTTAAGCCACATTGTGTTGCCCACTCTGTCCATACAGTCCTTTAAATGAGAATTTGGATAGGAGTCTGCCTTCCTTACCACAGTGACCTTTCTAGAGTCTATGCAAGTTTGAGCCGTCCCACCAGGTTTAGACATAAAGACCATCTGCGAATTCCAGCTGTCCTGACTAGGTTCAACTAAGCTGCCCTTCAGCATGCATTGTACCTCTGCTTCCACTTGGGCCCGTCTGTCTGTACCTAAGCAACAAGGATGTAGTTTGAAAGGAATGGCTCCCCCTATACCCACATCACGTGTGGCTAAGGTTGTACATCCTGGCTTATCCCGACAAACCTTTTGAAACGTTGTGAAAACCCTGTTTAGGACTTCAGGCTGTTTTGCCTCTAAATGTAAAAGCCCATTGTTTAATTTTCCTAGTCATTCTGCATTCGCTGATTGAATAGTTGGAGGTTCAATCTGAGAATTTCCTAGGCCTCCTTCTACCTCACCCTCACTATCCTTTTCCTCATCCCGATTACCTGACATACTTGTACTGGCTTATCCTCCTCCCTGCGGTAATATTGTTTGAGTATATTAATGTGAGACAACCGGTTCTTCATCCGACGATCAGGGTTGTCAATCAAGTAATCTACCTTACCCACTCTTTTGATCACTCTATATGGGCCACTGAACCATGCTTTTAATGGTTCTCCCTGTGACGGTAAGAACACTAATACCTCATCCCCTGGTTTTATGGTAGGGTGTGGTTTTCCCACCATTTGACAGGTGTGGCATGCCCTACAAAATTGTCTCACATCCTTTTTAAGACCTGGCCAGTAATAATGTTTGCTTGTGTGATTTGGTCTTCCAAATACCCCAATGTCCTGAAAAAGGAATGTCGTGTATAATCCTTGCCAATATTTAGGTGGCACCACTATCTGTTCAACAACTGTCCAGTCTTCGTCGGCAGGTCTATGAGGCGTCTCCATTTCCTCCTCAAAACCCAGTTTGCCATATAATAGCCTTCCAGAACTCCTTTCACCTCAGCTTCTGACAGAGCCATCTGTGCTATTTGATAGATCTCTGGATCAGCTTGCTGTGCTACAATGATAGACAATCTGTTAAACATCTCATTTGAATTATCTAAATCCCCAAACAAGGTTTCAGATGCCTGATTATCTATTTGTGGTGTCCCCTTCACCTCCAACAATGGATCCTGTTTAGCCATTGCTCAGGTAACTACACACACAGGAAATATTCCCGGAACTTGCTCTGTTTCCTTAATTTCACATGGTCCCTCTGTAACCATAGGAGAAATTGATATTTTTGATTCAGACAAATTGTTTCCTAGGAGTAGATCAATTCGCTTTACTGGTAAACTGTGGACAACATCTACAGTTACTACCCCAGATATTAAGTCACTCTCGAGGTGTACTTTATACAAAGGTACAGGTATATACTCGCTGCCAATTCCATTTACTAATACTTTAGCGTTCAAGGCGCTTTCTGGTGGAAACCTCATATCTTTCCCCAGCAAGAGCGTTTGGGTCGCTCCTGTATCCCTGAGTATGGTGATAGGTTTTCCTGCCTCACTTACAGGATACGGAGTTACTCTCCCCTTTGACATAAAATCATTATACCTCTCAGGTATTTTATTCTTAACCTCTAAACAACTCTTAGTTTTAGTATCTGGTTTCACATTCACAGCTGTCAATAAAGCTATAGCCTGGTCTGCTATACTCAGTCAGAGTCTTTTCCTCTTCACTAACTTTGCATACCCCAACAAGTCCTATGGGTTTACCCTCGCAATTTCCAGCACTCTGAAGATGATGACCCGTTCTGTTGCAATGATAACACTTTGGTTGCGAACCTCACTTCTACCCTCAGCACCTTCCTTTCTGATCTGAGGTGGTGATCCTGGGGCATTCCCAGCTGTTCCTTCTTGTCCCCGGCTACTTGCCTTCCTTTCACTCTCCCACTTTCTATCCTTCTCGGGTTTATGGGGGTGACGGATAATAGGTTGGCTTATTCACAAGCTCAAAATCATCAGCAATCTCTGCTGCTTGCCTAGCTTTCAGAATATCTATCGGATTTCTCACTACTGAAGGAATGGATTTTTTAAACTCTTCTAAGAATTAATTCTCGAAGGTTCTCATACGTGGTTTCTATCTTTAATGCCCGTATCCAATGATCAAAATTCATTTGCTTCACCCTCTCAAATCCTAAATTTGTCTGCCCAGTCAATCTCCATAAGTTCGGTAAGCTTCAGGGACTAACTTACATGTAGAGAGAACATCCTTTTTTGCCATCTCAATCTGCAGAAACCTCTTCAGAAAGCATAGCATAAGCTTCATGAGCAACGTCCAGCTTTCTTTCGGCCATTTCATCTGTTTGGCTGTTTTTTCAAAAGATATGGAAAATGCCTCTACGTCCTTTTCCTCCAACTTCGGAAGAGCCTGCATAAATTTAAAACAACTTCTCGCTGGGTCCTGATCTAAATTCAGATTCTTCCTGACCCGAATTTTCCCTGGATTTAAGACTACACTTTTGTCTTAGTTCCATCTTTTTTAACCTAAATTCCCCTCTCTTCTCTTTCACTCTCTCTCTGAAGTTCAAGTTTTCTTATTGCTATTACTTTTTCTTTTTCCAATTCAAGTTTTCTTAATTCTTTTTCCTGCTGAAGCTCCAGTCTTTTGATTTCTAACTAAATCCTAGCCAATTCCACTGCATCACTCTTGGACCATTACCTTCATGTCTCTCATATTCCCTTTCTTGTTCCTCGTATTGCCCCTCATCTGTATTATCATCATCTTCTATTAATTCCAGATGTTTGGCTATTATTTCAATTATCTCTGCTTTTTTGGCACCTGATTTCAATTTCTACCCCAATTTCGCTGCCAATTCTTTTAACTAGTTCTTAGTTAAAATTATCAAGTCACTCAGGGAAACATTCTGCTTTCCCAAAAGCTCTGCTACAACCACTAATGTCATAACAATGGTATAGACTGTACCTTATTATACAAGAGACCTGGTTCTTTTGATTTCTTTGTAATTGATGTCAGATTTAGATCCCAACAATCAAGTTTCCAACTGATAAGATCCCAGCCTCAAAAGCAATTAGTTGATGCCAAATGCAAGACCCCAATGTAAATATGTTAACTCCAAATGTGAGCCCTCCAGTTTAGTCTGATTCTGATCCCAGACTCGAGCCACCAAATTAAATATAATTCATATGCGAGCGAGCCCCCAATTAAGATATGATCCAAATCCAGAAACCCAAATCATGTGTGATTCAAATCTTGAGTGAGCCCCCAATTAATGTGTTATTCAAATCCCAGGAAGAGCCCCCAATAAATAGGTTTCTACCGATTGCTCCTCTCAAAGCCCCCAATCAAAATGTATGATTCTGATTGTGTTGGGACCAACGCACTGTTAATTCAATCCCGTCGCTCCCCAAATCGGCTAACATATCATTTTAATCTTTCCAAATTAAACAAAGACCCAACCAAGTTGTACCATCTATTAACCCCCGAATGAGGCTAACCAAACCAGGTGCTTTAAATCAATAAATTAACTATTTTAATTAGAAGAACTAACTTCTTAAACACTATGAAGATATAAACAACATTTAAAATAAAAAAAATTAAGAGTCTTTGCAAATTTACAGTCCAATGTTGCTCTAAGTCCTCACAGAACGTTGCTTTCCTTCTCCAGCGAATTTCAACAATTAACTTGCAAACACTTTCAACAGAATCAATCTGACTTTAGAGTTTTTGAGGGATAAAAGATGGTCACAATCTAACTTCCCTTTCTTCAATTTAAATTACCAGAGATCTCTGTTTTGGCTTGATGTTTTAGAATTTTGAGAGATAATAATTAAACAGACTAAAAATCCTCTTCCTTCAGTTTAAATGGCTGAGAGTTCTTTTTCCAAGTGCTGTTATCACAGCTGTCTGTGTCCTCTGTCTGTTCGAACAAACTGTCTTCAACTAAAAGCCAGTTCAAAACTGAATTCTAACAAAGGAATCGCATGAGACTCACGCCCAGTGGCTGTTTCCATGGTATTGAGAATGCACCCCATGAATCGCAGTCTCCAAATGGCTGTTTCTAAGGCAACGAAAATGCACCTTCCTATAACTCCGGTGGATTGCTTGTTCCTAATGCAGTACTGATCCTTTGCAAGCCTTAAAGGCAAACCGCATATTCCTGGAAAAAAAAACTACAGGTCCATGACACAAGTCAGGATGGCGTGTGGCTTGGAGGGGGACTTGCAAGCGATGGTGTTCTTATGCATCCGCTGCCCTTGTCCTGCTAGGTGGCAGAGGTCGCAGGTTTGGAAAGTACTGTCGAAGGAGCCTTGGTGAGTTGCTGCAATGCATCTTGTATATGGTACACTGCTGCCACTGTGCATCGTTGGTGGAGGGAGTGAGTTTTTAAGGTGGTGGATAGGATGGCAATCTAGGGGACTGCTTTGTCGTAAATGGTCATAGTCATAGAAAGACAGCAGCGAAACAGGCTCTTCAGCCCACTGAGTCCACGCCGACCATCAACCACCCATTTATACTAATCCTACATTAATCCCATTTTTCCCTCTCACATTCCCACCTTCCCTCAATTCTCCTACCACCCTACCTACACTAGGGGCAATTTTTTTTACAATGGCCAATTTACCTATCAACCCGCAAGTCTTTGGCATGAGACACGAAACCGGAGCACCCGCAGGAAACCCACACAGTCACAGGAAGAACTTGCAAACTCCGCACAGGAAGTACCCAGAACCGGACCCAGGTCGCTGGAGCTGTGAGGCTGTGGTGATAGCCACTGCGCTGCCCTGGTGTCGAGCTTCTTGAGTGTTGTTGGAGCTGCACCCATCCAGGCAAGTGGAAAGTATTCCATCACACTCCTGACTTGTACATGGTGGACAGGCTTTGGGGAGTCAGGTGAGTTACTCGCCGCAGGATTCCTAGCCTCTGAACTGCTCTTGTAGCCACAGCATTTATATGGCTGGTACAGTTCAGTTTCTGGTCAATGGTGACCCCCAGGATGTTAATAGTGGGGGATTCAGCGATGGTAATGTCATTGACTGCCAAGGGGAGATGGTTAGATTCTCTCTTGTTTGAGACCGTCATTGTCTGGCACTTGTGTGGCATGAATGTTACTTGCCACTTAACAGCTCAAACCTGGATGTTGTCCAGGTCTTGCTGCAAATGGACACGGGCTGCTTCAGTATCTGAGGAGTCGCAAATGGTGAACATTGTGCAATCAGTGGTGAACATCCCCACTTCTGACCTTATGATGGAGGGAAGGTCATTGATGAAGCAACTGAAGATGGTTGGGCCTAGAACACTACCCTGCAGAACTCCTGCAGTGATGTCCTGGAGCTCAGATGATTGACCTCCAACAACCACAACCATCTTCCTTTGTACTAGGT
Organism: Heterodontus francisci; assembly: GCF_036365525.1. Lineage (NCBI taxonomy): Eukaryota > Metazoa > Chordata > Chondrichthyes > Heterodontiformes > Heterodontidae > Heterodontus > Heterodontus francisci. The sequence continues at coordinate 80,660,133 of NC_090382.1, read as the reverse complement.
ATAACCCCAACCAGCGGAGAGTATTCCCCCGATTCCCATTGTCATTTTTGCTAGGGTTTCCTGATGCCATACGCGGACAAATGTTGCCTTGATGTCACTTCACCTTTTGAGTTCAGCTCTTTTGTCCATGTTTGAACCAAGGCTGTAATGAAGTCAGGAGCTCAGTGGCCCTGGCGGAACCGAAATGGAGTGTCACTGAGCAGGTTATAGCTTAAGTAAGTGCCGCTTGATAGTACTGTTGACGACACATTCCATCGCTTTACTGATGATTGAGAGTAGGCTGATGGGGCGGTAATTGGCCAGGTTGGACTTGTCCTGCTTTTTGTGTACAGGACATACCTGGGCAATTTTCCACATTGCTGGGTAGATGCCAATGTTGTAGCTGTACTGGAACAGCTTGGCTAGGGGCGCAGCAAGTTCTGGAGCATAGGTCTTCAGTACTGTTGCTGAAATGTTGTCAAGGCCCATAGCCTTTGCAGTAACCAGTACCTTCAGTCATTTCTTGATACCATGCGGAGTGAATCGTATTGGCTGAACACTGGTATCTGTGATGCTGGGGACTTCAGGAGAAAGTTGAGGTGGTTCATCCACTCGCCATTTCTGGCTGAAGATTGTTGCAAATGCTTCAGCCTTATCTTTTGCACTGATGTGCTGGGCTCTCCCATTATCGAGGATGGGGATATTTGTGGAGCCACCTCCTCCAGTTAGTTGTTTAATTGTCCACCACTATTCACGACTGGATGTGGCAGGACTGCAGAGCTTAGATCTGATCCACTGGTTATGGGATCACTTAGTTCTGTCCAGCGCATGCTGCTTATGCTGTTTAGTACACAAGTAGTCCTATGTTGTAGCTTCACCTGGTTAATAGCTCATTTTGAGGTATGCCTGGTACTGCACATGGCATGCCCTCCTGCACTCTTCTTTGAACAAGGGTTGATTCCCCAGCTTGATAGTAATGGTACAGTGGGGGATATGCTGGGCCATGAGGTTACAGATTGCATTGGAGTACAATTCTGCTGCTGCTGATGGGCCACAGTGCCTCATGATGGCCAGTTTTACATTACTAGATCCATTCGAAATCTATCCCATTTAACGTGGTGGTAGCACATCAACACTAGCAGAATTTCTCATCCACAGCTGTTACATAAGTTTCTAAATTCACTTGAAAAAGCCCTCCAAAACACTCCCACAGGGGATGCAGGGACCAAGTGGGCCCACATCAGAGATGCCATCTATGACTCAGCAATGACCACCTATGGCAATCGTGTGAAGCGGAATGCAGACTAGTTTCAATCTCACTTTGAAGAGCTGGAACCTGTCATAGCCGCTAAGCGCATCGCACTGCTAAACTACAAGAAAGCCCCCAGCGAGTTAACATCCGTAGCACTTAAAGCTGCCAGAAGCGTGGCACAAAGAACAACCAGGCGCTGCGCAAATGACTACTGGCAACACCTATGCAGTCATATTCAGCTGGCCTCTGACACAGGAAATATCAGAGGAATGTATGATGGCATTCAGAGAGCTTTTGGCCAACCATCATGAAGATTGCCCCCCTCAAATCTAAATCAGGGGACACAATCACTGACCAACGCAAGCAAATGGACCGCTGGGTGGAACACTACCTAGAACTGTACTCCAGGGAGAATGTTGTCACTGAGACCGCCCTCAATGCGGCCCTGTCTCTGCCAGTCATGGATGAGCTGGACGTACAGCCAACAAAATCGGAACTCAGTGATGCCATTGATTCTCTAGCCAGTGGAAAAGCCCCTGGGAGGGACGGAATTACCCCTGAAATCATCAAGAGTGCCCAGCCTGCTATACTTTCAGCACTGCACGAACTGCTTTGCCTGTGCTGGGACGAGGGTGCAGTACCACAGGACATGAGCAATGCCAATATCATCACCCTCTATAAGAACGAGGGTGACTGCGGTGACTGCAACAACTACCGTGGAATCTCCCTGCTCAGCATAGTGGGGAAAGTCTTCGCTCATGTCATCTTAAACAGGCTCCAGAAGCTGGCTGAGCGTGCCTATCCTGAGGCACAGTGTGGCTTTCGAGCAAAGAGATCCACCATTGACATGCTGTTCTCCCTTCGCCAGCTACAGGAGAAATGCCGTGAACAACAGATGCCCCTCTACGTTGCTTTCATTGATCTCACCAAAGCCTTTGACCTCGCCAGCAGATGTGGTCTCTTCAGACTACTAGAAAAGATTGGATGCCCACCAAAGCTACTAAGTATCATCACCTCATTTCATGACAATATGAAAGGCACAATTCAGCATAGCGGCGCCTCATCAGACCCCTTTCCAATCCTGAGTGGCGTGAAACAGGGCTGTGTTCTTGCACCTACACTGTTTAGGATCTTCTTCTCCCAGCTGCTCTCACATGCGTTCAAGTCTTCTGAAGAAGGAATTTTCCTCCACACAAGATCAGGTGGCAGGTTGTTCAACCTTGCCCGTCTTAGAGCGAAGACCAAAGTACGGAAAGTCCTCATCGGGGAATTCCTCTTTGCTGATGATGCTGCATTAACATCTCACACTGAAGAGTGTCTGCAGAGACTCATCGACAGGTTTGCCGCTGCCTGCAATGAATTTGGCCTAACCATCAGCCTCAAGAAAATGAACATCATGGGACAGGACGTCAGAAATGCCCCATCCATCAATATCGGCGACCACAGTCTGGAAATGGTTCAAGTGTTCACCTACCTCGGCTCAACTACCACCAGTAACCTGTCTCTTGATGCAGAATTAAACAAGCCCATGGGAAAGGCTTCCTCTGCTATGTCCAAACTGGCCAAGAGAGTGTGGGAAAATGGCACACTGACACAGAACACAAAGGTCCAAGTGTATGAAGCCTGTGTCCTCAGTACCTTTCTCTACGGCAGCGAGGCCTGGACAATGTACGTCAGCCAAGAGTAACGTCTCAATTCATTCCATCTTCGCTGCCTCCGGAGAATCCTTGGCATCAGGTGGCAGGACCGTATCTCCAACACAGAAATCCTCGAGGCAGCCAACATCCCCAGCATATACACCCTACTGAGCCAGCGGCGCCCGAGATGGCTTGGCCATGTGAGCTGCATGGAAGATGGCAGGATCCCCAAGGACACATTGTACAGCGAGCTCGTCACTGGTACCAGACCCACCAGCCGTCCATGTCTCCGCTTTAAAGACGTCTGCAAATGCAACATGACGTCCTGTGACATTGATCACAAGTTGTGGGAGTCAGTTGCCAGCAATCGCCAGAGCTAGCGGGCAACCATAAAGGCGGGGCTAAAGTGTGGCGAGTCGAAGAGACTTAGCAGTTGGCAGGAAAAAAGACAGAAGCGCAAGGAGAGAGCCAACTGTGTAACAGCCCCGACAACCAATTTTATCTGCAGCACCTGTGCAGTCTGTCACTCTAGAATTGGCCTTTATAGCCACTCCAGGCGCTGCTTCACAAACCACTGACCACCTCCAGGCGCATACCCATTGTCTCTCGAGACAAGGAGGCCAAAGAAGAAGTGCCACACAACACAATGGAGGATATGGCGAATGGGAAGACGGGGGTGTCTCCACAAGGACTGTGCGGTGGTCACTCCCATCGACACCATCGTGGACAGATGCATTTGCGCAGGCAGATTGGTGAGGACAAGGTCAAGTATATTTTTCCCTCTTGCTGGTTCCCTCACCACCTGCCACAGACCCAGTCTAACAGCTATGTCCTTTAGGGCTCGGTCAGTAGTGGTGCTATCAAGCCACTCTTGGTGATGGACATTGAAGTCTCCCACCCAGAGTACATTTTGAGCCCTTGCCACCCTCAGTGCTTCTTTTAAGTGCTGTTCAACATGGAGGAATATTGATTCATCAGCCCGGGGTGGGGGGTAGGTGGTAATCAGCAGGAGGCTTCCTTGCCCATGTTTGACCTGATACTATGGGACATTTTGGGGTCTGGAGTCAATGTTGAAGACTCCCAGGGCAACTCCCTCCAGACTATGTAACACTGTGCCACCACCTCTTATGGGTCTGTCCTACTGGTGGGACAGGACATACCCAGGGATGGTGATGGCGGTGTCTGGGACATTATAAGGATGATTCAGCGAGTATGACTATGTCAGGCTGTTGCTTGTCTGTGGGACAGCTCTCCCAACTTTGGCAGAAGGCCCCAGATATTAGTAAGGAGGACTCTGCAGGGTTGACAAGGCTGTGTTTGCCATTGTCGTTTCCGGTGCCTAGGTCGATGCCAGGTCGTCCATCCGGTTTAATTCCTTATTGACTTCATAATGGTTAGATACAACTGAGTGACTTGCTAGGACATTTCAGAAGCATTTAAGAGTCAAACACATTGCTGTGGGTCTAGAATCACATGGAGGCCAGACCAGGTTAGGACGGCAGATTTCCTTCCCTAAAGTGAACCAGATGGGTTTTTACAACAATTGACAATGGTTTCATGGCCACCATTAGACAAGCTTTGCATTCCAGATTTAGAATCAAAGGAAGTTCAAGACACAGAAAGAGGCTACTTGGCCTATCATATCTGTACCGGCCAAAAAACGATCCACCTATTCTAATCCCACCTTCCAGCATTTGGTCCGTAGCCCTGCAGATTACGGCACTTGAGGTGCATATCCAGACTCCTTTTGAACGAGTTGAGGGTCTCTGCCTCAACTACCCGTTCAAGCAGTGAACTCCCAACCCTCACTACCCTCTGGGTGAAAATGCTTTTCCTCATCTTCCCTCTAGTTTTTCTACCAATGTCTTTAAATCTATGCCCCCTCGTCACTGACCTCTCTGCCCAGGCGAATAGACTCTTCACCTCCACTCTATCCAGGCCCCTCAAAATGTTGTACATTTCAATCAGATCTCTGCTCAGCCTTCTCTGTTCCAATGAGAACAACTCCAGCCTATCCAATCTTTCCTCATAGCTGCAATTTTCCAGTCCTGGCAACATCCTCCTAAATCTCCTCTCTAGTGTAATTACATCCTTTCTGTAATGAGGTGACCAGAACTCCACACAATACTCAAATTGTGGCCTAATCAATGAGTTGTACAGTTCCAACATAACCTCCCTGCTCTTGTATTCTATACCTCAGCTCATAAAGAAAAGGATTCCATTAGCCTTCTTAACCACCTTATCGACCTACTACCTTCGGGGATCAGTGGACATTCACTCCAAGGTTCCTCACTTCCTCTACACTTCTCAGTATTTTCCCATTAATCGTGTATTTCTTTGCCTTATTTGACCTCCCCAAATGCATCACCTCACACTTCAAGTTGATTTCCATTTGCCACTTTTCTGCCCATCTGACCAGACTATCAATATCTTCCTGCAGCCTACAGCTATCCTCCTCGCTATCTACCACATGGCCAATTTTGTGTCAAGCGCAAACTTTTTGATCATGCCCCCTTGTTATGACCAGGTGAGAAAGAGGTCTAGGGTTCCCTTTCAGGCTTCACCTGTCTTACTGTAAACAGGGTTTAATTTTTAAACACACCATGTTTTCAGCTCCCCCTTGCTGAATCCTTTTTTAGCGCTTTCCAATTATAAGGCAAAGAAACCAGCACAACAGATTTTCTCAGGTTTAAAGAAGAAAAGTGAAATTTTATTAAACTTGAACTTAAACTCTAATTCGGTTAACACCTACGGATACACAACGCGCCCACGCTAGGATACACAACCCGATACACACAAGCAGATAGAGATAGAAAGAAAATAGAATAAAGTGGAAAAGTTTGAGGCAATATCTGAGGAGGTTTTTTGTGTTACAGTTCTTCAAGCTCACTATAGTGTGCTTTATTGTTGGTAGTCCTTGCTTTTCATTGGGGCCCAGTATTCTTCTTAAACCTTATTCGCTGTAGGTGGGGACTTTCTTCTCTAGGGATTCATGTCTTCAGTGGATCTGGAGTTCCGTGAGAAAGAGATGGGAACAGACAGGAGACTTCTCAGTCCAGCAGCAAACAGACACTGAGTTCAAACTGTTTGTACAATTCAGAAAAACCCAGGTTGCCAAGCAGGTGAGTCATGTTCCGAAGAAGGGTCACTGACCCGAAACGTTAACTCTACTTCTCTTTCCACAGATGCTGCCAGACCTGCTGAGTGATTCCAGCATTTCTTGTTTTTGTCAACAATTACCCTTTGTTTCCTGCCACTGAGCCAATTTTGTATCCACCTTGCTGCATTTCCCTGGACCCCATCGGATTTTATTTTTTTAACCAGTCTGCTATATGGTACGTTGTCAAAAGCCTTGTTAAAATCCATGTAGACCACATCAATTGCACTACCCTCATCTATCTTCCTTGTTACTTCTTCAAAAAATTCGATCAAGTTAGTCAAACAAGATCTTCCCTTAACAAATCCATGCTGACTATCCTTGATTAACCTGTGCCTTTTTAAGTGACAGTTCATCCTGTCTCTCAGAATAGATTCCAATAATTTGCCCACTACTGAGGCTAGACTGACTGGCCTGTAATTCCTTGGTCTATCCTTCACTCCCTTTTTAAACAGAGGTACAACGTTAGCAGTTCTCCCACCCTCTGGCACCACACCTGTATCCAGTGAGGACTGGAAAATGGTGGTCAGACCCTCTGTCTGCTATTTCCTCTCTTGCTTCCTTTAACAGCCTAGGATACATTTCATCTGGCCCTGGTGATTTATCAACGTTCAAGGATGCTAATCCCATGAAGACTTCCTTTCTCCCTATGTTTATCACATCCAATACTTCACACTCTTCCTCCTTAACTACAGTATCTGCATCATCCCCCTCTTTTGTGAAGGCAGACGCAAAGTATTCATTAAGAACCATAACAATATCTTCCACCCCTACACATAGGTTATCTTTTTGGTCTTTTATGGGCCCTACTCTCTCCTTAGTTATCCTCTTACTTTTAATGTATTGATAAAACATCTTTGGGTTCACCTTGATTTTGCTTGCCAATATTCTTTCATGCCCTCTCTTTGCTTTCCTAAGTTCCTTTTTGATTTCACCCCTCCACTTTCTATACTCCTCTTGGCTTTCTGTAGTATTGATTTATTAATTGAATACAAATTTCACCATCTGCGTTGGTGGGATTCAAACCCATATCCCCAGAGCATTAGCCTGGAGCTCTGGGTTACTAGTCCAGTGACACTGCCACTACGCCACCACATCTGCTTATGTGGTTCAGTGTCATATTTAGTTTTATAATATTTATACAAAGGGTCTTGAGAAGGTATGTAGCCTTAAAAAGTTGTTGTTGTTGAAATCAAGTATTTTCAGTGGTTTTGTGTAGAAAAGAACTTACCACCCAAATTATCACCCTATCACTCCAAGCATTATGAACCTATGCTCAAACAACCTGATCCATCACATTAATGGCATTAAGTTGCCCATATGCATTATAATTTGTATATTTTGTACATTGCTTGGGCATTAAAGGGATTAAAATATTAAACTTGTATTCTAGTGGGGATGTGTGGACAGCTGGTAGATCTGGAAGAGGGTACGGACTAAATAAAGTTTGGGAACCTCTGCTCAAGGGCATACAAGTCTATGCATCCTGTCCTCATAATTTAACCCTTTGAGCCCCAGTATTATTCTGGTGAATCTCTGCTGCACCTTCTCCAAGGGCAATGCACCCTTCCTGAGCTGTGGTGCCAAGTACTGCCCAGATGCAGTCTAACCAGAGCTTCATACAAGTCTAGCATAACTTCCAACCCTTTGCAATGGCTTTTAGTCACAACAGAATAAATATTACAGCAGATAGGTGACTCAGCCACTGTGGAAAATATTCCTCTTACTCTCCTCAATAAACCAATATGTCTATCAGCCAGCAGGTCTGGCAGCATCTGTGGAACGAGAAGCAGAGTTAACGTTTCGGGTCAGTGACCCTTCTTCGGAACTGGTTCCGAACCCAGCTCCGAAGAAGGGTCACTGACCGGAAACTTTAACTCTGCTTCTCTTTCCACAGATGCTGCCAGACCTGCTGAGTGGTTCCAGCATTTCTTGTTTTTATTTCAGATTTCCAGCATCCACAGTATTTTGCTTTTATTTTATGTCTAACAATCAGATGCTTTGTATTATGTAAATTAAAACTGCACTACACAACTCTTAAAATGGATACAATATGCTACTGACAGACTATGTTCAGACCTGAAAGGTTAATGGCTCAGCATGATGTTATGAAACAAGCTGATTCAACAGAACGGAATGAAATGGAAAAAAGTTTACTGGTTACATTTTTTTTTTAAACTATGGTACTTACCAGTCCATTTTCTGACTTAGTTTTCAAGTCAAGCTTTATTAAACCAAACCCTATCAAGAAATCAAAGACTGTTTTAAATGCTCAGTTTTCACTAATGAAACATTATTTGTACAGCTGTATTAAATGAAGTACATTTACCAATTAAACAAAATCAAAACTTCAACAAATTGTGCTAGATACGTAATTAAGCATAATATAAGCACATGACCTTTAAACAATAACTCATTACAGAAAGGCTTTGCTATCAGTTTGCAATACAGCCATATCAAAACTTGTATGGATGCATTTTAGCTGTTGACTCAACCAAGGAAACTGGATTTAAGTGCACTAACTTGTTTTACACAATGAAAGTGATCCTGACCATTCCCCTCTCTCAAAATAAATCTCGGGATGATGGCAAAAATCAATTACACTGCTTCTCATTCTGCCACCAAATTTAGCAATGGCGTAACAAAGTGCACTGGGCAACACCCCATTTTTCATGGTGTAATGATACATACACAAACTTTAGAAACAAGCAGCTGCTGCAGACACTGTCTGCCAAAAACGGCAACATATTTTTAAATATTGAATTCCTTACCATAACCTTTAGTGAAAACATCTCTGGCCGCTTTTCCAAGATCTGCATAAGTTGGTGGAATTGCCATTTTATCTGGAAAAGGAACACACAAGTGATGCTCACCTCTGACTACTGCATCTAACAACTGATGTCTTTATGTCAGTTATAAGCACATTCCCAACTTGCTAATTGTAATTTATTGATAACTGTCATTTGAAATTTGCCATTGATTATGACTAAGGCACCAACCATAACATTAACCACTAAAAGCAGGCGGTAATTCCAGGATCCTAGTCAGCATTCCCAAAAGCATAAATACATTTTGACGTTTTTTATTCTTTCGTGGGATGTGGGCGTCGCTGGCTAGGCCAGCATTTATTGCCCATCCCTAATTGCCCTTGAGAAGATGGTGATGAGCTGCCTTCTTGAACCGCTGCAGCCCATGTGATGTAAAAACAGCCACAGTGCTGTTAGCAAGGGATTTTGACCCAGCGACAGTAAAGGCATGGCGATATAGTTCCAGGTCAGGATGGTGTGTGGCTTGGATGGGAACTTGCAGCTGGTGGCGTTCCCATGCATCTGCTGCCCTTGTCCTTCTAGGTGGTAGAGATCACAGGTTTGGAAGGTGCTGTCGAAGGAACCTTGGTGAGTTACTGCAGTGAATCCTGTAGACGATGCACACTGCTGCCACTATATGCTGGTGGTGGTGGAAGTGAATGTTGAAGGTGGTGGATGGCATGCCAATCAAGCAGACTGCTTTATCTGGATGGTGCCGAGCTACTTGAGTGTTGTTGGAACTGCACTCATCCAGGCAAGTGGAGAATTCCCAGCCTCTAAACTGCTCTTGTAGCCACAGTACTTAAATGGCTGGTCCAGTTCAGTTTCAGAACAATGGTAACCACCCCCCCAGGATGTTGATAATGGGGATTCAGTGAAGGTAATGCCATTGAATGTCAAGGGAAGATGACTGGATTCTCTCTTGTTGGAGATGGTCATTGCCTGGCACTTGTGTGGCGAAAATGTAACTTGCCACTTATCAGCCCAAACCCGAATGTTGTCCAGGTCTTGCTGCATATGGACACTGACTGCTGCAGTATCTGAGGAGTCGCGAATTGTGAACAGTGTACAATCATTGGCGAATATCCCCATTTCTGACCTCATGATTGAAGGAAGGTCATTGATGAAACAGATGAAGATGGTTAGGCCAAGGACACTACCATGAGGAACTCCTGCAGTGATGTCCTGGAACGGTGATGACTAATCTCCAACAACCACAATCATCTTCCTTTGTACTAGTTATGACCCCAACCAGTGGAGTTTTCCACAATTCCCACCCGACTCCAGTTTTGCTGGGGCTCCGTGATGCCACACTCTGTCAAATGCTGCCTTGATGTCAAGGGCTCTCATGTCACCTAGAGTTCAGCTCTTTTGTCCATGCTTGGACCAAGGCTGTAATGAGGTCAGGAGCTGAGTGTCAGTGAGCATGTATTGCTGTGTAAGTGCCACTTCACAGCACTGTCAATGACACCTTCCATCACTCTGCTGATGATCAAGAGGAGACTGATGGGGCAGTAATTGGCTGGGTTGGATTTGTCCTGCTTTTTGAGTATGGGACATACCTGCGACATTTTTCACATTGTCGGGTAGATGCCAGTGTTGGAGCTGTCCTGGAACTGCTTGACATGGGGTGCAGCCAGTTCTGGAGCACAAGTCTGCGGTACTATTGCTGGAATGTTGTCATAGACCATAGCCTATGCAGTATCAAGTGCCGTCAGCCAATTCTTGATATCACGTGCAGCAAATCAAATAGGCTGAAGACTGGCATCTCTGATGCTGGGGACTTCAGGAGGCCGTGATGGATCACCCACTCGGCACTTCTAGCTGAAGATGGTTGCAAATGCTTCAGCCTTGTCCTTTGCACTGATGTGCTGGGCTCCCCCATCATTGAGGATGGGGATATTTGTGAAGCCTCCTCCTTCTGTCCATCACCATTCAAGGCTGGATGTGGCAGGACTGCAGAATTTAGACCTGATCCGTTGATTTGCAACTGACAAAATGCAGTTTTAGCATGTCTCTATGGTCAATCAGCCAGTACACTGTATATTTTTTATTATATACTGTTACTTCTCTATAAACTGTCATGCAGGCCTCCACCTGCCAAGAATGAGGCACACATTATTTCACCACATGAACATTAAAACTTAAAATTGCTGCTGGGAAGAAAAGAGGAACTGCCAGGCACCTCACCGGAAAGATCTTTTTTGCATATTAGCAGGCAGTCCCTGCTTCCTCACTACACTGAAGATCTGGTCAGACCAGTTTAGTCACATGACTAACTGGCCATTGGGAGTTTTTTTGAATTTGAACTTGCCACAGAGTTTTAAAAACGCAGAAAGCTCTATGTGCCTGGACTGAGAACATCTCTCTCCTGACTGCTCCCATCTCCTTCTCACGGAACTGATGACCCATTGAAGACATATGAACCCCAAGAGAGAAAAGTCTCCTACAGTAAACAAGGTTTAAGAACAAAACTGGGCACCAACGCAAAGCAAGACTACCTACAAAAGGACTACAGTGAGCTCGAAGCACAGTCACAAGAAACTCTTCTGATATTGCCTCAAACCTCTCTATTTTCTCTTCTAGCTCTTTTCAGTCTCAATATGCATGTGCATATTGCGTATGCTTGCTTGCGTGGGGAGCGGCATGTATCCGTAGGCATTCACCAAATTAGAATTTAAGTTTTAATAAATTTCACTTGTTCTTCTTCAAACCTAAGGCGGCCTGTTTGTGCTCATTTCTTTGCCTTATAATTGGAAAGTGGTGAACAAGGATTCACCAAGGGGGAGCTCAAAACACAGTTTAAAAATTAAATCCTGTTACAATGAGACCAGGTGATGGCTGAAAGAGACCCCTAGACATCTTTCTCACTGGGTCGTAACAACTGCTAGGTTTTTCATAAATAATTGTTACAGGATCATTTCATACTACCTTCTTCCATGTGAGTTACAAATATCGGGCTGGATTTTATGAGCTTGCCGCCTCCAAAAATGGCGGGCCGCACGCCAAAGAGCCACTGCAATCTCAAGCGTGGTGGCTCATTTAAATAGCCAGGGCAGGCTGCACCTCCCCCCACCATGTGGAGGGTGCGGGCTGTCCATCCCCAGCAATGGCATCAGCTGCCTGTGCGCAGGCGCTGACGCCATTTTTAAAAGGTCGTCAGCCCTACCGGCTTATTTAAATATTTAAAGACATATTGAATAAAATTATATAAATACATTTCTTTTGCCCCTCCCCCCCAAAACACTTACCTTTACCATCGCCCCCCAAACTGCACAAAGTTTAAAGTACAACCCTCCTCACCAACCCTGACACCCATGACCTTTACTTGACTGCGTCCCCCCCCCCACGCCTGCACTGATAAACATACCTCCTCACCAGTGTGGCACCTCGTTTCCATGGACAGGGATCCAAAGGCAAGGGAGTGCAGTCTGCCGCGCCGAAGATCGCAGCATACCATCAAGATTAGATGCAAATATATGTAAATATATTTATTTCATTTGCATATGTTAATTCAGGTCGTGTTGCTCAGCAGCGGGGAGGCTGCCATGGCACCTCGCCACCGCCAGGAGGATCGGGCTGGGCTCTACTGGCGTCTAGGTCCATGGCGGGCCTCATCCAGAGCCGTCTTCAGGTCCACCAACCGCCCTCCCCCGCCACAGATCCCGACGTCGAGGGCTCCTTAAAATCCAGCCCATCATCATCAATACCGTCACTCTGGTAAATCAACACTTGCATTTACCATCCCTGGATTTGGGCACAAAACTAAATAAAACAAAACTCATTGCATTTTTTTTTTTTAAAAAGAGACGCTCTTGTTACGGCCAGGTGAGAAGCTATCTAGGGGCTCCCTCTTAGCCTTCGCCTGGTTTTACTCTAACGGAGTTTTATTTTAAACACACCGTGTTTTTAACTCCCCCTTGGTGAATCCTTGCTCACTACTTTCCAATAAGGCAAAAAAAACAGCCAAACAGGTTTTCTTAAGTTTACAGAAGGTTGAAATTTATTAAACTTAAACTCTAATTCGATTAACGCCTACGGATTTGCGAAGCACCCACGCTAGCATGCATACACGATACGCACATGCAGATCGAGACAGAAAAGAGAAGAAATAAAGTGGAAAGGTTTGAGGTAATATCTGAAGATGGTTTTGGTTACTGTTCTTTGAGCTCACGAGAGAGTCCTTGATTGTAGGTAGGTCTTGCTCGTCATCGGGGCCCAGGATTCTTCTTAAACCTTGTGCGATGTAGGAGATTTTTCTCCCTTGTGGTTCACATGTCTTCAGTGGGTCCAGAGGCTTGTGAGAAAAAGATGGGAGCAGACAGACGAGGTCTTCTCAGACCAGGAGCCAACAGTTTCTCTGCATTCAAAACTGTCTGTGCACAATTCAAAAACTCCCAAGTTGGCCAGCAGGTTAGTCATGTGATCAACTGGTATAACCACTTCTGTGTTTGTGAATTCTCTTGTCCCAGCAGACCCTGGAATGTCTTCTTCCACACAATACCTAGTGATCAAAGTCCATTTTAGGTTAAGTGGATAAGGGAAGTAACCAAGTAACCTCTCTTGTCTCCATTGATATGCAAATGTCCTCCATCCAAGTGTCTGGCAGCCCTTGTCTTCTTCCCAGCGACAATTTGAAATTAAATGTCCATATAGCAAAATTAATATGCCTCATTCTTGGCAGGTGGGGGCCCAGCATGACACTCACCATATTGATTTTACATCTATATCAAGACTTAGATAAGTTATAAGCTACCAGTGTAACATCTGAACCCCACTGATTAGACCAGTACAACAGACTTCTTTTCGTCTGAGAAGTAGGCAACAATTCAACTAACGTACGAGCAGCATATCCAGTTTCAGTTTCCCACAAATGAAGGATATCAAGGCTCTACAGAGGGTGCAGAGAACGACAACCAAGATGATACAAAATACTGAAGAGGATAGATCGAGAGTTTATTAAGTTGGAAAAGCAAAAGGCTAAGCGGTAGGATTGTAACCATGTAGATATCCTGGGAGTTACCAAGAATAGGTAACAAATCTCCCAGGCACTGCTGCTAACAGCCCAGGAGAATGTTGCAATTTAAATTTTCCACTGCAGCAACAGTCCTTCCCACTTTACAGCACTGGCTGCTACTACAGAGAAGCACCTGGCTCAGTAACATCATAACCTCAATGCTAGAGAGAGCCCCTTCCTTTGCCTTGGGAAATGGAACTGGCTAGTCACCATAAGTCTGAGTGGGCAATAGAGGCAGAAGGGGCGAGGTAGAGCAGCAGCCAGTAAAGGGATAAGCAAAACCTGGGAACTTGACTGTGGGTAAATAGTGAATAATATAACTGGTTGGTGAATGAGGTACAAGGATACAGAGACTGAGGATTCTCATTGGATGAGAGAAGATAGATTTTATAACTGAGCACGATAAGATGCTTCATCACAAGTATCTGCTGAGACAGAGCCTAAATAATTTAACAGGTTTGAAGTTCTAATGATTGGTCACAAATCTGAAATATTAACTCTTTCTCTCTTCACAGATGTTGCCAGACATGCTGAGTATTTCCAGCATTTTCTGCTTTTATTTTAATTTTTAAAAAGGCTATGGGATAAGTATTTGAAAAGGAAGAATATAAAGGGATTGTGAGGTCAGAATGGGGCTCCAGGAACCAGAAGGATGAATAGCCTTTTTCAATCATTCTATGAAAACTTTGCTTTATTCAGCCTGAGTCCAGGGAATAGTTTACAAATGTTGATGCTGAGTTCAGTATAAGATGATGTGCCATGTGAGAAGTGCCCCAAACACCGAACCCATTGTCCTTTGTGCAATTGCTAGCTTTGGTTCCAGTTGGTCTGTGCCGGACAATTTTGACATGTGAAATCCAAGTACAGATTGGCTCCAACTGAGGTGTCCAGTTCAGAGTTGTCACCTTCACAAAGGAGTTGAGTCCAAACCAGCATCCAAAGAGCTAGAGGACAATAAAAACAAGAAATGCTGGAAATACTCAGCAGGTCTGGCAGCATCTGTGGAGAGAGAAGCAGAGTTAACGTTTCAGGTCAGTGACCTTTCATGAGTTCTGATGAAAGGCCACTGACCTGAAATGTTAACTCTGCTTTTCTCTCCACAGATGCTGCCAGACCTGCTGAGTATTTCCAGCATTTCTTGTTTGTATTTCAGATTTCCAGCATCTGCAGTATGTTGCTTTTATTTCAGCTAGAGGACAAGATGGAGTCTGTTAAAAGGGCAAAAACTGGGAAGCCTGACTGCACCCTGAGCAGTTCAGGGGAATTCTGGCTATAATTACAGAGCAAATATCAGGTTACAAGATTACTACTAGTTACAAGTGGTCTAGCTATAATTACAGGGTGAATATCTACTGGTGACAGGACATTACGGCATTACACCCATTACTACCAGAGTTTCTGTATTACTGTTGGCTGTCAAGGGAATCGCACTGTTACCAGTATTACTATTAGTGATCGGTGCAATTTCAGTGAATTACTATTAGCTACTAATGGAATCAAAATTCCTACCACCTCTGGTTTCTCCTCTGCGAATCTCACCCACATCGACTTCCCCTCTTCCCCACACTACGCTTCCTTTATTTGGCTGCCCAAGGGTGGCTTCCTACTCTCCGAATTCTTCAATCAACATCTGTTGGTGTGAAACTAGGAGCAAAGGTACTTAACTACAAGGCACCCAACCTTTATATGGTAAGTGCTATAACATTTATAGATAGTATGTAGTCGATATTGTCAGACCAACAAGAACTGGGAGTGTAGATTCTAAAATGATGATGCATTAAAGTTGTTTGAAAATGGATAGCAACGGTAGGACTAGAGGTAACACCGATAAAATGATACAGAAAATTTAGGTTAGATAGCAGCCAAAGGTTAATGACTCTATAAACTGCTCAACGATTATGAGTATAGCGCCACTAAAGCCCCTTAAATGAGGGCAACTTTCTGAAAGAAGACAGTTCCACTTAGTAAGGAAAGCTGCTGCCCAGTTGTAATTGACAGAGTTATACAGCACAGAAACAGGCCCTTTGGCCCTTCAAGCACCTAGCTATTCTAATCCTATTTTCCAACACTTGGCCTGCAGTCTTGTGTGCTATGGGATTTCAAGTGCTCATCTAAATACTTATTAAATGATGCGAGGGTTCCTGACTCCACCACCCCTTCAGGCAGTATGTTCTAGATTCCAACCACCCTCTGGGTGAAATGTTTTTTCCTCAAATCCCCTGCCCCTTACCTTAAATCTATGCCCCCTGGTAACTGACACCTCCACGAAGGGAAAATGTTTCTTCCTATCTACCCTATCTATGCCCCTCATAAATTTGTATGCCTCAATCAGGTCCCCCATCAGCCTTCCCTGCTCGAAGGAAAATAACCCTAGCCTATCCAATCTCACTTCATAGCTGAAATGCTCCAGCCCAGGCAACATCCTGATGAATCTCCTCTGCACCCTCTCCAGTGCAATCACATCCTTCCTATAGTGTGGTGCGCAGAACTGTACACAGTACTCCAGCTGTGGCCAAACTAGTGTTTTATACAGTTCCATCATAACCTCCCTACTCTTATATCCTATGCCTCAGCTAATAAAGGCACGTATCCCATATGCCTTCCTAACCACCTTATCTACCTGTGCTGCTGCAGTGATCTATGGACAAGCACCCCAAGGGCCCTCTGATGCTCTGTAGTGCCTAAGGTCCTCTGACACTTAGTGTCTAGGGTCCTACCATCCATTGTATATTCCCTTGCCTTGTTAGTCCTCCCAAAATGCATCACCTCACACTTCGCAGGATTAAATTCCATTTGCCACTGCTCTGCCCATCTTACCAGCCCATCTATACCGTCCTGCAATCTAAGGCTTTCCTCCTCACTATTTACGACACCACCAATTTCCGTGTCATCTGCGAACTTACTGATCCTACCTCCTATATTCACGTCTAAATCATTAATGTACACTACAAACAGCAAGGAACCCAGCACCGATCCCTGTGGTACACCACTGGTCACAGGCTTCTAATCGCAAAAACAGCCATCGACCATCAACCCCTGCCTCCTGCCACTAAGCCAACTTTGGATCCAATTTTCCAAATTTCCCTGGATCCCATGGGCTCTTAGCTTCTTGACCAATCTCCCATGCGGGACCTTATCAAAAGCCTTTCTGAAGTCCATGTAGACTACATCAACTGCTTTACCCTCATCTACACAACCTAGTCACTTCCTCAAAAAATTCAATCAAATTTGTTAGACATGATTGCCCCCTGACAAAGCCATGCTGACTATGCCTGATTAATCCCTGCCTCTCCAAGTGGAGATTAATCCTGTCCCTCAGAATTTTTTCCAATAGTTTCCCTACCACTGAAGTTAGACTCATTGGCCTGTAATGACGTGGTTTATCCCTTCTACCCTTCTTGAATAACGGTACCACATTCATTGTCCTCCAGTCCTCTGGCACCTCTCCTGTGGCCAGATAGGATTTAAAAATTTGTGTGAGAGCCCCTGCAATCTCCTCGTTTGCCTTACTTAACAGCCTGGGATACATCTCATCTGGGCCTGGGGATTTATCCACTTTTAAGCCCGCTAAAACTGCTAATACCTCCTCCCATTCAATGCTAATTTGTTCAAATATATAACAATCCCCCTCCCTGATCTCGACAACTCTATTGTCCTTCTCCATAGTGAACACAGATGAAAAGTAACCTCACCAAGTCCTCCGGCGCCATACACAGATTGCCACTTTGGCCCCAAATGGGTCCTACTCTTTCCCTGGTTATCCACTTTCCCCTAATATACTTATAAAACACCTCGGGATTTTCTTTTATCTTGCCCGCCAGTGTTTTTTCATGCCCCCTCTTCGCTCTCCTAATTACTTTTTTTAAATACATCCCCCCACCCCCCAAGCTTTCTATACTTCTCTAGGGCCTCCACTGTTTTCAGCCTTCTGAATCTGCCATAAGCTTTTTTTCCCCCTTATCCAATCCTCTATATCCCTGGATATGCAGGGTTCCTCGTACTTGTTGGTCCTACCCTTCACCTTTATGGGAACATGTTGAACCTGAACTCTCACTACTTCCTTTTTGAGTGACTCCCACTGGTCTGATGTAGCCTTTCCTGCAAGTAGCTGCTCCCAGTCCACTTTGGCCATATCCTGTTTCATCATATTGAAATCAGCCTTCCCCCAATTCAACACCTTTATATCCAGTCCATCTTTGTCCTTTTCCATAACTACCTTAAATCTTAGAGTTACGGTCACTATCCCCAAAATGCTTCCCCACTGACACTTCTGCCATTTGTCCGGCTTCACTCCCTAAGATTAGGTCCAGTATCACCCCTTTTCTTGTAGGACTTTCTACGTGCTGGCTCAAAAAGCTCTCCTGTATGCACTTTAAGAATTCTGCACCATTTAAGCCTTTTGCACTAATATTATCCCAGTTAATATTGAGGAAGTTGAAATCCCCTACTATTATTACCCTATTATTTTTATACCTCTGAGATTTGCCTACATATTTGCTCCTCTATCTCTCCCTGACTGTTGGAAGTCCTGTAGTACACTCCCAGCAAAGTGATTGCCCCCTTTTTGTTTTTATGTTCTACCCATATGGCCTCATTTGAGGAACCTTCCAAAATATCATTCCTCCTTACTGCAGTAATTGACTCCTTGATCAATAGTGCAATGCCACCTCTTTTACAACCCACCTCCCCCGACACACCTGAAGTTTCTATACCCTGGAATATTGAGTTGCCAGTCCTGCCCTTCCTTCAACCATATCTCTGTGATAGCAATAATATCATAGTCCCATGTGTTAATCAATGCCCTCAATTCATCTGCCTTACCTGTAAGACTCCTTGCGCTAAAATAGATGCAATCCACCATTGCATTATTCGCTTGTGCCTTAACAGATCTATATTTGCTTTACCTTTCAGACTGACTTAGTTTCTCTTCTATATTTGGCTGTGCATCATCCCCTTATGATCCTGTAGTTTTTATTTCGGGAAATACGTGGTGTGTGTTTAAGACAGCAAAGGATCAGTACTGCTTTAAGAATAAGCAGGCCTCTGGATTTACCAAGAAGGGGCATTCTCGTTGCCTTGGATATAGTCACTGGGACTGAGCATCGAGATATACTTCTGTTACAGTTCAATTTTGAACTGGCTTGTGGTGCAAACAGACTGTTCTAAGAGAGAACACAGACAGACAGCTAGTGTTAGCACCTGAAAGAAGAGCTCTCAGCCATTTAAACTGAAGGAAGAGAATATAGTCTGTTTATTTATTATTAGAGTTATAGAGCACAGAAACCGGCCCATCGTGTCTGTGCTGGCCATCAAGCCCTATCTATTCTAATCCCATTTTCCAGCACTTGGCCCGTAGCCTTGAATGCTACGGCGTTTCAAGTGCACATCTAAATACTTCTTAAATGTTGTGAGAGTTCCTGCCTCTACCACCCCTTCAAGCAGTGTGTTCCAGATTCCAACCACCCTCTGGGTGAAATAATTTTTTCCTCAAATCCCCTCTAAACCTCCTGCCCCTTACCTTAAATCTATGCCCCTGGTTATTCATCCCTCCGCTAAGGGAAAACATTTCTACTTATCGATCCTATCAATGCCCCTCATAATTTTGTATACTTATCTCTCAAAATTCTAAAAAAGACAAGCCAAAACAGAGATCTCTGATAATTTAAACTGAAGGAAGGGAAATTAGACTGTGACAATCTTTTATCCCTCAAAAACTCTAAAGTCAGATTGATTCTATTGAAAGTGTTTTCAAGTTGTTAATTGTTGAAATCCATCACTGGAGAAGGAAAGCATCACTTACTGCTGGAATTAAGACTATGGACTGTTCTACTGTGGAAAAACCTATTTTCCCCATAGGATGGCTGCGAGGACTTCAAGCAACATTGTACTGTAAATTTGCAAGGACTCTAACTTTTTTCAATTTAAATGTTGTTCATACGTTCATTGAGTTTTTCTAATTAAACAGTTAATTTGTTGATTTAAAGGCACCTGGTTTGGTTCGCCTCATTCAGGGGTTAATAGATGGTACAATTTGGCTGGGTCTTTCTTTAATTTGGAAAGTTTAAAATATGTTAGACGATCTGTGGAGGGACGGGATTGAATTAACAGTGCTTTTCTCCCACCACAATCAGTATCATATATTTTGATTGGGGGCTATGACTGGAGCAGTCGGTCCTAACACCCTACTGTACCTCCCCTCTGTATCCCACCCCCCTGCCAAATTAGTTTTAACCCCGCACCACCAACAGCACTAGCAAATCTCCCTGCATAGATGTTGGTCCCATTCCGGTTCAGGTGCAACCGATCAGACTTGTACAGGTCCCACCTTTGCCAGAAACAGACCCAGTGATCCAGGAAACTAAAGCCCTCCCTCCTGCACCATCTCTTCAGCCACGCAGTCATCTGCTCTAAGCTCCTATTCATTAGCATGTGGCACTGGAAATAATTGTGACGAATTATAGACAGCCATAGTCTCCTAGAGCTTGCTTGATCAGCTCACGATGTTGGAAAAGAAATATCGGAAGTTTTTCCTGAATTGGTTGCAAGTTTTTAATTTTAAAAAATGTTGCCTTTCAGGAGATAGCATTGCTCAAGGTGCAGGTGTGTGAACAGTGTGCATGGTTGCACTGTTAACTGGATTGAGGGCAGATGGCTTGATGGGAAGATAGTAATTTCTCACCCTTTTTGTATGTTTGTGATAAACATTTGACACCCTTACTTTTGCAGTTGGGTCAGGTTTTGGTGAACTTAACTAAACAGGGTAATTATTTCCTAGGTACCAGTCCTAAAACAGATACATCGAATTAACAAAATTAAGTCACCACAATTTCAAAAAGATCTGGATTATTTTCTACTTTTACTCTTTTCTTGAAAGCAATGGGAACTTGCATTGGAGTATGGGCCCCACAGGCAGTAGCAGGCCTCTAGTACCTCACCCAGGTTGCTATTCTTGAGTGGGCCAGACAAGTACTAAAACGCTGTTCAACGATCGAGGCAGTACACCCAAATCTGGCCTTGCTTCCAACTGACATCCACACGCATACTAATTGATCATGTTGCTAACTGATACAAGTGTACAGATGACAACAACAGCATTTTCAAACCATAGGTTTCCTTTTAAAAAAAAAACTAAACTTTTCCTTCTGCTCCTTAAACCATTTCTTATATTAACATAGAAACATAGAAACTAGGAGCAGGAGTAGGCCATTCGGCCCTTCAAGCCTGCTCCGCCATTCATTATGATCATGGCTGATCATCCAACTCAATAATCTGTTCCCGCTTTCCCCCTCAAGAGCTATATCTAACTCCTTCTTGAAAACGTACAATGTTTTGACCTCAACTGCTTTCTGTGGTAGCGAATTCCACAGGCTCACCACTCTCTGGGTGAAGAAATTTCTCCTCATCTCAGTCCTGAAAGGTTTACCCCATATCCTTGGTCTATGACCCCTGGTTCTGGACTCCCCCATCGGGAACATCCTTCCTGCATCTACCCTGTCAAGTCCTGTTTGAATTTTATAGGTTTCTATGAGATCCCCCCTCATTCTTCTGAACTCCAGCGAATATAATCCTAACCGACTCAATCTCTCTTCATACGTCAGTCCCGCCATCCCAGGAATCAGTCTGGTAAACCTTTGCTACACTCCCTCGAAAGCAAGAGCATCCTTCCTCAGATAAGGAGACCAAAACTGCACACAATATTCCAGGTGTGGCCTCAGCAAGGCCCTGTATAATTGCAGCAAGACATCCCTGCTCCTGTACTCGAATCCTCTCGCTATGAAGGCCAACATACCATTTGCTCTTTTTAACCGCCTGTTGCACCTGCATGCCTACCTTCAGTGACTGGAGTACGAGAACACCCAGGTCTCATTGCATATTCCCCTCTCTCAGTTTATAGCCAGATAATAATCTGCCTTCCTATTTTTGCTACCCAAGTGGATAACCTCACATTTATCCACATTATACTGCATTTGCCTACTCACTCAACTTGTCCAAATCACCCTGAAGCCTCTCTGCATCCTCCTCACAACTCACCCTCCCACCCAGTTTTGTGTCATCTGCAAAGTTGGAGATATTACATTTAGTTCCCTCATCCAAATCATTAATATATATTGTGAATAGCTGGAGTCCTAGCACCGATCCGTGCTACCCCACTAGTCACTGCCTGCCATTCGGAAAAAGACCCGTTTATTCCTACTCTTTGTTTCCTGTCTGCCAACCAATTTTCTATCCATCGCAATACACCACCCCCAATCCCATGCGCTTTAATTTTACACGCTAATCTCTTATGTGGGACCTTATTGAAAGCAAAATATTGGACTACAGTTACCAGAAGTTCTTTGGCACTTTAGTTCAGGAAGGAATAATAATTACAAAAAGTTAAAGGGCAGCAAAGTTGAGCCCAATCTTGTCGTTACCGAACACAGAAGCATTTTCAGCAGGGAGTCACTAAATAATGATTACAAAGGGGCAGCCTAGCTGATTGTTCACCGACCTAACTTGAAGGTTCCAAGGTGAACTACAGCTTCCCTGCTGCCACTTTTGTTTAAAATTAGCCAATTAAGCAGACAAGAAGGTTCCTAAGTCCTGGTTTACAGAGTGCAGTACCACACTGAGCGCTGCATTTACCCAAAGCCAAAGAAACTCCAAACCTCTCATTTCTATCACAGCAACAGACAAAGGGCTCTTGTCAAATATACACTCTGGTTTCTGGAGTATAACCCTTACTATGCTGCATGCTTTTGTTTAAAAGTAAAGTAAAACTCCTACACAACTAATGCAATGCACAGGCATCAACAATTTCACTGCTTTGAAAAGCAGATTACAACACCAGGAGCACATTGCAAAAGTGTGAATCACCATGTAATTAAATCATCCAAATCACCAAATCTACCCTAGCTTATTAATGTCACATTGTTCGAGTTTTCTTTCATAGTATTCTACTGTTCTGTTCCTGCACATATTTCCACAGATTTGTGAATGCTATTTCTTAGTTGAGGTGCCAGATTGCCTGCTTCAGCAAAGTAGTAAGACAGCCCCGCCCTGCAAAAATGGTCAATTTTCCTTGAAGTTGAAGATCTGTGCATTGATATCAGTTCAGCCTGGAATGCAGACTAACACTCAGTTCTCTGCAAACACTGCAGAAATCAGACAATCTGTAGTACTTTTAATAATTACAAGATTTAGAGGGAGAATATTCTTCAGCTCATTAGAATGAAATTCCAATTAAGTCAGTATATACTGTCTATATCCAAGCAGGAAATGAAACGTAAAAGGATTTTTAATCCACAAAAATCGGCTCTTTAAAGCACAGCTCCAGATGCAAAATGCATTTCTAATGTTTAGAGATGAGCCAAAGGCCATAAAGCAACAGTAATGAACTTCAGGACTGTATGCTGCAGATTACAATAAAGAAGTGTCAATACTGTAATGTCACATTTTTGTTTACATTCATATATACTTTTATACTATTCTTCTAATTTGTATTCCCAGAGTTAACTTGTTGCACTGGTGCTGATAACTGGATCTACATGTCTGCCACTGGAAAGGCTAGTTTTTTTTCGCATACATTCACAGGATGTGGGTGTTGCACATCCCTAATTGCCCTCATGAAGGCAGTGATGAGTGAGCCATCTTGTTGAACTGTTGCCGCCCATGTGGTTACAGTACTCCTACAGTTGTTAGGGAAGGCGTTCCAGGATTTTGACCCGGTGACGATAAAGAAACAGCAACATATTTCTAAGTCAGGATGGTGAGAGACTTGGAGGGGAGCCTGAAGATGGCAATAATCCCACAGACCTGCTGCGCTTTTCCTTCTTGGTGGTTAAGGGTACAGGTTTGAGCGGTACCTTGGTGAGTTGCTGCAGTGCAGCTTGCAGATGGTACACACTGCAAACAGTACAGCCAGGATGGGCGAACTGAATGTTGAAGGTGGTGGGTAGAGTGCCAATTTTGATTCAGCCCTTGGGCTACGGCCAATGCTGAGAGCTAACTTCAAGAGTTCAAACTTAAACAGTATTAAAAGCAGCTGCGGTTGGGTGTAGTGAGATTCTCACAATTTGAAATCCACCTGAACCATGGAGGGGCTTGCCATTGACCTCCAATCATCTCTAGGAGGAGGTGCCAGAGCATTGGAATGTGGCAATTTTTTTTAATTCATTCATGGGATGTGGGCGTCACTGGCTATGCCAGCATTTATTGCCCATCCCTAATTGCCCTCAAGAAGGTGGTGGTGAGCTGCCTTCTTGAACCGCTGCAGTCCATGTGAGGTAGGTATACCCACTGTGCTGTTAGGAAGGGAGTTCCAGGATTTTGACCCAGCGACAGTGAAGGAACAACGATATAGTTCCAAGTCAGGATGCTGTGTGACTTGGACTGGAACTTGCAGGTGGTGATGTTCCCATGCATTTGCTGCCCTTGTCCGTTGAGGTGGTAGAGGTCGCGAATTTGGAAGGTACTGTCTAAGGAGCCTTGGTGCGTTGCTGCAGTGCATCTTGTGGATGGTACACACTGCTGCTACTGTGCGTTGGTGGTGGAGGGAGTGAATGTTAGTGGATGGTGTGCCAATCAAGCGGACTGCTTTGTCCTGGATGGTGTCGAGCTTCTTGCGTGTTGTTGGAGCCGCACCCATCCAGGCAAGTGGAGAGCATTCCATCACACGCCTGACTTGTGCCTCGTAGATAGTGGACAGGCATTGGGGAGACAGGAGGGGAGTTACTGGCCACAGATTTCCCAGCCTCTGACCTCTTGTAGCCACAGCATTTATGTGGATGGTCCAGTTCAGTTTCTGGTCAATGGCGAAAACCCCCCAGGATGTTGATAGTGGGAGATTCAACAATAGTAATGCCATTGACTGTCAAGGGGAGATGGTTAGACTCTCTTGTTTGAAATGGCCATTGCCTGGCACTTGTGTGGTGCAAATGTTACTTGCCACTTATCAGTCCAAGCCTGGATGTTGCCCAAGTCTTGCTGCATATGGACTTGAGCAGCTTCAGTATCTGAGGAGTTGCGAATGGTGCTGAACATTGTGCAATCATCAGCGAACATCCCCACATATGACCTTATGATGGAGGGAAGGTCATTGATGGAGGAGCTGAAGATGGTTGGGCCTAGGACACTACCCTGCAGAACTCCTGCAGTGTTGTCCTGGGACTGAGATGATCGACCTCCAACAACCACAACCATCTTCCTTTGTGCTAGGTATGACTCCAACCAACAGAGAGTTTTCCCCCGATTCCCATTGACTCCAGTTGTGCTAGGGCTCCTGGATGCCATACTCGGTCAAATGCTGCCTTGATGTCAAGGGCAGTCACTCTCACCTCACCTCTGGAGTTCAGCTCTTTTGTCCATGTTTAGACCAAGGCTGTATTGAGGTCAGGAGCAGAGTAGCCCTGGCAGATCCCAAACTGAGCATCAGTTTGCAGGTTATTGCTGAGCAAGTGCCACTTGACAGCGCTGTCGACGACCTCTTCCATCACTCTGCTGATGATTGGGAGTAGACTGACAGGACGGTAATTGGACAGGTTGGATTCATCCTGCTTTTTGTGCACAGGACATACCTGGACAATTTTCCACATTGCCGGGTAGATGCCAGTGTTGTAGCTGTACTGCAACAGCTTGGCTAGGGACACAGCTAGCTCTGAAGCATTGGTCTTCAGTACTGTTGCCAGGGCCCATAGCCTTTGCAGTATCCAGTGCCTTCAGCTGTTCCTTGATATCACGTAGAGTGAATCAGATTGGCTGAAGACTGGCATCTGTGATGCTGGGGACCTCAGGAGGAGGCCAAAATGGATCATCCACTCGGCACTACTGGCTGAAGATGGATGCAAATAATTCAGCCTTATCTTTTGCACTAATAAGCTAGGCTCTCCCATCGTTGAGGATGGGAATATTTGTGGAGCCTCCTCCTCCTGTCAGTTGTTAAATTGTGCACCACCATTCACGAATGGAAGTGGCAGGACTGCAGAGCTCAGATCTGATCCGTTGGTTGTGGAATCTGTCTATTGCATGCTGCTTCCACTTCCGAAAAACAGTGCAAGGACATTTCTCATAACTACAAGTCAGTCAGTTTAACACCATTGGTGGGTAAAGTTTTAGAAACAATCAGGAAAAAAAAAGGCAGTTGGAGGTTTGAGTTAATTAAGGAGAGCCAACATGGATTTGTAAACGGCAGTTTGTCTTTGACAAATCTAATTGAATTTTTTAATGAACTAACAGAGAAGACTGATGAAAGGAATGCAGTGATTGTTTTCTATATGGATTTTAAGAAAGCATTCGACAAAGCACCACATAAAAGGTTGGTGAACAAAATTGAGGCTCACGGAATAGGTGTCAGTGTCAGCCTGAATAAAAGACTGGCTTAAGAACAGAAAACAGCGAGTCGTGGTAAATGGTTGTTTTTCAGACTGGAGAATGGTAGACAGGGGTGTTCCCCAACGGTCAGTGCTGGGACCACTGCTTAATAAATGACTTGAATTTTGGAATAGAGAGTAAAATTTCAAAATCTGTTGAAGATACTAAACTTGGAGGTGTGGCAAACAGTGAGGATGAAACCAAATGACTAACAGGACATAAAGGTTGGTAGAATACACAGAGAGGTGGCAGATGGAATTTAATACAGAAAAGTGTGGGGTGGTACATTTTGGCAGAAGGATAGGGAGGGGCAATATAGACTGAATGGCATAGTTCTAGAGAGTGTGCTGGGACAAAAGGACCTGGGGATTCCTGTGCATATAGATCTTTGAAGGTGACAGGACATATTGAAAATATGGAACCTTGATCTTCATAAACAGAAGTATTAAAAGAGTAGTGAAGTTATGCTGAACCTTTATAAAGCTCTGGTTAGGCCACAACTTGCGTACTGCATCCAGTTTTGGTCACCGCATTTCAGAAAGGACGTGAAGGTCTTCGAGAGGGTGCAGAGGAAATTTACCAGAATGGTTCCAGTGTTAAGGCAATTTAGCTACAAGGTTAGATTGGAGAAGTTGGGATTGAGGGTAGACTTGTCAAAGGTGTACAAGATTATGACAGCTTTAGATAAAGTAGACAAAAACCTGTGCCCATTAGCTGATGATACAAGGACGAGGGAACACATTTAAAGTTTTGGGCAAGAGATACAGGGGGATGTGAGGAAGAATTTTTTTTTTTTTTTTTTACACAGCGAGTAGTAATAATCTGGAACTCGCTGCCTGTGAGGGTAGTAGAAACAGAGATGATCAATGATTTCAAAAGGAAACTGCATAGAAACATGAGGAAAATAAACTTGTTGGGCTACAGGGATAGAGTGGAGAAATGGGACTGACTGGATGCTCTACAGCGAGACAGCATGGACTCCATGGACTCCTTCTGTGCCATAATGATTATGAACTTCTCGATGACAACATTTCAAGCACCCTCTGCTTTGCATTAATCTATGAATGAAGATTATATAGCACTTTTCACAATCTCAGGACGTGCCAAAGTGTTTCAGTCAATGAAGTGCTATTGGACTCAAGTCCAGAAATGCAGAACCTCAATGTGCTCCTTGTCCCTGAATTTCTCTTCCTTCCCCACATTTGATCCATCAAAGCCACTTTCTTTTCCCTCTGTATCACGTGCATCTGTCCCTACCTCTCCTCCTTCTGTAGAAACCATTACTACTTCTTTTAGCTTATGGCTCAATTTCGCTGACATTCTTTTCCCCGTCTCACTTGTCTCCACAAATTACAACTCAACCAAATCCAAAATGACAGCTCATTCTCATCCACATCAAAGTCCAAAACCCCATCACCCATTTCTTTACCAAGTTCCATTGAATCTTGTGCCCCATCCAATTGACCAAGGTTTTCATTCTTGCCTTCAAATCCATCCATGGCTTTGCTCCATCCAACATCAGTTATCTCCTCCACTGGTACATTCCTGCAGAGACTCACCACTCATCTGACACCAAATGACTCCTCCGTTTCTCATCAGTGACAGGTTCGTTTGCCACTGAGCGCCATTCATGTGGACCAGTCGTTGGGAAGATGCTGGAAACTATTAAGAAAGAAGTCTTCACAATGCACTTCGAAAAGCCCAAGTCAGTATGGTTTTACTAAAGGGAAATCCCGTATGACAAATTTCTTAGAATTTTTTGAGGATGTAACTAGTAGGGTAGATAAAGGGGAACAAGTAGATGCGGTATACCTGGATTTTCAAAAAGCACTCAATAAGGAGTCACATAAAAGATTAATAGGCAAGATAAGGGCTCATGGTGTTGGGGTAATATATTAGCATGGATAGAGGATTGGTTAACAGACAGGAAGCAGAGAGTGGGGATAAATAGAGCATTTTCAAGTTGGCAGGCAGTGAATAGTGGGGTGCCAACAGGATCAGTGCTGGGGCCTCAGCTATTTACACTCTGTATTAATGACTTGGATGAAGAGACAGGTAATAATGGATCTAGGTTTTCTGATGATACAAAGCTTGATGGAAAGGTAAGCTGCGGGCAGGACATAGAGAGGCCGCAAAGAGATAAAGACAGGTTAAGTGAGTGGGCAATAAGATGGCAAATGGAGTATAAAGTAAGTAAGTGTCAAGTTATGCACTTTGGTCGTAAAAATAGAAAAGCAGAACCTTTTTTTTTTAAAAAAGTGTGAAACTGATAAGTGTTGATGTTCAAGAGAGCCTGGGGGTACTCGTACAAGGAACGTACAAATTTAACATGCAGGTGCAGCAGGCTATTAGGAAGGTAAATGGCATGTTGGCCTTTACTGCAAAGGGATTAGAGTACAGGAATAAAGAAGTCTTACGAAATTTGTACAGGGCTTTGGTGAGATCACACCTGGAATACTGTGTGCAGTTTTGGTCTCCACATTGAAGAAAGGATATACTTTCACCGGAGGCAGTGCAACCAAGATTTACTAAACTGGTCCCTGGGATGAGGAGGTTGTGCTATGATGAGGGGCTGAGTAAATTGGGCCTATATTCTCTGGAGTTTAGAAGAATGAGAGGCGATCTAATTGAAATATACAAGATTCTGAAAGGGGTTGATAGGGTAGAAGCTGAGAGATTGTTTCCTCTGGTCGGGGAATCTAGAACGCGGGGTCACAGTCTCAGGGCCAATCATTCAGGACTGAGATGAGGAGAAATTACTACACTGAAAAGGTTGTGAATCTTTGGAATTCTCTACGCCAGAGAGTTGTGGATGCTCCATCATTGAATAAATGCAAGGCTGGGATAGATAGATTTTTGGTCTCACAGGGAATCAAGGGATATGGGGAGAGATATGCGGGCGAGAAAGTGGAAATGAAGCCCAAGATCAGCCATGATTGCACTGAATGGCGGAGCAGGCTTGATGGGCCATAGGGTCTACTTCTGCTCCTATTTCTTGTGATTTTGTGTGCCTTCTTTCCTCCAGCATTTCCACATTGTCATCTTTGTCCTTGCCATCAGACGTCTTCCACAAACCACACTGTTCAGCAATTTTATTCATGTGCCCTAACCTTGCTTCCCCTCCAGCTTGCTATCTACTCTGTAAGGCGTCTGGAGACAGCTCTGGAAGCAGGCTATAGAAATACAAACTGCTTTTGTTAACAGCCTGTAGAATTAGCTTAACAGAGCTGGAGGAAAGCACCATTAACAAAAGCTGTGAGTTTTCCATGCTGCTCTTGAGTGGAAACAAACTCATGCAAGAAGTTTTTTTAAATGTTGAAATATTTGACTAAAGCACTACAAGCCCAATGTAAAATAAACTGTCCTAGTAACCAGTATTTGAAACTTACTTTTTTTTTTCCAAAATATACTTTATTCATAAAAATCTAAAAATTACATTGCCAAACAGTTTCAAAACAGCACCAAAAAATACAAACATTGCAAGGGAGATCAGTTTCCTTCAATACTGTCATGAGTTTCTTCACAACCCTTCCGTTTCACAATTGTCATGCCAATTACAGTTTTACATTTACAGCAATTGAAAATATTAACGATACAGTTCGAGGGGTTTCCCATGGATCCAGCCCCTCAATTCAGCTTGGTGGGGGGACTTTACACTGTGGTCTTTCCACATTGAGCCTTTGCTGCGGCTGCCCCAAGCTTTAGTGCGTCCCTCAGCACGTAGTCCTGGACCTTGGAATGTGCCAGTCTGCAACATTCGGTGGTGGACAACTCTTTGCGCTGGAAGACCAGCAAGTTCCGGTCAGACCAAAGGGCGTCTTTCACCGAATTGATAGTCCTCCAGCAGCAGTTGATGTTTGTCTCGGTGTGCGTCCCTGGGAACAGCCCGTAGAGCACAGACTCCTGTATTACAGAGCTGCTTGGGATGAACCTCGACAAAAACCACTGCATCTCTTTCCACACCTGCTTTGCAAAGACACATTCCAGGAGGAGGTGGGCGACCGTCTCTTCCCCACCACAGCCACCGCGGGGGCATTGTGTGGAGGGGGCGAGACTTCGGGTGTGCAGGAAGGATCTGACGGGGAGGGCCCTTCTCACCACCCGCCAAGCTACGTCTTGGTGCTTGTTTGAAAGTTCTGGTGATGAGGCATTCCGCCAAATGACTTCGACGGTCTGCTCAGGGAACCATCCGACAGGATCCACCGTCTCCTTTTCCCGTAGGGCCTTGAGGACATTCCGTGCAGACCACTGCCTGATGGACCGGTGGTCAAAGGTGTTTTCCCGCAGAAACTGCTCCACGAAGGATAGGTGGTACGGCACGGCCCAACTGCATGGAGCGTTCCGCGGCCATGTGCCCAGGCCCATCCTTCGCAACACCGGGGACAGATAGAACCTCAGCACGTAGTGACACTTGGAGTTTGCGTACTGGAGATCTACACACAGCTTGATGCAGCCGCACACGAAGGTGGTCATCAGGATGAGGGCCATGTTGGGTACATTTTTCCCGCCCTTGTCCAGAGATTTGAACATCGTGTCCCTCCCGACCTGGTCCATTTTAGATCCCCAGATGAAGCAGAAAATGGCTCGGGTGACTGCCACGGCGCAGGAGTGGGGTATGGGCCAGACCTGCGCCATGTCGAGCAACAACGTGAGCGCCTCGCACCTGATGACCAGGTTCTTACCCACAATGGAGAGAGATCGCTGCTCCCACATGCCCAACGTTTGTCGTACCTTGGCTACTCGCTCCTCCCATGTTTTGGTGCATGCCCCGGCCCTTCCAAACCATATCCCCAGCACCTTCAGGTAATCTGACCTGACGGTGAAGGGGACAAAGGATCGGTCAGCCCAGTTCCCAAAGAACATGGCCTCGCTCTTGCCGTGGTTAACTTTGGCTCCCGAGGTCAGTTCGAACTGGTCGCAGATGCTCATCAGTCTGCGCACGGACAGCGGATCCGAGCAGAAGACGGCGACGTCATCCATGTACAAGGGAGGTTTTAACCTGAGTGCCTCCGCTGCCTGGGATTGTCACCCCTCTTATGCTCGCATCCCTCCTAATAGACTCAGCAAAGGGTTCAATACAGCAAACAAACAAGACTGGGGAGAGAGGACAGCCCTGTCTGACTCCAGATTTGATCGGGAAACTTTCCGATTCCCACCCGTTGATTGAGACTGCGCTACTGATGTTTGTGTAGAGCAGTTGGATCCAATTGCAGATTACCTCCCCAAACCCCATTTTGGAAAGCACGTCCATCATGTAGGTGTGCGATATCCTGTCAAAAGCCTTCTCCTGGTCCAGGCTGATGAGGCAGGTGTCCACCCTCCTGTCCCGTACGTAGGCGATCGTATCCCTGAGTAGCGCGAGACTATCGGAGATCTTCCTGCCGGGTACAGTGCAGGTCTGATCGGGGTGAATCACCAACTCCAGAGCAGATTTGACTCGACTGGCTATGACTTTGGACAGAATCTTATAGTCAACATTAAGCAGTGAGATGGGCCGCCAATTTCTGATTTCTGCCCTCTCCCCCTTCTGCTTGTAAATGAGGGTGATGATGCCTTTCCTCATGGATTCTGCCATGCTGCCGGCCAGGAGCATACTCTCGTATACTTCCTGCAGGTCCGGGCCGACCTAGTCCCACAGGGCAGAGTACAACTCGACCGGTAAGCCATCGCTCCCGGGAGTTTTACTCGTCTCGAAGGACTCGACGGCCTTTGTCAGCTCGTCCAGAGTTAGCGGCTTGTCCAATCTCTCCCTCCTGCTGTCATCTAAGACCTCTGTGATAGATGACAGGAAGGACTGGGAGGCTCTGCTGTCTGTGGGCTTCGCGTCATACAGCCCAGCATAAAAGGATTTGCTGATCCTTAGTATGTCGGACTGCGAAGATGTTACCGAGCCATCTTCTTCCTTCAGGCTGCTGATAACAGAGCTCTCTCTGTGTACTTTTTGGAAGAAGTAACGCGAGCACGTCTCATCCTGCTCGATGGAGCGGACTCTGGACCGGATGATGATCTTGGAGGCCTCCTTGGCAAAGAGCGAGGCCTGCTGGCTCTTCACCTCTTGGAGGTCCTCTTTGACCTCGACCCCCATTGACTGCAACCGGAGTAGATTTTGCATAATTTTCTGGAGTCGGGACATTTCCCTCTGTCTCTCTCTCGCCCTCTGAACACCTTTGTGGACGAAGAACCTCTTGATGCTCTCCTTGATCGCTTCCCACCAGTGAACTGGAGACTCAAAGAGGGGTTTCACGGTCCTCCAACCTTTGTAATCCCTTTTGAGTTCCTCAACGTTCTCTGGGGTCAGCAGTGTAGCATTGAGCTTCCACATCCCTCTGCCAACCCGCTGGTCGTCCTGTAAGTGACAGTCAGCCAGTAAGAGGCAGTGGTCGGAGAAGAACACCAGCTTGACGTCGGTGGATCCAACCGTGACAGCACGGGACACAAACAGGAAGTCAATCCTGGAACGGGCAGACCCACCCGATCTTGACCATGTGTATCTGCGCTGCGCTCCGTCTGCAGGTTTGCTGAAGACATCGTGCAGTTTGGCATCTTTAACGGTTTCCATTAGGAATCTGGACGTAGCGTCCAGTTTGCTGTCGTCACTGCCGGATTGTCCAGCCGCATCGATGATGCAGTTGAAGTCACCGCCTAGGATGACCGGCCTGGACGTCGCCAGCAGCAGTGGGAGCTGCTGGAAGACGGTCAGCCGCTCGCTGCGTTGTGCACGTTGATCAACCGGAGCGGAGCGTTGTTGTACATCACGTCTGCTACGAGGAGGCGACCGCCCACCACCTCCTTAACTTCGGAGATGGTGAAGTTACCTCCCCGCAGCAGAATACCCAGGCCGGAGGAACGGCAATCATTACCCCCCAACCAGATCGATGGCCCGTGGGACCACCATTGCAACCACTGCCTGTAGGTGCTGAGGTGTGATATTCCACACTCCTGCAGAAACAGTAGGTCAGCTTTGACCTTGGCAAGGTAATCCAAGGTTGAAACACATCGCGTAGTAGATTTAATGCTACGCACAT
The DNA here is from genome assembly GCF_036365525.1 of Heterodontus francisci. Taxonomy (NCBI): domain Eukaryota; kingdom Metazoa; phylum Chordata; class Chondrichthyes; order Heterodontiformes; family Heterodontidae; genus Heterodontus; species Heterodontus francisci. Next base: position 80,626,911 of record NC_090382.1, on the reverse strand, counting down.
TAATGGAAGCAATTCTTACACCCATTTTTTAAAGTTATCTGTTGCTTCCCATACCATTTGTCCTTGCTAGTCCCAGTCCTTCGGGATGTTCCTGCATACCCATCGTGTGCGCAAGCAGTTTCACGTTGGTTGGGCTCAGAAACCCCTCCTGCTTTTTCATGCAGTGTTTGTTCCGCTCGGGCGACATCGGGGGGGGGTCTTGTAGGCAGAGGGGATTGGGTTGTCCTCAGCTGCTTCCATCTGTTCCTCCTCGAAAACATCACTGCTCCCGGCTTCCCGGAGCTCAGGTGTGCCAGACGTGTCTTTGCTCCCGGTGTCCCGGAGCTGAGATGCGTTGGCCACGTCATTACGTGTGGCGCATTGGGGTTGGGGCACGCCGGGCCCATCACAGTTTCCAGTGCCCGGGGGCTGGGATGCTTTATCATCCATCTCGGAGTTCTGCCGCCTCTTTTGAAGGGGCTGTCATTCCAGCATTCCCCCGTCCAGTGAAGAGTTGTTGTTGCAGTCTGATTCAGAAGATAGCCTCCTCTTGCCACTGGTTTGGGTGTTGGCCTGTTCTGCTTTGGGGTGTTTTTTCCTTGTGGTTTTCCTCTGGACCACTTGCCACTGACCTGTTTGTCCATCTGCTGCCTCCTCCTCCATTGATTCTGTCTGTGGAGGAGGGGTTTCCAGGCGCTGGGTAGGTGCTGGGTCGCTGGTTTCCACTGCCTCCCCTTCCTTCTCCTTCTCAGGTTGAAGTTCCTCACTGCGGAGAAGGTTGCTGGTCTCCTTTCGAACACCGGACGCCTTCGTCAAACCTTCTCCCAGCCTTTCCTTGGGCCTTGCCGCCTGAGCATAACTGAGGCAGCGTTTGGGGCAGGTTTTGTAGAGATGGCCTGCCGCACCGCACAAGTTGCAACACTTAATCTGCTTACAGTCCTTGGTCTGATGGCCTTCCTCCTTGCAGTTCTTGCAAACAACCGTGCTGCAGTTGGCTGCCATGTGACCAGATTTGCCACAAGTGCGGCAAACTCTGGGCTGCCCAGCGTAGACCAAGAAGCCTCGACTTCCCCCGATAGCAAAGCTGGAGGGAGGGTGGATGATGGCTCCACTGGGATCGACCTTCAAGGTCACCTTGACCTGCCGCTTGCTGGTCCAAATCCCAAAGGGGTCCTTGACATCAGTGCTGCTGCCGGCCACCTCGACGTACCTGGCGAGAAAGGTGAGTACATCCACCACCGGAACATGGGGGTTGTAGAGGTGAATCGTCACCACCCGGTCCCGTTGTGACGGAAGCGTGAAGAGCGGCTCCGCTGTGAGGATCGACAGTGGCGCCCGGTCCCCTTTCTCCTTGAACACCTTCAGGAACTTGATGCATCCCGCCATGTTCCGGAATGTCACGTCAAAGTATCCACTGCTGGGGAAATCCTGCAGGCAGAAGACGTCCGTCGCTTGAAATCCGCAGCAATCGAAGAGAATTTTCTTGATGAAGAAGGTGCGATCGACCGGTGCACCTCCTTCCTTGTCCTTCACGACCACCCGAACGGTGTTGCGCACTCCCTGGCCCGAAGCTCGAAAATTGGTTATAGCCATTTTACTCAAAGCTTCCCCAGGATCAAAAGGCAATGATCATGGTCTCTTCTCAATCAAATAAGCACTGATAAGAACAGATACTACACTTGATCTTAGCCAAAAGGCCGAGAAACTTACTGCTCCAGGCGCAGATTAGCAAACTAGCAACATCAACTAGATTTATCCAGTTATGACAGTGTACACTCATTATACAGCATAATAGAGTCATCCTTCCCAGTAGAAAATAGACATTGATAGAATATCAAGAGCTCTCACATAGCTGTTCAATCAACATCTTCGGAGCATAATGACGACAAATGTAATACAAATAGCAAACTGGCTTTAATCTTTTTTTGGGATGTGAAATTGATTTCTGTCAGTCACGAGATTTGCATTGGTGGGTTGTGCAACAAGCCATTTACCATTTGCTTCAATCTCTGAATTCTCATTTTTATTTCTGGCCAGGATGACAGATTAGTGATCTTTAACTCTGTAACTCTGCCACTCTAAGTGGCCATTAGGTTCATCAAGTGTTCTCCCTTTATACAATCCTTTATACCCTTATACAATCTCATGTCTCATACCTGCTGCATTGGTCTGAAACACTGAGACCTGTCCTAATCAATGTGATAGTTTTTCTCACCTGATCTAGCACTAGATTCTCCCTTTCCTAATGCCACTAGAGTTTTTACTATTGGCAAGACAACACTTTCTATGAAGGTGCACCAGGACTGAAGAGACTGGTAAACTTTCAGTCACATTAAAAATTGAGTGGATTTTTCTGATTATTTTTCTTTCTTGCATTAGTTTGATCAGCTCCTTTCATCTTGTGTTCATCATTACACTGTACTTGATAACTTGCAGCAGTTATTTTTTGACAATGCCTGCTGAGAATTCTGAAATGCTTGTTCCTTTCACCTGATTAGTTGGAGCTTTTGGGTGGAGTATGATTTTCTCATTTAATTTATTAGCTCGTCATCCTATCTATATTCAAACTTGCACAGCAATTAAAACAAACAAGTACTGTATATCCTAGCAACACCAGATTTCATACATACAATCACATGACTTGAAACAAATTAATATGATAGCTAATATGATGGTCTGAAGTTCCACCAGTATCCATCAGCTCTTAATTATTTTAGAACTACAGAATAACTCCATTATATCTGTATTATTCTACAGCTAATATTGTCAGCTTTGGCATAGTGGTAGCTCTTTTGCCAGAGTGGAGTCCAGAGATTTGAACACATCATCAAAACTGACACTTCAGTGCAGTACTGAGGTGAGCTGCACTGTTCAACGTGCCACCTTTCATTAAAATCGAGGCTCTGTCTGCCCTCTCAAGTAGCCAGAAAAGATCTCATGACACTTTTTTGCACCATCTTGCAGCACAGCTATACTGACATAGGCCTCAGAGCAAGTCACCTACCTGAACTCATGGTTGGCATGCAGTAGAAAGAAAATAAACCTAAACAGAGAAAATCCAGATGCAAGAAATACTTTTTTTTTAAGAAAAGCTGCCAAGATGCATGTGCATTAAGTTTTTTTTAAATCATGAAATTACTAGTACAGTAACATATTTGGGTATGGTAGCATAGTGATTATGTTACTGAACTAGCAGTCTAAGGTCCTGGACTAATCCTGAGTTGAAATACCACCACAGCGGTTTGAGAATACGCTTTCAGTTTTTTATTAAAAACATGGAACTAAAAAGCTGGTATTAGTAAAAGTGATCATGTCACTATTGATTTGTAGTAAAAGCCTACAGGAAGGATGTTTCCCCTGGCTTGGGGGCGGGGGGTGCGGTCTAGAACCAAGGGGCACAGTCTCACAATATGAGGTAGGCCATTTAGGACAGAGATGATAAGGAATTTCTTCGCTCAGAGGGTGGTGAATCTTTGGAATTCTGTACCCTAGAGGTCTGTGGAGGCTCAGACATTGAGTATATTCAAGTCAGAGATAAATAGATTTCTAGATATTAAAGGTATCAAAGGATATGGAGGATACTGTGGGAAAATGGCATTGAGGTAAAGGATCAGCCATGATCTAGCTGAATGGCGGAGCAGGCTCAAGGGGCCGAATTGCCTACTCCTGCTCCTATCTTCCCATGTTCCTAACTGGTTCAGTAAGGTCCTATTGGGAAGGAAACCTGTTCTTACCTGGTCTGGCTGTTCTATGTGGCTCCAATCCCACACCAATGTGATTGACTCTTAGCTGCCCTCAAAGTGGTTAAGCAAGTCACTCAGTTGAATGAAACCACATCAGTGATTCAAAAAGGTCCATCAAAACCTTCTCAAGACAGCTAGGGATGGGCAATGCAAGCCAGCCTACCCAATGACACCCACCAGAGAATGAAAAATAAACTAATGTTGCAACTTGGTTAGTTGCAACATGAAATAATCTGATCACTCATATCATCTACTGATTTAGATGTGGCTCATAATGCCAGCTCACAATGACATTAACTTCCTCTGTGGAGCACCTCCATACAAAATTCTAAAAATTTTAAGTAACGTTGCAATGTCTTAATGCAGTTTTACTTCAAGGAAGCAGATGCAATGGAGGACACAAGTACAGAAAACTCACTAATATTTGAATGCTTTCATGAATAAAGATTTTATCATAGTTTACTGATTTACAGCCCAACTGAACCATCAACGCTTATCTCAGCGTTTAGAAAAAACACAACATAGAATACCTCTGGAACACATTGCCTGAAGAGATGGTAGAGGCAGGAACCCTCACAACATTTAAGAAGTATTTAGATGAGCACTTGAAACGCCATAGCATACAAGGCTACGGGACAAGTGCTGGAAAATGGGATTAGAATAGTTAGGTGCTTGATGGCCGGCACGGACACGATGGGCTGAAAGGCCTGTTTCTGTGCTGTATAAATCTATGACCTCAACACTGCACTTTCCAAATTAAAAAAATCTGATTTGTTAAACAAGCCTAAAACATAAAAAAGACATGTGCTTCGATATAGATGCTTGATATTTTCCACTCTTTAACAGCCTGTATTTCAAAATTGCAGGTTAAAGGCACCTACAAAACCGCCCCCCCATGACACAAAACCACAAAGGTCATGTCCAATGATATTATGAATGCTGCACTTAGCAGCATTCCTCATATTTATAATACAGGAATAAATTCAAATTGAAATGTTTAGGTGATGGCAACTGGAGACCTTTATCACAAATTGTTGACATAAAAATACCAAATAATAGCTTACTATTTGTACTGAGCAGTCTTAGGACTCATCATCCATATTAGAATATACGTAGATGTGAAAATCTTTGGCTTTCAAGGTGAGTGTTATTCATGAACAACATTTTTACAGCTTTTGTACAATATCTTAATCTCAAAGTTTCAATCTGAGATTCCGACATGGAGATTTGCAAATATCACCCTATGCCTATCACACTGAGGAGCTACTTGCCCATTCCAAGCTGGCATGACTTTTCTTTTACATGTTGCAAAATAAGCTGAATGGCTCAATACACCAACAGGTATAAACCAACAGGTTCGAGGATATTTACAAGTAGAACTCATGATAAAAGAAATTGCAAATCGTTAAACTCAAGGGTAGATTTTATGAAAACAGCAGGAAGGAGGTGTACGCGCAAATGCGACACTACTTAAAAACACTTACAATGTTACAAAGCCTTTGGCCAAGAGACATGTAACTGAGGTCAGCGTCCCAACCTTCCATGCTCTTAAAGGTCACACAATATCTCTACCGAGCCGAACATTGATCCTACTCCAGAAATTAATACCTTTAACCAGCTCTCCTCTTCCATGGATTGAATCTCAAGATAGATGGAAAGGTTATAGCAACAGCGAATAAGAACAGGCAGACACGATGCCATCTACTTACTCATGGCCCCGGCCTTTAAAATAAAAATCCGCTTAGCAACCTCCAGAGTAAGGCAAGCTCCTCCCACCATCCCTGAATATATTATATATGTTGTTTCGGCCTTTCGCAAATATTATAAGCCCATACATACCGCTAAAGAGCACACACCACCTGGATGTCTCAGCAAACGGCAATCTCCAAGCGAACAACACTGAGCAGCAGAGACGGGCCAAGAAAACTACTGCACATGCGCAGGATAACAGGCGGTCAGTGAGGAGCGCCTGCGCATACGGGGAGAGAGGCGGCGCCTGCGCACACAGGGGGAGAGAGGTGGAGCCTATCCTGAGTTTTAAACCGATGAAGTGCCAGGTAACTGTACAGGATGAATAGGATCCATGACATGTAAACAGGCAATTCGGCTCAAGCACTACTTGCTAACGTTTATATTCCACTGGAGTCTCCTCCGATCTTTCCGCGTCGAAATTAGCGTAACCCTCTAATCCCTTCTCCCTCATATGCTTATCCAGCTACTAGTTAAATGTATCTACTATTCGCTTCAATCACTCCCTTTGGAGCGGGTTTCACGTTCTCACCACTCTTTGGGTAAAGATGTTTCTCCTGAATTCCCTGTTGGATTTCTTGGTGACGGCCATGTATTATGCTATTCCCCACAAGTGGAAACGTTCTGCATCCATTCCACCAAAATTTTCATAATTGTGAAGACTAGGTCACCCCTCAGCCTTTTTTCAAGAGATCCAGCCTGTTCATTTTTTCCAAAAATATACTTTATAATTTGTAAAGTGCATTACATAACAGTTCAAATTTGTCATTACATAAAGTGCAATACAGATCAGTTTCTTTCAATACAGTGCATGAAGTGCTACACTACATTTGCAATTACAGGTCATATTTACAATGTATATTTACATCCTGATACATATTATCCTTATAAATCGTAGTATTGATGAAGGGTCACTGACCTGAAACGTTAACTGTGCTTCTCTCTCCACAGATGCTGCCAGACCTGCTGAGTATTTCCAGCATTTCTTGCTTTTATTCCTTATAAATCTTCTCTGCTCCTTCTCCAATGCCTCTATTGGCATCCTTCCATCTATGAAAGATGATGGACATGCAGCAATCCATTTAGATGGGATGTCTTCTCTTGGTGCACCTTTGCTGATGGCTGTGAAGGCTAATCCTTGAGATGCACATTCTGCCTCAAGTGCGACATGTGAAGCTGCCAAGTGAAGCTGTGAGTTGTTGTTTTTGACATTAGCGCCTGTTGCCAAGCTGCTGCAGCAACTGATTGTCGTGGTAGTTCACACTAGTCCACAGGATGTGTAGCCATTTCCCTCTTTCACCAGCTAGTGATTCCCAGGTGCGATAGTTGACATTTAGGGCCTTCATGTCAAGCTTGCAAGCATCCTTGAAGCAGAGCTTTGGGCACCCCACTGGTCTTCTGACCCCGGCTACCTCACCATACAGAAGATCCTTTGGTATGCGACTGTCTTCCATCCTGCAGACATGTCTGATCCACCGAAGCCACCTCTGTTTGGTTAGCGCCAACACACTTGGGAGCTCTGACTTTGACAGGACTGCTGCATTCATGATTTTGTCCTGCCAGGATATACCCCATAATGTGCTTCAGACAGTGAAGATGGAAATTATTGAGCTTCTTTTTCTGGTAGCTGTAAGTTGCCCATGTTTCACAGCCATACAGTAAGGTGCTGAGAGCACAGGCCTTATAAACCTTTTTATAATACGGAGACCAGAACTGCAAGCAGTATTCTTAAGTGTGGTCTAACCAAGGTCCGATACAAGTTTAGCATAACTTTCCCACATTTCAATTCTGTTCCTCTAGAAATAAACCTTACTGCTTGGTTTTCTTTACTTATGGCCTTGTTAACTTGTGGTGCAACATTTAGTGATTGGTGTGTTTGTACTCTGAGATCCCTTCATTCCTCTACCCTGCCGAGACACGCACCTTCCAAGAAATATGTTGAACTTATATAAGACACTTATGCAGATATACACCTCGGTCCCTCTGCTCTTGCACCCCCTTTAGAATAGTACCCTTTATTTTATATTGTTTCTCCATGTTCTTCCTATCAAAATGAATCATTTCACATTTCTTTGCATTGAACTTCATCTGCCACCTATCTGCCCATGCCACCAACTTGTCTATATCGTTTTGCAGTTCTACACTATCCTCCTCATAGTTCATAATCCTTCCAAATTTCGTGCTTCTGGATTTTTTCTGTTTAGGTTTGTTTTCTGTTCCAAGAGTTCAGGCAGGTGACTTGCTCTGCTGCAAGATGGCACAAAAAAGTGTCATGGGATCTTTTCCATCTACCTGAGAGGGCAGACAGAGCTTTGAAATTGTGCCCTTTACACCAAGGTCTAGGTCAGCTGGAGTATCGCGTCCAGCTCTGGGTGCTGTACTTTAGGAAAGACGTGAGGACATTGGAGAGAGTACTGAAAAGATTGATGAGAATGGTTCCAGGGTTGAGAAATTTGAGTAATGAAGATAGATTGGAGAAGTTGAGACTGTTTTCCTTGGAGAAGAGAAGGCTGAAAGGTGATTTGATAGAGGTATTCAAAATCATGAGGGGTCTAGATAGAGTAGATAGGGAGAAACTGTTCCCACTCATGAAAGGATCGAGAACAAGAGGGCTCAGATTTAAAGTAATGGGTAAGAGAAGCAAAAGCGACATGAGGAAAAACTTTTGCACACAGCGAGTGGTTAATGTCTGGAATGCACTGCCTGAGATTGTGGTGGAGGCAAGTTCAATTGAAACATTCAATAGGGAATTAGACTTATCTGAAAAGGAAGAATGTGCAGCTTTTTTTAATTAGGGTAATTTATTAATAATTACTAATTAGAATATTGCTGTTTGGACAGAGTGAGGCTGTGAGTTGTGTGTGAGGGATTTCACTGACTAGGGGAAAGAGGTGCTCTTGGTCTCTTTTCTGCCTTTTTAGCACAGTACAAGGCAAGAAGCTGATTGGCAAGTAACTGGTAAGTTATTCCACTTATAACATTAGCAATAGTTAGTTTGCAAAGCTAAGTAATGGCAGGGCAGGTTGGCCAAACGGAATGTGCCTTCTGTGGTATGTGGGAACTCATGGAAGCACCATGCGTCCTTGATAAACACATTTGCAGCAAGTGGCACCGGCTGCAGAAGCTTGAGCTCTAGATTTCGGAACTCGATTGGCAGCTGGAGTCACTGTGGCGCAACCACGAGGCAGAGAACTAAGTGGATAGCACGTTTCAGGAGGTAGTCACCCTGTAGCTTAAGAGAACACAGGCAGAGAGGGACTGGGTGGCTGTCAGACTGACAAGAATGTCAAGGTGGGTAGTGCAGGAGTCCCCAGAGAGCATACCACTTTCTAACCGGTATTCAGTTCTGAGTACCGATGGGAGAGAGGATTCCTCTGGAGAGTGCAGCGAGAGTCATGATCAGAGCACCATGGGTGGCTCAGTTGTGCAGGGAAGAAGGAGAAAGAACAAGAGAGCAATAGTGATAGGGATTCTATAGTTAGGGGAACAGATAGGCTTTTCTGTGGTCGCAGACGTGATTCAGGATGGTATGTTGCCTCCCTGGTGCAAGGGTCATAGATATCACCGAGTGGCTACAGGACATTCTGGAGGGGGAGGGTGCAAAGCCAGAGGTCATGGTCCACATTGGTACCACCGATATAGGAAAAAAGATGGATGAGGTCCTGCAGGCTGAGTTTGGGGAGTTAGGAGCGAGATTAGCAAGCAGGACCTCAAAGGTAGTAATCTACGGATTACTCCCAAGGTCATGTGCTAGTGAATATAGGACTAGGAAAATACACCAGATGAATGAATGGCTGGAGAGATGGTGCAGGAGGGAGGACTTCAGATTTCTGGGGCATTGGGACCGGTTCTGGGGAAGATGGGACCTGTACAAACCGGACGGTCTACACCTGAACAAGACTGGGTTAGATAGGACAATTTCAGGGCAGGGAACAGGAGACTGAAAATAAGCGAGTGACTCTGAAAGACATAAAAAGCAAAGGTTAAAAAGTGTGCAGCACAGGAATTTGGCAGTGTTAAAAGGTATTTATTTAAATGCAAGGTGTATAGTAAATAAAGTCAATGAACTGAGGGCACAGATAGACACATGGCATCGCGATATCATTGTTATAATGGAAACTTGGCTCAGAGAGGGGCAAGAATGGCAGCTCAACATTCCTGTCTATCGAGTTTTCAGGCAGGATAGAGAGGGAGATAAAAAAGGAGGGGGGTATAGCATTATTAGTTAAGAAATCAATAACAGCCTTGAGGAGGAATGATATGCTAAATGAATCATCAAATGAGGCCATGTGGTGGAGCTCAGAAATAAAGGGGCACACACTACTGGGAGTGTATTATAGACCCCCAAATAGTAAGAGGGAGGTAGAAGAACAAATATGTAGGCAAATTTCTGAGTGCAAAAACTATAGGGGCGGTAATAGTTGGGGATTTGAACGACCCCAATATCAACTGGGATGCAAATAGAGTGAAGTGCACACAGGGGACAAAATTCTTGAACTGCATTCAAGAGAACATTTTTAGCCAGCACATAACAATTTTTTTTATTTCCAAAATATACTTTATTCGTAAAAATCTGTTAAAAATACATTACAAAACAGTTCACAACAGCACCAAGTCGACAATACAAAGAGTGCAAAGGAGATCAGTTCCCTTCAATACAGGAGTGAGTTGCCTCACAACCCTTCCATTTCATTTTAACTGCCATGTATTTTTGCAGCAAACAAATATTTTCTGGATACAGTTCGAGGGGTTTTCCATGGATGCAGCCCCTCAGTTCACCTTGGTGGAGGTACCTTACACAGTGGTCTTTCCCCATTGAGTCTTTGCTGCGGCTGCCCCAACCTTTAGTGTGTCCCTCAGCACGTAGTCCTGGACCTTGGAATGTGCCAGTCTGCAACATTTGGTCGTGGACAACTCTTTGCGCTGGAAGACCAGCAAGTTTTGAGCAGACCAAAGGGCATCTTTCACCGAATTGATAGTCCTCCAGCAGCAGTTGATGTTTATCTCGGTGTGCGTCCCTGGGAACAGCCCGTAGAGCACAGACTCCTGTGTTACAGAGCTGCTTGCGATGAACCTCGACAAAAACCACTACATCTCTTTCCACACCTGCTTTGCAAAGACACACTCCAGAAGGAGGTGGGCAACTGTCTCTTCCCCACCACAGCCACCTCGAGGGCATTGTGCGGAGGGGGTGAGACTCCGGGCGTGCAGGAAGGGTCTGACGGGGAGGGCTCTTCTCACCACCAGCCAAGCTACATCTTGGTGCTTGTTTGAAAGTTCTGGTGATGAGGTATTCTGCCAAATGACTTTGGCAGTCTGCTCGGGGAACCATCCGACAGGATCCACCATCTCCTTTTCCCGTAGGGCCTTGAGGACATTTTGTGCAGACCACTGCCTGATGGATTGGTGGTCAAAGGTGTTTTTCCGCAAAAACTTTTCCACGAAGGATAGGTGGTACAGCACGGTCCAACTGGATGGAGCATTCCGCAGCAATGTGACCAGGCCCATCCTTCGCAATACAGGGGACATATAGAACCTCAGTACGTAGTGACACTTGGAGTTTGCGTACTGGGGATCTACGCATGCAGCCGCACACGAAGGTGGTCATCAGGAATAGGGCGACATTGGGTACATTTTTCCTGCTTTTATCCAGAGGTTTGAGCATCGTGTTCCTCCGGACCAGGTCCATTTTGGATCCCCAGATGAAGCGGAAAATGGCTCGGGTGACCGCCATAGCGCAGGAGTGGGGTATGGGCCAGACCTGCACCACGTACAGCAACAACATGAGCGCCTCACACCTGATGACCAGGTCCTTACCCACAATGGGGAGAGATCACTGCTCCCACATGCTCAGCTGATGGTGTACCCTCGCTATTCGCTCCTTCCAGGTTTTGGTGCATGCCCTGGCCCTTCCAAACCATATCCCTAGCACCTTCAGGTAATCTGACCTAACGGTGAAGGGGACAAAGGATCGGTCAGCCCAGTTCCCAAAGAACATGGCCTCACTCTTGCCGTGGTTAACTTTGGCTCCCAAGGCCAGTTCAAACTGGTCCAGATGCTCATCAGTCTGCGAACGGACAGCGGGCGTTAACAAGCTCAACAAGAGGGGGTGCAATTCTAGATTTAGTCTTCGGTAATGAAGCTGGGCAAGTGGAGGATGTAACAGTGGGTGACCATTTTGGAGATAGTGACCATAATAAGTTTTAGCATAATCATGGAAAAGGACAAAGATAAAACAGGAGTATAAGTTCTAAATTGGAGGAAGGTGAATTTTAAGAAACTGAGAGGTGACCCGACGAAAATAGACTGGATACAGCTACTTGAGGGAAAATCAGTGACAAACCAATGGGAGGCATTCAAAAGCAAGATACTACAGGCACAGTGTAGGCATGTCCCCACTAAGCTAAAGGGTGGTACAGCCAAATTTGGAGCCCCTTGGTTATCTAGAAGCTTACAGGATAAGTTAAAGCGGAAAAAGAAAGCTTATGACGATCAAAAAAATCTTAATCTAGAAAGCCTAGAGGAGTATAGAAAATGTAGGGGTGAAGTAAAAAAGGAAATTAGAAAAGCAAAGAGAGGGCATGAAAAATGATTGACAAGTAAAATCAAGGAAAACCCGAAGATGTTTTATCAGCGCATTAAGAGCAAGAGGATAACTAAGGAAAGGGTAGGACCTATCAGAGACGTACAACGGAACTTATGTGTAGATGCAGAAGATGTGGGAAGGGTTCTTAATGAGTTTTTTGTCTCTGTCTTCACAAAGGAGAGGGTTGATGTAGACATTGTAGTTAAAGAGGAAGAGTATGAGATATTAGATATGATAAGCATAATCAGAGAGGAAGTACTAGAGGGTCTGACGTCCTTGAAAGTGGATAAATCGCCAGGGCCAGATGGATTGTACCCCAGATTGTTAAAGGAAGCCAGGGAGGAAATAGTGGATGTTCTTAGGATCATCTTCAAATCCTCACTAGATACAGGAAAGTTACCAGACGATTGGAGGTCTGCGAATGTTGTACCATTGTTTAAAAAGGGAGCGAGGGATATGCCAAATAATTATGTGCCGATCAGTCTGACCTCGGTGGTGGGTAAATTGTTAGAATCTATTCTGAGGGACAGGATAAACTGCCCCTTAGAAAGGCACGGATTAATTAGGGATAGCCAGCATGGATTTGGTAAGGGAAGGTCATGGTCTTACTAACTTAATTAAGTTTTTTGAGGAAGTAACAAGAAGGATTGTTGAGGGTAGCGATGTGGATGTGGCCTACATGGACCTTAGTAAGGCATTTGACAAGGTCCCAGGTGGCAGACTGGTCAGTAAAATGAAAGCCCATGGGATACAGGGCGATGTGGCAAGTTGGATCCAGAATTGGCTCAGGGTCAGGAAACAAAGGGTAGTAGTTGATGGATGTTTTTGTGAATGGAAAGCTGTTTCCAGTGGCATTCCACAGGGCTCAGTGTTGGGTCCCTTGTTGTTGGTGGCATATATTAATGATTTGGACTTAAATGTGGGAGGCATGATTGGGAAATGTGCTGATGACACAAAAAATGGTTGTGTAGTTGATACTGAGGTGTGGACTCCAGAATGATGTCAATGGTTTGGTTGAGTGGGTGAAAAAGTGGCAAATGGAATTCAATCCAGATAAGTGTGAAGTAATGCATTTGGGGAGGGCAAATAAAGCGAGGGAATACACACTAAACGGGAGGATATTGAGAGGGGTAGAAGAAGTGAGAGATCTTGGAGTGTATGCCCACAGGTCCCTGAAGGTGGCAGGATAGACAGATAGAGTGGTGAAGAAGGCATATGGAATGCTTTCCGTTATTGGCCGAGGTGTAGAATTCAAAAGCAGGGATGTAATGCTGGATCTGTATAAAACGCTGGTTAGGCCACAGTTGCAGTATTGCGTACAGTTCTGGTCACCACATTACAGAAAGGACATAATTGCACTGGAGAGAGTACAGAGGAGGTTTGCAATAAATAATATTGCCAGGGCTCGAAAGTTGCAGCTGTGAAGAAAGATTGGATAGGCTAGGGTTGTTTTCCTTCGAACAGAGGAGGCTAAGGGGTGACTTAATTGAAGTGTACAAAATTATGAGGGGCCTAGAGTAGACAGGAAGGACCAGTGTTTCCTAGCAAAGAGGTCAATTACCAGGGGGCACAGATTTAAGGTGATTGGTAGAAGGATTAGAGGGCACATGAGGAAAAACATTTTCATCCAGAGGGTGGTGGGTGTCTGGAATTCACTGCAAGGAATCGTGGTGGAGGCAGAAACCCTCACTTCTTTTAAAAAGTACCTGGACATGCACCTGAAGTGCTGCAAGCTGCAAGGCTGTGAACCAGGTGCTGAAAGGTAGGATTAGATTGAGCAGCTAGTTTCTATTTTTTTTATTTCTTCTTCGCTGGCACGGACACGACGGGATGAATGGCCTGCTTCTGTGTCGTACTTTTTCTGTGGTTCTGTGGTTGCAGAGAAGGCGGGGGAATGGCACGGTGAATTGCTCGTTCAGAGAACTGGTGCAGACAGGATGGGCCGAATGGCCTCCTTCTGCGCTGTAACAATTCTGTGATTTTGTAGAATTGCAGCCAACACCAAATTGGCAGGTGTAGTTAACACAAAGGAAGAATGTGACAAAATACAAGAGGACATGAATAAACTTGCAAACAAGTAACCTGTTTCTGTGCTGTCGCTGCAATGTAATTGATTAGACTTCCAAAAAGCAATTGACAAAAGTCTGCATGAAAGGCCACTAATTACGTTGACAACTGTGGGGATACAGGGTAAATTTTAGGAACAGATAAGAAATTGGCTCAGTACAGAAAATTGTAGGTGCTATTTTGCAGACAGCGGCAAATTGGGAGGTGTAGTTCACGCTAATGGAATTTGGCAAAATACAAGAAGACATTAATAAACTTGCAGAGTGAGTGTGTAATTGGCAAATGAATTTCAATATAGATACAGTTACAGTTACTTGGTCCAACTGGTTAATGCTGGTAGTTATGCTCCACACTAGCCTCTTCCCACCACTCTTCAACTAACCCTATCTGTATATCTTTCTATTCCTTTCTTCCTGATGTGCTTACCTAACTTCCCCTTAAATGCAATTCTGCTATTTGCCTCAATTATTGCACTTTCTTAACACTTTTTGGGTAAAGACATTTCTCCTGAATTTCCTACTGCATTTATTGGTGGCTATCTTATATTTATGACCTCTCATTTTGAACACCTGTGCAAGTGAAAACAAATTCTCCATGTATACATTTTCAAACACCTTGATTATCTTAAAGACCACTATCAAGTCACCCCTCATAATTTTCTTTTCTAGAAAAAAGTATGTCAACATTGGCTCAGTTGGTAGCACTCTTGCCTTTGATTCAGATGGTTGCGGGTTCAAGTGCCACTGCACAACTTGAGTGCAAAAATCAAGCTGACGCTCCAGTGCAATACTGCAGGAGTGCTGCACTGTTGCAGGTGCCGTCTTTCGGATGAGATGTTAAACTAAGGCCCTGTCTGCCCTCACAGGTGGATGTAAAAGATCCCATGGCACTATTTTGAAGAAGAACAGAGGAGTTATCCCTGGTGCCCTCACCAATTTTTATCTCTCTATCAACATCACAAAAAGAAAATTATCTGGTTATTATCACACTATTGTTTGTGAACGGGATATTTCAATGATCCGTATTGGGAACGCTACTATTTCTAATTTACATCACTGACTTGAATTCAAAAATTTTGTACAAATTGGACAAAAGATGCAAAATTAGGAGAGGCAATTGATTCTGATAAGGTAGCTCCAGAACTACAAAATAAGAGATACAAAATATGTAAATAGGCCGAACAGTGGAACAGTGACAGGTGAAATTCTGTATAAATATGAAGTACTGCCCATAGGAAGAAAAAATGGACAACATATCTACCCCATCAATGGCATTGAAAATACTAAGAATTGTATTGAAAGAGATGTAGGGGTCTTAGTAGACTTACTGAACAAATGTCCAACAACTGTAAGATAACCTGTTCATATATACATATATAGGTTTCAGATTTGGATTAATTTCATATTAAGGTTTTTGTTTTCTTTTGACTTATAAATTGCTTGAGGATTTGTACTGTAGGTAGAAATAATGGGTAAAATAAAGTTAGAATACTAAGTCACCAGGGCAGAGGATGCTAAGGGAAGTAAGGGTGGAAATTGCAGAGGCACAATCCTCCTTAGATAAAGGGGGAGGTGCCAGAGGACTGGAGAATTGCAAATGTTACACCCTTGTTCAAAAAGTTATGTAAGGATAAACTAAGCAACTACAGGCCAGTCAGTTTAACATCAATGGTGGCAAGGCTTTCAGAAACAATAATCCAAGACAAGATTAACAGTCACTTGGACAAGTGTGGATTATTAAGGAAAACCAGCATGGATTTATTAAAGGCAAATCCTGTTTACCTAACTTGATTGAGTTTTTTGATGAGATAACAGAGAGGGTTGATGAGGATAAATGTGGTTGCTGTAATGTCTAGGGACTTCCAAAAGGCATTTGATAAAATGTCACATAATGGGCTTGCCAGCGAAGTTGAAGCCCTTGGATTAAAAGGGACAGTAGCAGCATAGATAATCAAATCAGCTGAGTGACAGGAAACAGAGAAGTGCTGAACTGCTGTATTTTGGACTGGAGGAAAGCATACAGTGGAGCTCCCCAGGGATCAGTACTAGGGCCACTGCTTTTCTCAATATATATTAATTACTTGGATGTGGCTATACAGGGCACAATTTCAAAATTTGCAGACGACACAAAACTTAGAAGTATTGTGAACTGTGAGGAGGATAGTGACAGACTTCAAAAGGACATAGACAGACTGGTGGAATGGGCATACACAGGGCAGATGAAGTTTAATGCAGAGAAGTGCAAAGTGATACATTTTGGTAGGAAGAACGAGGAGTGGCAATATAAATTAAAGGGCAATGTAAATTCTAAAGGGTGTGCAGGAACAGAGAGACCTTGGTGTATATGTGCACAAATCATTGAAGGTGGCAGGGCAGGTTGAGAATGCAATTAAAAAGGCTTTGTAAATAGAAGCATAGAATACAAAAGGAAAGACGTTATTATGAACCTTTATGAAACACTGGGTCTGCCTCAACTGGAGTATCGTCTCCATTTCTGGGCACTGCACTTCAGAAAAGATGTGAAAGCATTAGAGAGGGTGCAGAACAGATTTATGGGAATGGTTCCAAAGATGAGGGACTTCAGCAACATGGATAGATAGGAGAAGCTGGGGTTGTTCCCCTTTGGGAAGAGAAAGTTGAAAGGAGATTTGATAGAGGTGTTCAAAATCATGAGGGGTTTAGACAGGGAAGATAGGGAGAAACTGTTCTCTTTGATGGAAGGGTTTCGAACCAGAGGGCAAGGAGTTCCGAAGAAGGGTCACTGACCCGAAACGTTAACTCTGCTTCTCTTTCCACAGATGCTGCCAGACCTGCTGAGTGATTCCAGCATTTCTTGTTTTTGTTAAGGATTTAAAGTAATTGGCAAGAGAACTGAAGGCGACATGAGGAAAGGCGTTTTTACGCAGGACGTGGTTAGGGTCTGGAATGCATTGCCTGAAAGGGTAGTGGCGACAGATTCAATCATGGCCTTCAATA
This sequence comes from Heterodontus francisci, assembly GCF_036365525.1. Classification (NCBI taxonomy): domain Eukaryota; kingdom Metazoa; phylum Chordata; class Chondrichthyes; order Heterodontiformes; family Heterodontidae; genus Heterodontus; species Heterodontus francisci. The sequence goes on along the minus strand of NC_090382.1, from coordinate 80,609,812 downwards.
GGAAATTGGGACTAGTTAAATTGCTCTTACAGAGAGCCAGCATAGACTCGATTGGCCTAATGGCCTCCTTCTGTGCTGTAACCATTCTAGGATTCTATGGTTAAATTATTAATTTCCAGGCTGCCTTAAGGTTTTGTGTATCAGTGTACAATTTAGCTGACTGACCCACTGCCTGTGGTTGTCAAAGTCACAACTGCCCTCATCATCTTTGCTGCCAGATACTTCCAGGGCTCTGCCTGAGACATTTGCAGGATCTCACAATCTGCAGCCCACTAATACATAAGACAGGTTTTACGATCAGGTGAGGAGGGGTCAAAAGGCTGCCCTCTTTTCCCTCTCCTTGTTTGATAACAACAGTTTTTTTTCTGAAGTGGATATACTTGCCAATTCAGTGAGTGTTTAATTGTTTATGCACCATGATCATACAAAGAACCCATCAGACAGGTTAGCTTTATTATACTTAAACCAATCTAAGTAAAGTAATAAAATGCGCTCCAACTTTCACAAACACAGAGTGGGGAAGGATAGATTGGTCGAATTAGAGTCCAGAGAAATAAAAGGGGTGTATAGTCCATGGAGGTTTGTGACTCGGCTGGCTTCAGGCTGAATTCAGTGGTCGCGAGGCTTCTGGTTTAACGATGTGGACGGCTGATTCAGTGGTTCTCCAGGAGAGAGCAATGTGGCTGATTTCCTTCAAAGGGCGGTGGGTGGGGGTGTTGGGGGGCGGTCTCTGTCATAGAATGTGTCTGTTCTTTCTGGAACCTTCTCTAATCTCTGTAGCTCCACTCTCAGGCTTATGTAATTAAACACAGTGAACATCGATCAGTGAACAGACTAATACAATCAAATGCAGATCAATTAAACCACTGAACACTACATTTTGCTGCAGGGATATGCTTCTGTGCTTACGGTCAGCAGGCAGAGTTTGAAGCTTACAAGGTTTGAGTGACTTGGTCTCCACCAGTTTAATATTCAGGTTTCCAGCCGGTGGATTAAAAAAGTCATTCAACATAGCACATTTGCATGACACCTGCACACCATGCGGAATGAGATGCGGTGACAAGAGCATTTCATTATCAGGTTGTAAATTAAAAAATGAAATGGTACACACATATTCATCCTCAAATGCTCACTTCTCAATCTCACACTGCTATGTCTATGCTCTGGTTTAGTTTTCAACCAGGATGATTCTGTGCTGAGTTACAGTCTGGATAAAGCATCAGCTATCACGTTTTTCCTTGCAATGTGGGTAATCTTTGGGTGGTAAGGTTGCAAAAACAGGCTCCATTGAAATAGCCTTGCATTGTGGTTTTGAATTTCTCCACAAATGTCAAAACATTGTGGCCCAGTATAAGCTATGGTCTCTATATCCATTTTGGACATATATTTCAAAGTGTTTGAGAGCCAGTAACAGTCCCAGAGTTTCCTTCTCCACAGTAGAGTTTCTCTTTTGATGTCTGTTTAATTTCTTGGAGAAATACCCAACTGGTCTCTCAATGCCTGACTCATCATTCGGAGCAGGACGGCACCTGCCCCTAGGTCACTAACATCGACTGTCACCTTAAATGGTTTGTTAAAGTTTGGAGCTGCTAACACCAGCTCATTGGTTAAGATGACTTTCAGCCTCTCAAAAGCTGTTTGGCACCTCCCTGACCACACTACCTTCGCTCTTTTCTGTAACAGGTCTGTCAGTGGGGCAGCTATAGTGCTGACGTTTGGGACGATCTTGTGCTAAAAACCCCACATCCCCAAAAATCGCATTATTTCCCATTTCGTTGTTGAGACGGGAAAATCCATGAACACCTGTATCTTCGTTGTTCTGGGCAGCATAGGATCACAGAAAATAACAGCAGGAGTAGGCCATTTGGCCCATCGAGTCTGCTCTGCCATTCATCAGATCATGGCTGATCATCTACCTCTATGCCATTTTTTTCCATTATCTTCATATCCCTTGATGTCATTCGTATCCAGAAACCTATCGATTTCTGTCTTGAACATGTTCAATGATTGAGCTTCCACAGCCCTCTGGGATAGCAAATTCCACAGATTCACCACCCTCTGAGTAAAGAAATTCTTACTCATCTCAGTCTTAAATGGCCTGTGCCTTATTCTGAGACTGTGTCCCCGGGTTCTAGACTCACCAGCCAGAGGAAACATCCTATCCACATCTACCCTGTTACGCCCTGTTAGAATTTTGTAAGTTTCAATGAGATGAAACGCACTTGACCCAAAACATGCCCTTGATAAGTTACCTGAACTATAGCGAACTCGCTCTTTCCAAGATTTACCACTAGGCCAGCCGACTGTAACCTTTGGAAGAGGGCTTCTAACTGGTCTAGGCGGTCCCCCCAGGTGTCACTGTATACAAACAGATCATCCAGGTACACTACACAGTTGTAGGCAAGCCGTTAGCTGGTTCATCAGCTTTTGGAAGGTGGCTGGGGCATTTCTTAATTCAAGTGACATCACCCAGCACGAAACAAGCTGTCTGGGGTGACGAAAGCCAAAATCTCTTTTTAATATTTTTGTTATGTAAATGGCATTTCTACTCTATTGATACAGTCTTCCAGGTGGGGTATTGGGTAGGAGTCAGCTCTGGTCACTGCATTAACCTTCCTGTAATCAAACCAGAGCCTTGTTGAGCCATTGGGCTTGGGCACAATACAACTGGGGAACTCCAGCTGCTCTGACTGGGCTCATTCAGCTTGTGCTCCAGCATGTACTGAATTTCCTCTCCAACCTGGGTCAGTTTCCTGGGACCTAGGCAATAGGGAGTTTGCTTTATGGGGGGGTCTCTTGTACATCCACCTAGTGTAGGGCTAGGGTTGTGCATCCTGGTTTGTCCTTGCAGATCTCTTTAAATGCTGTGAACAGCCTTGTTAGATTTCCTCTCTGTTCTGCGTTTAAACAGGACAGTATGGTGTCTCATCTCCCTAAGGTTTTGGTGTCAGCTAAATGGACAGTAGGGGGTTTGATTTGGAAATTCCCCCTGCCTCTCTCTAACTTGTCCTCACTGTGCCTTTTGCCCTCCTCTTTCCTGATTGCCTGACAGACCTGTGCTTGTTTTTCCCCTTCCCAGCTGTAAGACTGCATTAACATATTGATGTGACACGGCCTTCACTTTTTCCTATGGTCTGGAGTGTCAATTAAATAATTCACCTCGCTGATCCTCTTTACTACTGTGTATGGGCCACTGAACCAGGCTTTTAATGGTTCACCCTATATTGGTAGTGGCACTATCACATGGCCTCTGGGCTGAAATGTTCTGGCCTTGGCAAGTTTATCTGCCTGCGTTTTCATAGCTGTCTGGGAGGTTTTTAGGTCTTCCTGAGCCATCACACAGGCTCTCGTGAGCCGCTCACAGAACATGGAGATGTAATCTAACAGGGAAGTTTCGTCCCTGTGTCATAAAAACCTCTCCTTGATTAGTTTAAGAGCACCTCTCACCTCGTGTCCATACTAATTGAAAGGGATTAAAGCCAGTGGGATCATTGGGTGAGTCCCTCATAGCAGACAGAAGAAATACCAGCCCTTTGTCCCAGTCATGGGGGTACTCATAACAGTATGCCCTGATCATTGTCTTTAGAACCTGGTTGCACCATTCCAAAGTCCCTTGTGACTGTGGGTGGTAGGTTGAGAACTTTAGCTGAGTTATACCCAGATTACTCATGACCTTTTGAAAGATACTGGACATAAAATGTGTGCCCTGATCCAACTGGATCTCAACAGGCAGCCCATATCAGATGAAGAATTGGGTTAGCCCCTCCACCACTACCTTGACAGAGATAGTTCTTAAGGGGATGGCCTCTGGAAATAGGGTGGCCACATTCATAATGATGAGAAGATACTGGTAGCCCCCTTTTTTCAGCAGGGGCCCCACATAATCCACCAGCACTCTGCCTGTTGGTTCCCCAAAAACTGGTAGGGAATTAGGGGTGCAGGTTTTATTACAGGTTTCCCCACAACCTGGCATGTGTGGCAAGTTTTAAAGAACTCCATCACATCCTTGTGGAGTTGTGGCCAGTAAAAATGCTGTCTTACGTGGGCTTGGGTTATTCGGATGCCGAAATATCCATCCATTGGGAAAGCTATCCTCAATATTTCCCTACGTTACCTTGGCAGCACCACTACCTGGTGGACTACTGTGAGGAGGTCTCCACTTCCTCATCAGCACCTCATTATTTAAATATTAGCATTCTGGAACTCCCTCTGCTTCCGCTTCAGTTTAGGCAGTCTGTGCTAACATTTTAAACACTGGGTCGGCTTGTTGAGCCTCGACCAAGAAAGAACTGCTTAACATTTCCTTTGGTTCCTCTAAATTCCCGAAGAAGGTTTCATCCGTCTGCAGTGCCAGTTCAGCCTCCTTTGACAGAGCTTGTTTGGCCATGGATCAGGTCACTACACAGTGAGGGAAAATGGCAGGGACCTTCTCCTCTAACTGCTCTGTCTCCCTGACCTCGTTCGGACTCTCTAGGAACACTGGGGAAGCTACCACCTTTACCCCTGCCTGGTCATTACCAAGGAGCAGATTGACCCTGTCCACAGGTAAACTAGGGGCAAACTCTCTAGTTAAGGGTCCTGAAATAAGGTCGCACTCCAGGTGCACTGGATATAAAGGTATGGGCATATACCTTACCCTAATACCGTTCACTAGTACTTTGGCATTCAGTGCACTCTCTGGGGGAAAGGTCATGCTTATTCCCAATAGAAGGGATTGGGTGGCCCCTGTATCCCTAAGTATGACTATAAGCTTACTTGCCTCACTTGAGGGGTATGGAGTCATTTTTCCCTTTAGACACAAAATTCTGGTAACTCTCAGGGATTTTGTGAATTACTTCCACACTCATAATGATGCATTTACAGGAACATACTGCCGCAGTTAGAGCCACAGCCTGGTCTGCTAAGCTTTCCATCAGGGCCCCTTTTCCTGCACTAGTCTTGTGTACCCTGACTAATCCTATAGGTTTTCCGTGTAACTGCCAGCAATCAGCTCGAAGGTGACCTTCCTTGTTGCAATGGAAACACACAGGCTTTCGAGCATCACTCCTGTTCTCAGCACCTTTTTTGGCCTGAGAAGAGCCCCCTGTGTTTCCAGCTTTCCCTTCTCACTGATGGCTGTTCAACTTCCTATGACTCTCCCACCTTCGATCCTTTTCAGGTTTTTGGAGGCGACTAGGGAAGGGTTTCCGTTGGGGCAAGGACTTATGGACAAGCTCATAATCATCAGCCAGGATTGCTGCCTGCCTGGCTGTTGGAACCTTTTGTTCCTCCATGTGGGTTTTTATGGTAAGAGGAAGCAAGTTTTTGAACTCCTCAAGGAGAATCAACTCTCTGAGGTTTTCGTAGGTGGGCTCTATCTTAAACACCCACATCCATTGGTCGAAAGCGAGTTGCTTAACCCTTTCAAACTCAATGTAAGTTTGTTCTGGCCATTTTCAGAGACTTCTGTTTTATTGGCGGTGTGCCTCCGGTACCAGCTCATATGTGCTCAGGATAGAATTTTTGGTCATCTCATAGTTTGATGAACTCTTGTCGAACAATAGGGAATAAACTTCATGGGCTTTTCCTGTTAATTTGCTTTGCAGTAGCAGGGTCCAGCCCTCCACTGACCACTTCAACTGTTTTGCAAGCTTTTCAAATGAGATGAAACATGCTTCCACAAACCCCTCATCGAACTTTGGTATCAATTGGGAGAACTCAACGAGCTCAGCATTCGGTCCTGAGCTAGGAGTAGTTCTCTCACTAGTGGTGCCTTCACTGGATACATTGGATCTTCCCCTATTCAGTTCGAGCTGCCTTACTTCTCTTTCCTGTTTCTCCTTCTGGAAAGCTGTTTCTTTCTCCCTGTCCTGGAATTCTCTCTCCTCTTTCTGTTCCTGGAATTCTAGCTCTCGTCTCTGCTGCTCCAGCTGTATCTTGCTAATGCAAGCCTATCTGTTACAGATTCGATGCCTGTCTCCGGTTCTTCAGTTTCAATTTCAAAATAATTGACCACAAGTTTTAGGATTTTGGGTTTCCTAGTTTTTGGATGGATATTCGTCTCTAAATGCCTAGCTCTACTCCTTGACTCTTCAATGGATAGGACTTTTAAACTGTCCCAAGTTACTTCACTCTGTTCTAGGAAGGTACTGGTTTTGGATGTGGACATTTTAGTACTCCAGCACTGAAAACCACAAGAAACCCTCGATTGAAGTTTTAAAAATTATTGCTAGGAATCAATGTGGTTTCCCGCTTCCAATTTCTCATTTGTCTTTGGGTTTGATCTCAGATGTAGAGCCCCCAAATTTCTGTTATGATCAGGTGAGGAGGAGCTGGAGGGCTTCCCTCTTTTCCCTCTCATTGTTTGACCACAACAGGTTTATTTCATTTTTACATGGATATGCCAATTCAGTGAGTGTTTAACTGTTTACATCCCGTGATCATTAAAAGAGCCAATCAGACAGATTTTCTCGAGTTTAACCAAAAAAAAGAGGTTAGCTTTATTGTACTTAAACTGATCTAAGTAAAATAATAAAACATGCTCCAACTTTCACACACACGCGCACGCGCACGCGCACACACACACACACATAAATAGATGATAAAGTGGGGAAGGATAGATTGGTCGAATTAGAGGCCCAAGAAATAAAAGGGGTATACAGTCTGTGGAGGTTGGTGACTCGGCTGGCTTCAGGCTGAATTCAGTGTTTGTGACACTTCCGGTTTGAAGATGTGAACGGCTGATACGATGGTTCTTCGAGAGACAGCAATGCAGCTGATTTCCTTCAAGGGGGATCTCTGTTCTTTTTGGAACCTTCTCTACTCTGTCTAGCTCCACCCTCAGGCTTAAGTAATTAAGCACAGTGAAAATTGATCAGTGAACAGATTAACGCAGTCAAACACAGATCAGTTAAACCATTGAACACTACAGTCTACAGCAGGGAATATGCCTCTGTGCTCACGGTCAGCGGGCAGAGTTCAGAGCTTGCATGTTTTGAGTGGTTTATCTCCACCAGTTTAATATTAAGGTTTCCAGCTGGTGGATTAAAAAATCATCATTTGACATAACACTTTTTCGTGACACAGGTGACTGATGGCATGTTTGTCAGGAACAGCAATAATGTAAGTTTCCTGCAATGTCGCCAGTCAGAATAAATAAGCAGGCACTCAGGTTTACAGAATGTGTTAGTTTCTCACAATTGCACAGAATCATAGAATCACAGAATTATTACAGCGCAGAAGGAGGCCATTCAGCCCATCGTGTCGGCACTGGCTCTCTGAAAGAGCAGTTCCCTCAGTCCCATTCCCCCGCCTTCTCCTCATAATCCTGCACATTCTTCCTTTTCATATAACTGTCAAATTCCCTTTTGAATGCTTCAATTGAACCTGCTTCCATCACTTTCTCAGGCAGTGCATTCCAGACCTTAACCACTCGCTGTGTGAAAAAGTTGTTCCTCATTTCACTTTTGCTTCTCTAACCAAATACTTTAAATCTGTGCCCTCTCATTCTCAATCCTTTCAAGAGTGGGAACAATTTCTCTCTGTCTACTATGTGCAGACACCTCATGATTTTGAATACCTCTATCAAATCACCTCTCTTCTCCAAGAAAAACAGTCCTAACTTCTCCAATCTACCTTCATAACTGAAATTCCTCATCCCTGGAATCTTTTCTGTACTCTCTCCAATGCCCTCATGTCTTTCCTTAGGTGCGGCACCCAGAATTGGACGTAATACTCCAGCTGAGGCCGAACTAGTGTCTTATAGAAAGCATCATTGACTATACACATATGACAATTATGTCACTCCCAGATCACACAGGAGTATTCATTAACCACAAGGACTTTCAGTACATCAATGTGCTGTTGTTGTGTAACCACAAAAAGTTATTTATACAGGTTTGAGCAAGATCTCCGAGAAGCTGTTATGATGCTTTTATCCTGCGGCAGTCCACTCTGTCTGATTTCTTTGCACCTCGACCTACCGGCTGGCTGCTTGGCATCGAGGAATACTCATTTAAAACATGGCTAATGAAACCTGTGAGGAACCCAACCAATGAGGTCCAGAAGCGTTACAATGAAAGCCATATGACAACCAGATTTGTCATTGAGCAAGCCAGCGGCATGCAGAAGGGGAGTTGCATGTGCCTGGACAGATCTAGCATTACCTTTTGGTACGCAACAGTCAGGCTCTCCAGCATTGTCGTGGTGTGCTGTGCTTGACACAACATTGCACAGTAATGAGGTTTGGACCTGCAGGAGAAACAGAGCACAGAGACTTTTCTGATGATTCCAAGGAGAAGGAGGCATAACTTGATACGGCAAATGCTCCAGCAGCGGCACTCATTGCTGCCTGGGATCCCCGGCATGCCCGAAGTATTATGAGGTTGACTTGGATTCCATCAGTCATCCCATCTGCCAACCACAAGAAAAGCCAGGTTAAGGGTAGGCGGTGGCGTAGTGGTATTATCACTGGACAAGTAACCCAGAGACCCAGGGTATTTCTCTGGAGACATGGGTTCCAATCCCACCACAGCAGAAGGTGGAATTTGAATTTAATTAATAAATCTGGAATTAAAAACCTAGTCTAACGATGGCCATGAAACCATTGTCGATTGTTGTAAAAACCCATCTGGTTCACTAATGTTCTTGAGGGAAGAAAATCTGCTGTCCTTACCTGGTCTGGCCCCCATATGACTCCAGACCCACAGCAATGTGGTTCACTCCAACATGCCCTCTGGAATGGCCGAGCAAGCCATTCAGTTGTACCTAACCGCTACGAAGTCAATAAAAGGAATGAAACCGGACGGACCACCCGGCATCGACCTAGGCACCGGAAACGACAATGGCAAACCCAGCCCTGTCGACCCTTCAAAGTCCTCCTTACTAACATCTGGGGGCTTGTGCCAAAGTTGGGAGAGCTGTCCCACAGACTAGTTAAGCAACAGCCTGACATAGTCATACTCATGGAATCATACCTTACAGACAATGTCCCAAACACTGCAATCACTATCCCCGGGTATGTCCTGTCCCACCGGCAGGACAGACCCAGCAGAGGTGGTGGCACAGTGGTCTCCAGTAGGGAGGGTGTTGCCCTGGGAGTCCTCAACATCGAATCCATACCCCATGAAGTCTCATGGCATCAGGTCAAACATGGGCAAGGTAACCTCCTACCGATTACCACCTACCGCCCTCCCTCAGCTGATGACTCAGTACTCCACCATGTTGAACACCACTTGGAGGAAGCACTGAGGGTGGCAAGGACACAAAATGTACTCTGGGTGGGGGACTTCAATGTCCATCACCAAGAGTGGCTCGGTAGCACCACTACTGACCAAGCTGGCCGAGTCCTAAAGGACATAGCTGTTAGACTGGGTCTGCGGCAGGTGGTGGGGAAACCAACACGAGGGAAAAACATACTTGAACTCGTCCTCACCAATCTGCCTGCTGCAGATGCTTCTGTCCATGACTGTATTGGTAGGAGTGACCACTGCACAGTCCTTGTGGGGACAAAGTCCCGCCTTCACATTGAGGATACCCTCCATTGTGTTGTGTGGCACTATCACCATGCTAAATAGGATAGATTTCGAACAGATCTAGCAATGCAAAACTGGGCATCCATTTGGCGCTGTGGGCCATGAGCAGCAGCAGAATTGTACTCAACCACAATCTGTAACCTCATGGCCCGGCATATCCCCCACTCTACCATTACCATCAAGACAGGAGACCAACCCTGGTTCAATGAAGAGTGCAGGAGGGCATGCCAGGAGCAGCACCAGGCACCTCAAAATGAGGTGTCAACCTGGTGAAGCTACAACCCAGGACTATCTGCATGCCAAACTGCGTAAGCAGCATGCGATAGACAGAGCTAAGCGATCCCATAACCAACAGATCAGATCTAAGCTCTGTAGTCCTGCCGCATCCAGCCGTGAATGGTGGTGGACAATTAAACAACTAACTGGAGGAGGTGGCTCCACAAATATCCCCATCCTCAATTATGAGGGAGCCCAGCACATCAATGTGAAAGATAAGGCAGAAGCACTTGCAACAATCTTCAGCCAGAAGTGCCGAGTTGATGATCCATCTCGGCCTCCTCCTGAAGTCCCCAGCATCACAGATGCCAGACTTCAGCCAATTCGATTCACTCCGTGTGATATCAAGAAACGACTGAAGGCACTGGATACTGCAAAAGCTATGGGCCCTGACAATATTCCAGCAATAGTACTGAAGACCTGTGCTCCAGAACTTGCCGCGCCCCTAGCCAAGCTATTCCAGTACAGCTACAACACTGGCATCTACCCTGCAATGTGGAAAATTGCCCAGGTATGTCCTGTACACAAAAAGCAGGACAAATCCAACCTGGCCAATTACCACCCCATCAGCCCTCTATCATCAGTAAAATGATGGAAGGTGTCATCAACAGTGACATCAAGCTGCACTTGCTTAGCAATAACCTGCTCAGTGATGCTCAGTTTGGGTTCCATCAGGGCCACTCAGCTCCTGACCTCATTACAGCCTTGGTTCAAACATGGACAAAAGAGCTGAACTCAAGAGGTGAGGTGAGAGCGACTGTCCTTGACATCAAGGCAGCATTTGACCGAGTATGGCATCAAGGAGCCCTAGCAAAACTGAGGTCAATGGGAATCAGGGGGAAAACCCTCCGCTGGCTGGAGTCATACCTAGCGCAAAGGAAGATGGTTGTGGTTGTTGGAGGTCAATCATCTGAGCTCCAGGACACCACTGCAGGAGTTCCTCAGGGTAGTGTCCTAGGCCCAACCATCTTCAGCTGCTTCATCAATGACCTTCTTTCAATCATAAAGTCATATGTGGGGATGTTCGCGGATGATTGCACAATGTTCAGCACCATTCGTGACTCCTCAGATACTGAAGCAGTCCGTGTAGAAATGCAGCAAGACCTGGACAATATCCAGGCTTGGGCTGATAAGTGAAAAGTAACATTCGCGCCACACAAGTGCCAGGCAATGACCATCTCCAACAAGAGAGAATCTAACCATCTCCCCGTGACATTCAACAGCATTACCATCGCTGAATCCCCCACTATCAACATCCTAGGGGCTACCATTGACCAGAAACTGAACTGGAGTAGCCATATAAATACCATGGCTGCAAGAGCAGGTCAGCAGCTAGGAATCCTGAGGCAAGTAACTCACCTCCTGACTCCCCAAAGCCTGTCCACAAGGCACAAGTCAGCAGTGTGATGGAAAACTCTCCACTTGCCTGGATGCGTGCAGCTCCAACAACACTCAAGAAGCTCGATCCATCCAGGACAAAGCAGCCCGCTTGATTGGCACCCCATCTCCAAACATTCACTCCCTCCATCACTGACGCACAGTGGCAGCAGTGTGTACCATCTACAAGATGCGCTGCAGCAATGCACCAAGGCTCCTTAGACAGCATCTTCCAAACCCACCTTCCTTCTACCACCTAGAAGGACAAGGGCAGTAAATACATGGGAACACGACCACCTGCAAGTTCCTCTCCAAGTCACACACCATCCTGACTTGGAACTATATCGCCGTTCCTTCACTGTCGCTGGATCAAAATCCTGGAACTCCCTGTCTAACAGCACTGTGGGTATACCTACCCCACATGGACTGCAGCGGTTCAAGAAGGCAGCTCACCACCACCTTCTCAAGGGCAATTAGGGATGGGCAATAAATGCTGGCCTGGCCAGCGTCACCCACATCCCATGAATGAGTAAAAAAAAACCTCCTTTCCCCAATACAATAACACAAAACAGTCCTGCAAACAACCAAGCATCCCTTTCACAGCTCCGCCATTGCTCGGTGTCAATTCATGTCTTCATCACAAGTCAAAAGGCCACTTGCCAGGCGGCAACCAAAAATGAGCAAGATGGGAAAATGATGGAAAGATGTACCAGGAGATGGTACACACTCGTGGGCGGCACAGTGGCGCAGTGGTTAGCACCGCAGCCTCACAGCTCCAGGAACCCGGGTTCGATTCCGGGTACTGCCTGTGTGGAGTTTGCAAGTTCTCTCTGTGTCTGCGTGGGTTTTCTCCGGGTACTCCGGTTTCCTCCCACAAGCCAAAAGACTTGCAGGTTGATAGGTAAATTGGCCATTATAAATTGTCACTAGTATAGGTAGGTGGTAAGGAAATATAGGGACAGGTGGGGATGTTTGGTAGGAATATGGGATTAGTGTAGGATTAGTATAAATGGGTGGTTGATGTTCGGCACAGACTCGGTGGGCCGAAGGGCCTGTTTCAGTGCTGTATCTCTAATCTAATCTAATCTAATCTAATAAGATTTGTGTGGCTCAACATTAATGCAGAAGCTTACCAATTGACATTGTGTAACACACCCATGTGCAGAAACTCGTCCAAGTCCAAATCTTCCTCTCCCTAGCATGGTGCAACTACTTCAGCTTGTGCAGAGGTAGAGGCAGGTTGCTCAGGTTCCTGTTCTGACTGCTTAGCTGCTCTTAGCCAACATCCTCTGAATTTTGGAACCGTGAGGGCCCCAGCAAAGAATGCTCCACGTGCACCTGTGCATGAGCAGACTCGAAGACATGAGGCAGCATCTAGGGCTACGACTGAGGTAGCAGTGGCGGGGCAATTGCTGAGAGGTGGAAGTGTTTTGAGCTGAGTCCCCAATTCCTTGACCCCTTTCACCATCATTCTTCTCATGGACCTGCTAGCAATGAGCTGGAGAACACTTTGCTGCCAGTCAGTGGAGTGATGAATGGCCAAGGCTAGTGTATCATTCATCCTATTAATGGTGGCATTCGTAGCATGCAATCCATTGGTGAAGGCATGCAAGCATTTGTTTGATTGCTGCATTTGCTACTTATTGCAGGTGGCCACTCTTTTTCAAAGGAAGAGGACATCATCACGAAGGCCTGCAACATCATGCCACGCATATTTGAGGCAGACTCCTCCAGGCTCTCTGCTCGGTATTCACAGTGCAGTGGGAATGTCTGCCAGCACATCACACATTCTTTGCTGCTACTCTGGAGTTATCCTGTGCATCGATGTCCCCCAGAGTACAGCATCTGTGTCCAGCTGAGCAGAACTTGGAGCATCATGCAGCCTCTAATGCAGTCTTGCCACTGTTGTCCCTATCTGTCTGCACCATTTGCTCTTGCTACTTACGATGAGTGAGCCACCAGGTGAAAATCCAGTTATCTGCCTTACCCATCCCACTGACATGTGAGTATCTGAGCTGGTGCATAGTCCACATGAGTCCTGTGATAGTGCATTCTCAGAGGGAGTGACCTCCTCTGAGGAGTCATTGTTGTCCTCCTGAATCACTGCCTGTGGTACACTTGAAGGCCCTGTGAGAGATTAAAGATATGAATTAGAACTGTCATGGTAAGAATGTTTTAATTGATCATTATGCACATGATAATTTTTCACTTGTTGCTAACATCAAGTAACTATCAGTGAATGTTGTAGACATGTGTCTGATATTTAATTCTATCACCAAGTAGCCAGGAGCCCCCATCTCTGATGGCCAGGCATGCTGAGACTCCACTAATGTTCAGCATCTCCTGCTCTGCAGCTGTCAGTTACAAGATGGCTGGAGGGCCACCTCCAGTTCTCTGCCTCTCCCTGGTAATTTCTGCTTCCTTCTACTGCAAGGAGGGTAGGATGAGATCTTAAGAATGAGAGTAATGGTATGTGGTGAACAGATGGATGGAGAGCATTTGTTGAGAGTGACTATGAGGGAGAGGCATGATATTGCATAAGGATGAGGTGTCAGTGATGGATGGACAGATGGAGATGTGAGAAGTGCATAGAGAGGGATGTGTGCACCTGTAAAGTACGTTGATGTAAGGACTGTTGTGCTGGATGAGAAGCTAGAGTGAGGGGTTTGGCATGATGCACACCTCAGGATGTAGCTGAATGTGCCACTGTACTCACTTTTCCTGCTCTTCTTGGATCATTAAACCACTTTTGGCATTGAATTCACGAGCATGGCACCACGCTCCTGCTGCTGGTCTCATGGGAAACCTCTAACCATGCCTTCTTTGTTTCATCTGTAGGTTTCTTTCTCCCATCAGTAGGGAAGAGCATCTCCCTGCAGGTCCTTACATCCTCCAGCAGAAAGCACATCCCAGGGAGGCATCACTAAAATGAGGGCAGCCTTTGAACATGTGGCTCCATTATGCCAAATCCTTTAATAAAAGCAAAATACTGCGGATGCTGGAAATCTGAAACAAAAACAAGAAATGCTGGATTCACTCAGCAGGTCTGGCAGCATCTGTGGAAAGAGAAGCAGAGGTAACGTTTCGGGTCAGTGACCCTTCTTCGGAACTTCAGTTCCGAAGTTCCGAAGTTCCGAAGAAGGGTCACTGACCCGAAACGTTAACTCTGCTTCTCTTTCCACAGATGCTGCCAGACCTGCTGAGTGAATCCAGCATTTCTTGTTTTTGTGCCAAATCCTTTAGTTGTGCTCCCAAATCGAAACTCCATCAAATTGCATATTTGGAGTGTCCCTTTAACTACTGGAGTTGAAATTGCCTCATGTGGGTTGTCATTATGCCCACTCACACTAATAAATGTGGAATAAAAAGCTAGTCAGTAATAATGATCATGAAACTACTGGATTTTCATAAAAACCCCATCTGGTTTCACTGGTGTCCATTCGGGAATTAAATCTGCCATCCTTACCCAGTCTGGCCTACATGTGGCTTCAGACCGACAGCAATGTCTTAACTGTCCTCTGAAATGGCCTAGCAAGCCACTCAGTTGTATCAAACCACTACAGAAAAGTAAGATAAGAATAAAACTGGCGGGGCCACCCAGCATCGACCTAGGCATCAGAAACAACAAAAACACACCCTGCCCAGTTGACCCTGCAAAGTTTTCCTTACTAACATCTACACCTTCTCAACGGTAATTAGGGATGGGCAAAAATGGGGGCCTAACCAGCGATACCCACATATCACGAACGAATAAAACAATCTGGACACGTGCATAAACTGGGAGAACTGTCCCACAGACTAGTTAAGCAAGAGTCTGACTTAGCCAAACTCATTGAATCGTACCTTATAGCCAATGTCCCAGTTTCCTCCATGAGCATCACTGGGTATATTGTGTCACACCAGCAGGACAGACCCACCAGAAGTGGTGGCACAATGGTATACAATGGGGAGGGAGTGGTCCTGGGAGTTCTCAACATTGACTCTGGACCTGAAGAAGTCTCATGGCACCAGGTCAAACATTGGCAGGGAAATCTCCTACTGATTATCACCCACCGCTCTCCCTCAGCTGATGAATCAGTACTTCTCCATGTTGAACACCACTTGGAAAATGCACTGAGGGTAGCAAGGGCACAGAATGTACTCCAGTTGGGGAACTTCAATGTCCATCACCAAGACTGACCGAGCTGGCCGAGTCCTGAAGGACACATCTGCCAGATTGGGCATATAGCAGGTTGCGACAGAACCAAAAAGAGGGGAAAACCTACTTGATCTCACCCTCACCAATCTACCTGTCACAGATGCATCTGTCCATGACAGTATTGATAGGAGTGACAACTACATAGTCCTTATGGAGATGAAATCTGATCTTCACACTGAGGATAGCCTCCATAGTGTTGTATGGCACTACCTCTGTGCTAAATTGGGATAAATTCAGAACAAAACTGGGCATCCATGAGGCTATATGGGCTATCAGCAGCAGCAGAATTGTATTCAACCACAGTCTATAAGCTCGTGGTCCAGCATATCTCCCACTCTACCATTATCGTCAAGCCGGGAGATCAACCCTGTTTCAATGAAGAGTGCAGGAGGCATGACAGGAGCAGCACCAGGCATACCTAAAAATGAGGTACTAACCTGGTGAAGCTACAACACAGGATTACATGCATGCTCGACTGCGGAAGCAGCATGCTATAGACGGAGATAAGCAATCACATAAACAACAGATCAGATCGAGTTCCGCAGTCTTACCACATCCATTGGGGAGGTGGTGACATAGTGGTATTGTCACTGGACTATTGATCCAGGGTATTGCTCTGGGAATATGGGTTCGAATCCCACCACAGCAGAAGGTAGAATTTGAATTCAATGAATAAATCTGGAATTAAAAAAGCTAGTCTAATGATAACCATGAAACCAGTGTTTATTGTTATTAAAAACCCATCTGGTTCACTAATGTCCTTTAGGGAAGGAAATTGATAATGGGATGATGTTACTCTGTGCTCTGTTATCAATCCTCCCCTTCTGATTTATCATTGTGGGCTTATTTCTCACCCTCTTCCTGATCTGAATGGTTGTATGCATTTCTTTTCTCTTATCAGGCCATCTGTGGATCACTTGCTGAGAGAGTATCTGCAGCTCTTCATCTTTGCTGGTTTCATCTCTAATTTGATTCAATTACAGTGGTGTTACTTTCACCAGGTGATAACTCTTTATACATAGATTTTCTTTGCATCTGATCAGAGGGCACTTATCAATGGGTGTATGATCTTCAGCCCTCCATGTTGCCTCCTTCACCTCATGGTTTACTGAGATAATCTGCAGCTCTTCACAACTGCTCAACCCAAAAGATGGTGTTCTGCTGGCCAGATATAGAACAGTGATACCCAAAACGATGCAGGAAGAACTTCTTCTGAAGGTCACATGGGAAGGGAGATGTGTAAGCTCAGAGCCAGATCAGTTATGTACCGGATAAGCAGATACAAAGACATCGAAAATATGGTGTCTACATGCAATGTATGCCAGAAGTACAGAAACACACAGCAGAAAGTGATGATAGCTACTGAAGTACCACCCAGACCATGACATACTGTAGAGGCCAATTTATTCACACACAATTAAGAATACTATATCTCGTACTACTCAATGTTCCCTTTTATTTAGAAGATGAAAGAATTGATAGCCACAACTACCCTTTCAGCAGTATGCATTCTGTTTGCTGAGGAAGGGATTATTGAAAGATTAATATGTGACAATGGCACCCAATTCACATCCAGAGAATTTAAGGAGTTCGCTAAACTGTATGGGTTCAACACCATCATTTCAACACCACACTACCCACGGGGATACAGATTTATAGAAAGACATGTCCAGATGGTCAAAAGAACCCTTGTGAAATGCCAAGAGATGAAGGAAGACCCAAACCTTGCCTTACTGTCATTTTGATCTACACCTCTCAAAGCTGACATGAAATCACCTGCAGAGCTGTTGAATGGAAAAAGTATAAGACAACTCTGCCAAGCAAAATACATCCTCCAAGTGACCAGGAGGAAATGAGACAACAACTCATCAGTAATAGGAGAGCAACACTTCAACAAGCATGCTAAATCCCTACCTGAGCTGGTGAAAGCACAAACTGTACATGCACAGGATCCAATCATGAAAACCTGGAGCCTAACAAAAGTTGTTGATGAAGCTGAGACTCCAATGTCGCACATCTTTGAGACCAAAATCGCTAAGCAAATGAGAAGGACCAGAGTCCATATTCAACCTAAACCTTAGCTAGAAAAACAGAAAGGATCATGAACAACATCGGAAACATCACTAACCAGTGAGACAACTGTTACGGCCAGGTGAGGAGGGGATCTCAGGCTCCCTTCTCTTGCCTTTCCTCTTAATTGACTGCAACAGGGTTTATTCCTTTTGTAAACAGTGGTTGTGCTTACAACCTCCATCAGTGTTTTACCTTTTTCCTTTACTGTGATTGTGAAAGAGCCAATCAGCCTGGTTTTCTTGAGTTTAAATAAGAAAGAGGTAAGTTTATTTTACTTCACACTCTAACCCAATTTAAAAATATTAAGAAATGCGCTACACATTCACGCACCCATTCACATGAGAATCACACACACACACAAAAAGATTACAGAGGGAAAAATAGATTTGGTGGTTGGATTAAAGTTCAGAATAAATAAAAGTTAAATACACGGTTTAAGGTTGGATGATTCAGTGATTGTCCAGCTGGAGTTGTACTCTTGAAGCCCTTGGTTGGTCAAAGTGCACTTTGGCTGGCTTGCTTTGGGGATTTCCTGAAAGCAGAATTGTAGTTGGCTCTGTTCCCCTGGTTGCTGGCTGTAGCAGTCGGTAGGCTTGGAGCGTCCCCCAATCAAAAACGGTTTTCAAACCGATGTTTACTGAGCAGAGAGAAAGAAAGAGAGAGAAAGGGAAGTTGCAGCTTTTTTCTTCTGCTGCAGTCTCAGGTTCTGCTTGTCTCTTATCTGTGTAACAACTCCCAGTTTCTTCAGAGATGGACAGATGGTCACATGGTTCTCTCAATCCCCTTTGTTTTTAATGAGGTTTTCTGGAACCTTCTAATAAATTCAAGGTTCCACATGCCCCAGGATGCCAATTCATACTTGGAGGAGGTTGGCCTTGATTGCCATGCTAATGAAGCCATTTTAGGTAATTCAATCACTAAGAGCAAGCCATTGTCCTGGCTGGGTTTCTTGTTAGACTTTTGTCTCCAGTTCAATCTCCTGGTATTTCAGATGTAAATTGCAATGGCCATCTTGGCTGCTAGTTTTTTAAAAGTTACTGTAGGATTTTTTTTTTCCATTAAAAGTCCAATGTAAGTTTCCAACCGATGAAATTAATATTTCTCATTTGGCATATGGAGTTTTCTTGACAGAACATTAACACCATCACCACAACATTAGCAACAGCAAGTACGACTCCTACGACACCAGGAGCAATACGCACGACATCGTCTGTGCAAGCATGTCAACTCACCACTGACAGCAACAAATGCCAAGTCTATAAGATGGAGGCACAACATCTTTCCACCTAAGCAATACCGTGATTAATATTTTTAGAAAAAAATGGCTTGCTATAAAAGACTCTAAAAGGGGCTCAGTTTATTTCTAAAAGTCAATTGTCACTCTTCTTTAGTTTCAGAAAAATGTTAATGATTGGAACAGTTATATTGATAGAGTGGTATTGTGTTTTTTTAAAGAAAGAGGAAAGTTATATATTGTTACATTATCTGTAAAGAGCTAGGGACTACTTGTTATGTGTAAGTGGTCCAAGGGGTCACATTCATGGCTGCACTGGAGAGTTATGTGACACATAACACTACACTGGACTGCGCAATGATGGGCTGAATAAAATTTGAAAAAAAGAGCTCTAACCTTTCCAAGCCTAAAGTGTGATTATTTCCAATTTATGGGAATGAGAAGACATAACACTGTTCACTTGCAGCTCCAACAACACTCAAGCAGTTCAACACCATCCAGAACAAAGTAGCCTGCTTGATCGGCACCCTCATCCACCACCCTAAATATTCACTTCCTCCACTACTGGAGCACAATGATAGCAGCGTGTACCATCTACAAGATGCAGTGCAGCAACTCACCAAGGCTTCTTCGACAGCACCTTCCAAACCCACAACCTGTACCACCTAGAAGGACAAGAGCAGCAGATGTGTGGGAATACCACCACCTGCAAGTTCCCCTCCAAGCTACACACCATCCTGACTTGGAACTATATCACTGTTCCTTCACTGTTGCAGAGTCCAAGTTCTGGAATTCACTCCCTCACAGTACTCTGGGTGTACCTACACCACTTGGACTGCAGTAGTTCAAGAACGCAGCTCACCATCAGCTTCTCAAGGACAGTTAGGCTGGGCAACAAATGCTGGCCTTTCGTGCATTTAAAAAAGGGTCAGGAACCCAGAAATTAGATGGTTAGGCAGTAAGTAGCTGGATTAAAAAGCCACTGACAGACTAACTTCCAGGTTTCCCACCTGTTACTGGAACTCTCAGCACATTGCAAAGTTAAAATCCAGCCTATTGAGTGTGTCAAGACTTGGTTGAACAGAATAAAGGGTTTAAGTTGCAAATCATAATTGGTATCAGGTTCAAATTCTCTTACACCACAACAGAATAGTAATTGATTAAACAAATAGAATCTGACCTATGCAGCTAAAACAATAACGTACAAGTCAGAGTAAGTTAGACTGTATAATGGTCAAACAACACTTTGAATGCCCTGTCTAACTCTGGTCAGTGAGACACAATTGGACCTTTCAGTTCAGGGTAGAGATACAAAGGCTAATTCCTAGCATCGGAAGACTGAGCTATGAAGGAAGATTGGAGAAATATGTTAGTTTTGAAGGGAGGCAACTGTAAGTAGTCTAGAAAGTTTCATTCAGAAAATTACTTCAAACTAAATGAGTCAGACAAGGGGGTACAGGGTCAAACTAATAAAAAGTTCATTTAGGACAAATATCAGTTCTTCACACAAACCATATAGAATATACTTCCATTTAGAGCAGTGATGGCGAGAACTCTGTGGCCATTTTAAGAACAGTTGGAAGGTGTGATGGCCACCACGGGGCCATGTATTTTCTTGCCAAAATTGTCATAAAAACACTTAACTCAATGGGCAGTGTTGGAAATTGAGCTGGGACCAGGTATCCTGGTTCCCTACCCTTTTTAACAGCTGTCAAGATATTTCAATTCTAAAAGAAAATATTTTCTGCTTAGCACATCCAGCCTACGCATGCTGTGGCAAAATGCTACAGTGAGTTTCGATCTTCTCTGCATCTGAGGTTAGCACATCAGCAGTGCCACAAATGATGGGGCTAGCTGTTGTAAATGCCACAAAAGTGGGATGGACTGGCATGGAGCTAGGGGTGCAAGATACTTACAGTAGTAAACAAGGACAAGAGGAATTTAAAAATATAAAGTAACCTATCTTGACATATATTGATTTGAAAAACGGTAAATCTCCATATGCTTAAATGAGTTCCATTTTAGAACATTACCTTTATTATAAATGTCATCAATAACAAATTCCAGATGTTAACAGTTCCATCTGTTTGCAGGACACCATCATTGCTATTCCAAACTCAGATACTAAGGGATCCACAGGAGCATGATTAAAATTAATAATTGTATCTGTACTGCAACACATCACACCAGTGTTGTTGCCTATATCCATTTTTTTTTAAAATTAGGCTTTATCTGTATTTGGTGGCTGATTCCTGTAGAATTCTGATTTTGGTGAATCCTATGCTAAAGGCTGTGGGATTTTCTAAAAAAAAAGGAATTTTCAGTTATTTCTGAAACCTATATTGCTGTCTGCCCCCATTGTGTTTTTTTTTAGCAGAACAGAAGGCTGTCAAATGAAATGTTTAATGACTAGATATTGGACTATTTACCTGAAACAGTTAAGGAAACTGCTTATAGTTGATCCACTTAGTTTAGTATACCCAGATGTGTACCTTCAGGCTTAACAGGAAATATAATCCAAGAAGAAAGGAAATTAAAATAAACTACTGTAATTAAATTCTGTTATCAATAAAGAGACTTTGAATTATATTTTTATGAGTGAATCTTCTGTCAAGTAGAAACATAGCAACATAGGAAATAGGAGCAGAAGTAGGCCATTCGGCCCCTCGAGCCTGCTCCACCATTCAACTGGATCATGGCTGATCTTCTACCTTAATGGCATTTTCCTGCACTATCCCTATATCCCTTGATATCTTTAATATCTAGAAATCTATTGATCTCTGTCTTGAATATGCTCAATGACTGAGCGTCTGGGGTAGAGAATTCCAAAGATTCACCACCCTCTGAGTGTAGAAATTCCTCCTCATCTCAGTCCTAAATGGCCTGTATCTTATTCTGAGACTGTGTTCCCTGGTTCTAGACCCCCAGCCAGGGGAAACATTCTTCTTGCATCGACCCTGTCGAACCCTGTCAGAATTTAGTATGCCTCAATGAGATCACCTCTCATTCTTCTAAACTCTATAGAATATAGGCCCAGTCTCCTCAATCTATCCTCATAGGACAATCCTGCCATCCCAGGGAACAATCTGGTGAACATTTGTTGCTCTCCATCTATGGCAATTATATCCTTCCTTAGGTAAGGAGACCAAAACTGTACACAATACTCCAGGTGCAGTCTCACTAAGGCTCGATACAATTTCAGCAAGACTTGTTTACTCCTGTACTCAATTCCTCTTGCAATAAAGGCTCCTTTACTTTCTCCTCAGCTCTACTGAATGTGGTAACTAATGCTGTGATGTGGTTCCATGGACAATGCAACTTTCTGGTACACTGTCAAATTGTCATCCTTCAAGTGTGAACCCAGACAGTGAGTATCAATTAGGCTGTTGTAAGAGCAATACATCTAAAACTAGTCCTGTTCTTTGCTGTCATCTGCACATGTTCACATTCCAGTGAGGTTGAGGTGGGGGAGTGGGAGGGAAATCATTAGATTCAGGAATGGGAATGCTCACAGATTTTTCCTCCCAGGTAAGTTGAGTCCATTTGTACCAGTCACACTGCTAATCTGGTTAATTCTATATAGGTGAATGATTGGGACGTCATGTTACAGTTGTACATAACGTTGGTTAGGCCGCATATGGAGTAATGTGTGCAGTTCTGGTCGCCGCACTACACTACAGGAAAGATGTGATTAAGCTAGAGAGGGTGCAGAAAAGATTCACAAGGATGTTGCCTGGTTTGGAGGGCTTGAGTTATAAAGAGAGATTGGATAGGCTGGGTCTGTTTCCCTTGGAGCGAAGGAGGCTGAGAGGGGACATGATAGAGGTATATAAAATTATGAGAGGCATAGATAGGTAGATAGCCAAAGTCTGTTTCCCATGGTAGGGGTGACTAAAAATAGAGGGCATAGATTTAAGGTGAGAGGGAGGAGGTTTAAAGGGGATCAAAGGGGTAAATTTTTCACACAAAGAATACTGGGTATCTGGAATGAGCTGCCTGAGGAGGCAGGAACAGTAGCAACATTTAAGAGGCATCTGGACAGGTACTTGAATGAGCAAGGCATAGAGGGATATAGAATTAATGCAGTCAGGTGGGATTAGCATAGATAGGCATTATGGTCGGCATGGACGCAGTGGGCCAAAGGGCCTGTTTCTGTGCTGTACGACTCTATGATTGAAACAGGTGCAGATAGATCAGTACCATACTGATGCATTTACCCTTTTCACCACTAGGGAGACTTGTACTCATTGGTTTAAAAATTGGCCTCCCAGTTGGAGTGTGCATTCCATGTGAGGCAACTATTTTAGACCAGAAAATGGGGCTAAAGAAATTTCAATCCTACTATATTCACAAGATGTAAAACATTGACTGAAATGGTATCATGTAAACAACAGTTGTCAACATGAATAAAGATAGCAATTGGAAGGACAATTTGTTCAGAAATTAAATATAGGTTTGTGTTGTTCAGTGAAAAGGTGAATGAATTTGTACAATGAAGTTAAATACATTATTTCCCAGTACAGTAGACAAAATATTTAATCTTTGAAATGACACTGCAATTCTGTAAGCTATTAAATCCTTTGAGCAGAAACCATGCCTGCAAGCCTTATGTAAACAATGTCATTAAGAGAGCAAGCACTCCCTAGAAGTCTGAACTGGATCTCAGTGCAATGACCTTGAACAGTTGGTGATGTGCAGTCAGCATATTTTACTCATGCAAATTTGGGATGACACTGCACAAGGACAAAAGCCTTATGTCAACCATTCTGTTGGTTCTTAAGCTGTTTTCTTTTTAGAAGCTTTAACAATACATTTTCATTTCATGTTTGTAGCACAGCCTGTGTTCAGATAATTTTTTTGGTCAATCATCTCGGGACGTTTTATTCCATTAAAGGCGCTATATTGTTGTTGTTGCTGTCTTCCCTTCTGAGGCATAGGGGGTAATTTTGACTTCATACAATGGTGTAAAGCAGGTGAAAAATCAGCAGCCTGTTTTACATCTCTCACAATTGTTATTTTCATTGAAGTCAATAGATGTCATGAATTTGGTGTAATTTCTAGGTCACAATGTCATTGTTTAAATTAAATGATACCTTTATTTATTTAGCGTAGACTGAAGGGATAATTTGAAAGCATCTGTGTTACCCCTGTGCTATACAGTGGCATTCTTCTCACACAATGTTTGTCAGTGCACTTCTTTCAAGCCATACAGTCATTTAGTAGAGTCATAGAGTGATACAGCACAGAAACAGGCCCTTTGGCCCTTCATGTCTGTGCCGGCCATCAAGCACCTAACTATTCTAATCCCATTTTCCAGCACTTGGCCCGTACCCTTGTATGCTATGGCGTTTCAAGTGCTCATCTAAATACTTCTTAAATGTTGTGAGGGTTCCTGACTCTACCACCTCTTCAGGCAGTGCGTTCCAGATTCCAACCACCCTCTGGGTGAAAACATTTTTCTTCAACTCCCCTCTAAACCTCCTGCCCCTTACCTTAAATCTATGCCCCTGGGTTATTGATCCCTCTGCTAAGGGAAAAAGTTCCTTCCCATCTAACCTATCAACGCCCCTCATAATTTTGTATACCTCAATCAGGTCCCCCCCTCAGCCTTCTCTGCTTGAAGGAAAATAACCCCAGCCTTTTCAGTCTCTCTTCATAGCTGAAATGCTCCAGCCCAGGCAACATCCTGGTGAATCTCCTCTGCATTCTCTCCAGTGCAATCACATCCTTCCTATAGTGTGGTGCCCAGAACTGTACACAGTACTCCAGCTGTGGCCTAACTGGCTTTTTATACAGCTCCATCATAACCCCCCTACTCTTATACTCTATGCCTCGGCGAATAAAAGCAAGTATCCCATATGCCTTCCTAACCACCTTATCGCCATGTGCTGTTGCCTTCAGTGATATATGGACAAGCACACCAAGGTCCCTCTGACCTTCTGTACGTCCTAGGGTCCTACCATCCATTGTATATTCCCTTGCCTTGTTAGTCCTCCCAAAATGCATCACATCACACCTCACACTTCTCAGGATTAAATTCCATTTGCCACTGCTCTGCCCATCTTACCAGCCCATCTATATCATCCTATAATCTAAGGCTTTCAAAGAACAAAGAACAAAGAACAAAGAAAATTACAGCACAGGAACAGACCCTTCGGCCCTCCAAGCCTGCGCCGATCCAGATCCTCTATCTAAACCTGTCGTCTATTTTCTAAGGGTCTGTATCTCTTTGCATCCTGCCCATTCATGTATCTGTCTAGATACATCTTAAAAGACGCTATCGTGCCCGCGTCTACCACCTCCGCTGGCAACGCGTTCCAGGCACCCACCACCCTCTGCATAAAGAACTTTCCACGCATATCCCCCCTAAACTTTTCCCCTCTCACTTTGAACTCGTGACCCCTAGTAATTGAATCCCCCACTCTGGGAAAAAGCTTCTTGCTATCCACCCTGTCTATACCTCTCATGATTTTGTACACCTCAATCAGGTCCCCCCTCAACCTCCGTCTTTCTAATGAAAATAATCCTAATCTACTCAACCTCTCTTCATAGCTAGCGCCCTCCATACCAGGCAACATCCTGGTGAACCTCCTCTGCACCCTCTCCAAAGCATCTACATCCTTTTGGTAATGTGGCGACCAGAACTGCACGCAGTATTCCAAATGTGGCCGAACCAAAGTCTTATACAACTGTAACATGACCTGCCAACTCTTGTACTCAATACCCCGTCCGATGAAGGAAAGCATGCCTTATGCCTTCTTGACCACTCTATTGACCTGCGTTGCCACCTTCAGGGAACAATGGACCTGAACACCCAAATCTCTCTGTACATCAATTTTCCCCAGGACTTTTCCATTTATTGTACAGTTCACTCTTGAATTGGATCTTCCAAAATGCATCGCCTCGCATTTGCCCGGATTGAACTCCGTCTGCCATTTCTCTGCCCAACTCTCCAATCTATCTATATTCTGCTGTATTCTCTGACAGTCCTCTTCACAATCTGCTACTCCACCAATCTTAGTGTCGTCTGCAAACTTGCTAATCAAACCACCTATACTTTCCTCCAAATCATTTATGTATATCACAAACAACAGTGGTCCCAGCATGGATCCCTGTGGAACACCACTGGTTACACGTCTCCATTTTGAGAAACTCCCTTCCACTGCTACTCTCTGTCTCCTGTTGCCCAGCCAGTTCGTCATCCATCTAGCTAGTACACCCTGGACCCCATGCGACTTCACTTTCTCCATCAACCTACCATGGGGAACCTTATCAAACGCCTTACTGAAGTCCATGTATATGACATCTACAGCCCTTCCCTCATCAATCAACTTTGTCACTTCCTCAAAGAATTCTATTAAGTTGGTAAGACATGACCTTCCCTGCACAAAACCATGTTGCCTATCACTGATAAGCCCATTTTCTTCCAAATGGGAATAGATCCTATCCCTCAGTATCTTCTCCAGCAGCTTCCTTCCCACTGACGCCAGGCTCACCGGTCTATAATTACCTGGATTATCCCTGCTACCCTTCTTAATCAAGGGGACAACATTAGCAATTCTCCAGTCCTCCGGGACCTCACCCGTGTTTAAGGATGCTGCAAAGATATCTGTTAAGGCCCCAGCTATTTCCTCTCTCGCTTCCCTCAGTAACCTGGGATAGATCCCATCCGGACCTGGGGACTTGTCCACCTTAATGCCTTTTAGAATACCCAACACTTCCTCCCTCCTTATGCCGCCTTGACCGAGAGTAATCAAACATCTGTCCCTAACCTCAACATCCGTCATGTCCCTCTCCTCGGTGAATACCGATGCAAAGTACTCGTTTAGAATCTCACCCATTTTCTCCTTTGTCCTTGAGTGGGCCAATCCTTTCTCTAGTTACCCTCTTGCTCCTTATATATGAATGGGATTTTCCTTAACCCTGTTTGCTAAAGATATTTCATGACCCCTTTTAGCCCTCTTAATTCCTTGTTTCAGATTGGTCCTACATTTCCGATATTCTTCCAAAGCTTCGTCTTTCTTCAGCTAGTCTCACAATTTCACCTGTCATCCATGGTTCCCTAATCTTGCCATTTCTATCCCTCATTTTCACAGGAACATGTCTCTCCTGCACGCTAATCAACCTCTCTTTAAAAGCCTCCCACATATCAAATGTGGATTTATCTTCAAACAGCTGCTCCCAATCTACATTCCCCAGCTCCTGCCAAATTTTGGTATAGTTGGCCTTCCCCCAATTTAGCACTCTTCCTTTAGGACCACTTTCGTCTTTGTCCATGAGCATTCTAAAACTTACGGAATTGTAATCACTATTCCCAAAGTAGTCCCCTACTGAAACTTCAACCACCTGGCCGGGCTCATTCCCCAACACCAGGTCCAGTATGGCCCCTTCCTGAGTTGGACTATTTACATACTGCTCTAGAAAACCCTCCTGGATGCTCCTTACAAATTCTGCTCCATCTAGACCTCTAACGCTAAGTGAATCCCAGTCAATGTTGGGAAAATTAAAATCTCCTATCACCACCACCCTGTTGCTCCTACATCTTTCCATAATCTGTTTACATATTTGTACCTCTATCTCACGCTCGCTGTTGGGAGGCCTGTAGTACAGCCCCAACATTGTTACCGCACCCTTCCTATTTCTGAGTTCTGCCCATATTGCCTCACTGCTCGAGTCCTCCATAGTGCCCTCCTTCAGCACAGCTGTGATATCCTCTTTGACCAGTAATGCAGCTCCTCCACCCCTTTTACCTCCCTCTCTATCCCGCCTGAAGCATCGATATCCTGGGATATTTAGTTGCCAATCGTGCCCTTCCCTCAACCAAGTCTCACTAATAGCAATAACATCATACTCCCAGGTACTAATCCAAGCCCTAAGTTCATCTGCCTTACCTACTACACTTCTTGCATTAAAACAAATGCACCTCAGACCACCAGTCCCTTTGCGTTCATCATCTGCTCCCTGCCTACTCTTCCCCTTAGTCACACTGACTTCATTATCTAGTTCCTTACAGGCTTTAGTTATTACCTCCTTACTGTCCACTGACCTCCTCATTTGGTTCCCATCCCCCTGCCACATTAGTTTAAACCCTCCCCAACAGCTTTAGCAAAAGCACCCCCAAGGACATTGGTTCCAGTCCAGCCCAGGTGTAGTCCATCCAATTTGTAATAGTCCCACCTCCCTGAGAACCGGTCCCAATGTCCCAAAAATCTGAACCCCTCCCTCCTGCACCATCTCTCAAGCCACGCATTCATCCTGACTATTCTTTCATTTCTACTCTGACTAGCACGTGGCACTGGTAGCAATCCTGAGATTACTAGTCATCTGACTCACTGTTTAAACAAACTCCTGCATTTGTGGATTTCAAAGCTCTCAGTGGGAGGGTGTAGTGCTGTCTCTTACACCAACAAGATGTGGATCACCATTGCCCAGACTAATCTCTGTTAATTGAATCAGTGAGCAGTTCCCATTGTCTTTTCCTAGGCGACTGTCTCTTAGAATGCAATTTTTTTTTTTGCCAGTCACTGCTGATCTCTTTAAACAAGTCATCTCTTCACTCCAGCAACAGTTTAAAATTAATGTTCATGTGACAAAATTAATATGCCTCATTCTTGGCAGGTGGGGGTCTTCATGACAATAGTTTCATGTGCTGTATATCACAGTGTATCAATGTACAGACTCCAATGTTGTGTGTTACTGTGTGCCACATACTACTATATAGAATGTGTCACAGTACAGACAGTGCACACAGTGTTGTGTGTCACCAAACCAAGATGTCATTTTAAATTGAAATCCCTGAACCCTTTGTGGTTATTAATTGTATTTGGAGAACTCTGCAGGCCTTATTGTTTTTCTTCAGTTCTGCAGGCTCTTAAACTTTCACAAATAAAATCTCTGCTTCAAGCACACCATGCTTTTATTCACTACTGTTACACATACTACAAAAGAAACGCTCATTCTCAACTTCCAGACCCAGAGGCAGGGAAAAGTTTTTTGTATGTCACAGGTGAAAGGTGTATTGATGACAGCTTAACTGATACTCATAGTGACAGCTATCATGGCCAAAGGATTTACATTTAGATCATGTTTATATTTTCTCCTCCTTGTGGCACACAAAGGGTAAGATGGGTTGTAACTCAAGTAGCTTTTCAAGCTGTAGAACAAACAACCATTTAATCATTCTTTCACCTGTAACAGCTCATCAATTAGATCTGATATAAGGTTAGTGTGTTTCTAAGAGCAACAGTCAATACATTAGGTCTTGTCTGAATTTTCTCAAGGTACAAATATTCAATTCTTGAAATGTCGGATAACATATCTTTCTCTTTTTATGGGATTTACCAAGGACCTAGAGTTTTCAGTACCTCAAGAATTTTGCCTTGTCAATGTGAAGGTCAATAATAGCAGATCTGTGACCTTGAAGGCAATAGAGAGGTTATGGTGGCAATTTCAACCTAACCTGCCTGTCTGGAAATCGACAAGATCGGGTGCAAAGCTGGTTTTCCATCATGCCTGATTTTACTTTACCTTGGTATCACTGGAGAGTAATATTGGGCAAGATGTAAAACCAGCACTCCTATTTCTCACCTACTGCTGTTCCAAAATCCCTGATGATATTTTCCTCCAAGATCGCCTTTCTTCTCTCCTCTTAGCTTCTACACCAAACAACTTCTCATTCCCAACGATTGCAACCTACACCTTAATTTCCATTCTCCCTTTCTCCAAATTGTCAGCTCTCCTGTTCCCACTCAACCTCACATCAACCCCCCTAGCCACACCCTTCACCTTGCCATTACGATAGACATTATGAAATCAAGACTATCTCAGATCATTTCCTCATCTCCACATCATTCCGCCCACCTGCAAGTTCTCTGCCTCTTATCCTGGAAAAAAAACAACTCCCTCTCCAACATTTTATTTAACTCCTATTTCTCTTTCCTTTGACTATTCCTACATGACATGACATGTTGACCTGTTCAGCAACTCCCTTGGTTCTGCCTTCAATACTGTAGTCCTCGCTAAATCATACCCAATCTCCCACCCCTGCCATTACCCCTGTATAATTCCTACCTTCACACTTAATGTCTGAGATCCACAGGCTGAATGAAATGTACCTAGCCCATGACTGACATTTTTGTCCACTCCCAGAAGTAGCTTGAGCATTAGAGCAATATTGTACCCCCCTCTCTACAGCTTAATTATTCTTTTACCACAGGATCATCCCAAATTTCTCCAGTTTTTCCTCACAACTCAGTCCTCTGCCATTACTAATCACTCTTGTGGCTCTTTTCTGCACTGTTTCCAGTGCTTGAATGTATTTCTTGTTTATTGGTTACCAGAATTGCACACAACGTTCAAGTGCGCTTTAACCAGATCACAATGAACTTAGGCCTCATTCAGTTTCATCCTGAGCTCTTTCAACACCATTCATGAAGTATTGTATGAATGTTATCTATTTTTCGTTCTTATGTGTAACAATTCATTTGGCTTAATAAAAGCAAAATACTGCAGATGCTGGAAATCTGAAATAAAAACAGAAAGTGCTGGAAATAATCAACAGGTCTGGCAGCATCTATAGAGAGAGAAACAGAGTTAACATTTCAGGTCAATGACGTTTCATCAGAACTAGACTTGACAGTTAAGCATATCCAACCAATGCAAAGCAGCAGTCAACAAAGTGAATAGAATGCTGAATTACATAGCCAAAACAATAGAAAATAAGTTTTTTTCAATTCTTTTGGAAGGTGCTGCCGAAGGAAACTTAGCGAGTTGCTGCAGTGCATCTTGCATATGATACACACTGCTGCTACTGTACACCGCTGGTGGAGGGAGTGAAGGTGGTGGATGGAGTGCCAATCAAGCGGGCTGCTTTGTCCTGGATGGTATCGAGCTTCTTAAGTATTGTTGGAGCTGCACCCATCCAGGCAAGTGGAGAGTATTTCATCACACTCCTGACTTGTGCCTTCTAGATGGTGTACAGGCTTTGGGGAGTCAGGAGATGAGTTACTCACTGCAGAATTCCCAGACTCTGACCTGCTCTTGTAACCACAGTATTTATATGTTTGGTCCAGTTAAGTTTCTGGTCAATGATAACCCCCAGGATGTTGATAGTGGGAACATTGAATGTCAAGGGGAAATGGTTAGTTTCTCTCTTGTTGAGTCATTGCCTGGTACTTGTGTGGCGTGAACGTGACTTATCAGCCCAAGCCTGAATGTTGTCTGGCTCTTGCTTTATATGGACATGGACTACTTCAGAATCTGAGGAGTCACAAATGGTACTGAACACTGTGCAATCATCAGCGAACATCCCCACTTCTGACCTTATGATTCAGGGAAGGTCATTGATGAAGCAGCTGAAGATGATTGGATACTACCCTGAGTGGATTCTGCAGTGATGTCCTGGGACAGAGGGGATTGGCGTCCAACAACCACAACCACTGTCCTTTGTGTTAGGAATGACTCCAGTCGATGGAGAACTTGCCCCCTGATTCCCATTGACTTCAATTTTGCTTGGGCTCCTTGATGCCACACTCAGTCAATTGCTGTATTGATGTCAAGGGCAGTCACTCCTATCTCACCTCTTGAATTCAGCTCTTTTGTCCATGTTTGGACCAAGGCTGTAATGAGGTCTGGAGCCAAGTGGCCCTGGCGGAGCCCAATCTGAGCATTGGCAAATAGGTTATTGTTGTATAAGTGCCACTTGATTGCACTGTTGATGATACCTTCCATCACTTTGCTGATGATCAAGAGTAGACTGATGGGGTAGTAATTGGCCAGGTTGGATTTGTCCTTTTTTGTGGGCAGGGCATACATGGGCAATTTTCCACATTGTCGGATAGGTGCCAGTGTTGTAGCTGTATGGGAACAGGTTGACTAGGGGCACGGCTAGTTGTGGAGCACAAGTCTTCGGTACTACTGATGTTGTCAGGGCCCATAGCCTTTGCTGTATCCACTGCCTTCAGCCATTTCTTGATATCACATGGAATAAATCAAATTGGCTGAAGACTGACATCTTTGATGTTGGGGGCTTCAGGAGGAGACCAAGATGTATTATCCACTTGGCACTTCTGGCTGAAGATGGTTGCAAATGCTTCAACCTTGTCTTTTGCACTGACGTGCTGGCTCCCGCATTATTGAGGATGGAAATGTTTGTGGAGCCTCCTCCTCAGGTTAATTGTTTAATTGTCTACCATCATTTATGACTGGATGTGGCAGGACTGCAGTGTTTTGATCTGATCTGTTGGTTATGGGATTGTTTAGCTCTGTCTATCGCATGCTGCTTCTGTTTTTTAGTAGGCATGTAGTGCTGTGTTGTAACTTCACTGGGTTGGCATCTCATTCTTAGGTATGCCTGGTGCTGTTCCTGGCAAGCTCTCCAGCATTCCTCATTGAACCAGCTTTTTAAAAAATTCATTCATGGGATGTGGGAGTCACTGGCTATGCCAGCATTTATTGCCCATCTCTAATTGCCCTTGAGAAGGTGGTGGTGAGCTGCTTTCTTGAGCCGCTGCAGTCCATGTCAGGTAGGTACACCCACAGTGCTGTTAGGAAGGGAGTTCCAGGATTTTGACCCAGCGACAGTGAAGGAACGGCGATATAGTTCCAAGTCAGGATGGTGTGTGACTTGGACGGGAACTTGCAGGTGGTGATGTTCCCATGCATCTGCTGCTCTTGTCCTTTGAGGTGGTAGAGGTCGCGGGTTTGGAAGGTGCTGTCTAAGGAGACTTGGTGCGTTGCTGCAGTGCATCTTGTAGATGGTACACACTGCTGCCACTGTGTGTCGGTGGTGGAGGGAGTGAATGTTTGTGCATGGTGTGCCAATCAAGCGGGCTGCTTTATTC
This sequence comes from Heterodontus francisci, assembly GCF_036365525.1. NCBI lineage: Eukaryota > Metazoa > Chordata > Chondrichthyes > Heterodontiformes > Heterodontidae > Heterodontus > Heterodontus francisci. The sequence goes on along the minus strand of NC_090382.1, from coordinate 80,577,301 downwards.
TGGATGGTGTCGAGCTTCTTGAGTGTTGTTGGAGCTGCACCCATCCAGGCAAGTGGAGAGTATTCCATCACACTCCTGACTTGTGCCTTGTAGATGGTGGACAGGTTTTGGGGAGTCAGGAGGTGAGTTACTCACCGCAGGATTCCTAGTCTCTGACCTGCTCTTGTAGCCACGGTATTTATATGGCTACTGCAGTTCAGTTTCTGGTCAATGGTAGCCCCTAAAATGTTGATCGTAGGGGATTCAGCGATGGTAATGCCATTGAATGTCAAGGGGAGATGGTTAGATTCTCTCTTGTTGGAGATGGTCATTGCCTGGCACTTGTTTGGCACAAATGTTACTTGCCACTTATCAGCCCAAGCCTGGATATTGTCCAGGTCTTGCTGCATTTTTACACGGACTGCTTCAGTATGAGGAGTCACGAATGGTGCTGAACATTGTGCAATCATCCGCGAACATCCCCACTTCTGACCTTATGATTGAAGGAAGGTCACTGATGAAGCAGCTGAAGATGGTTGGGCCTAGCTGGCATAAGAAAATCATAAATCATGTAAGGATCTGAACATATAATAATTCTGATTTTTAGTCATTGTAAAAAATGTTTCATAATGTAATATGAAGTGAAAATGTGCAGTGTGAAAACCGAAAATAGTTTTTCGGACCAAAAAGGTTAAACAAATTCTGGGCAAGATTTTATTTATGCTATCCATTGGCTCTAAGTTCAATTTCTATTGTAAAAATGGTAATTTTTGCTGTTGTATGAATTTTAATGTCCCAGTTACAATAGATGACACTGGCATTGTTACTTGATTATTGGTACAGCATGGTTAAAGAATGGGGAAAGAAAGGCTGCAAACTGATCTGATTCTAAAGGGATCATTCTCTTTCGAGTTAATTGCTACATCCATGAGTACAGAAGGATTTAAGAAAAAGAAATGCCTGTTTAGCCTATCCAACTCATTCTGTCATCCAGTTCTGTTTCTGAAGCTGACCTAATTGTTTTCTTTTGTTTATCTTAATTGCAATTGCTAAATATTCCTCCAGCATCACAGCATTCCTGTTATTTGTCATTTTTTAAACACACAAACAATAATTAATTTCTAAATTTACATTAAAACAATGGTCATTGCTTGTTCAATTAATTGTTTGCTTATGAAATAGATCAAAGGAGGATACGGTCTCAGCCTCACTCATTCAATACAAATCCTGTTTCCTGCTGGCTATCAAAAGGAATTGAAAAATGAGAAGTATGTCTGAACAAGACAGAAGAGAACTGACAAGTCTATTGGCAGCCCAGAAAATTGAGATAGCTTGAGTAAAATAAGGCAAAGCAAAGCCCAAAGGGATGACGCCCTTTAGATGCTGAAGGAGCTTTGATGTTTAAAAGGGAGGAAGACAGGCTGCTTGTGTTAATAAATGTTCCCTTAAGATACAGTGAAATTATTGCAGATCAAAAGTCTTCCTTTCATTGTCATATATTTGTTTACATTCTTGAGAAGAATGAAAAATGAAAAGAAAGTACAACACATGATCTCTTTTCAAATTACCTTTGAACAAGTTGTTTCAGATCAGCGGTCTCAGTCAGAAAGGTTTAGCCTTCCAGAACTAGTTGGATGCCCGCAATGAAACTCAGGACCAATGGGCTATGTATGGTCTGGAAGAATAATATTTATGCAGTGAACTAGTTCTGAAACAGCCAATATTTATTATCAAAATTGAGCTAGAAATGTATGTATAATTTTTAGTGTTGCTAATATTTGATGGTACATGGAAAGGTATTTAAATCCAAACAGGATTGTTGTGTCAAAAGCTCAATCGGAGTCCAGAGTAGTCCTGTGTTGCAAATTTCAATCTGCACTAGGTGTTCTTTCAGATTCAGTGTCATCAATGTCTCTGAAGAGCATATCCCACATCCTTTACAATCAGGCTTTTACACTCCTCCATTAATATCTCCTCTTCCCCTTGTATCTTCCACTCCCTCAGTTTTTACACCTTCATTTTCTCTTCCTTTCCCTCGACCTCTCTGTGTTTCTCCTCCATCCCACCTAACCTGGCTAATTGCTCCGCATCTGCTTCCACATCCCTGGTAACTTATTGAGGTGCTTATTGTCAATGTGTGAGCCTAACCAAACTATTTACCTTGTAAGGCAGGGAACCTAACTTTTATAAGGAAAATGCAACAACATCTGCAAACTGTGGTCAAGCGTCACGTGATCAAACCACCAGGGATATTTCCAATCACAGTTGGCAACTTTAGGCACTATTGATCAGCTTTTGAAAAATGAAAAATTCAATCAGCTTCTACTTTTGAAAAATGAAAAATTCAATCAGCTTCTATTCATAATTAAGTTCAAATAGTTTGGATATCACCAATGTTTTTCATTTGTTGCCAATAACGCAGTGGGATGTTGACCTAAATAGGACAACGTACAACTGCCAAAAAAGTTACCAACATCCCATTGCAAGTGTTCGGCCCTTCATCAGTAATGTCTATTATTTAATCAGTCAAGCGTAAAGGTTGATGAAGGACTGGGAATTCATGAAAAATCTGCTCTTTTAAACATGCAGCTCAAGCCCTACCGAGCACATGGCTCCAGCCCTGTGAGAAAAATTAAATGAATCAAGATCCCACTCGAAATGTTAACCTATTCTAAACCCTGGAAGACACTAACAAAGTCAAAAAGAGGGTCTATACTGACCTGACCAGTGGAGAATTTTATCTGGTCATGCATTAGTCAGTGTATGGTATTCAGCAGGTCAAAAATAAATTATAGGAGATGCTTTCCCTGGCATGAATAATAATCAGCCAGAACATTGTAATGCTTTTGTTAGGGCCATCACTGAAAGTAGCATCACATGATCAGGGAATTGAAAAACACATAATACAACACATAACAAAAAGTATTTATTCAGCGAAAAAGTCCCCTGCAGCATACATACAGCTACCCAAAACCGCACATCTTGATATTTACTTGGGATTTGAAAACAGTAATTCAGCTACTTGCTATTTGTCTGTTAGTACGGTTATGTTGATTGCCCACAATCTAAATCATGCAACGCAGCAGAGTCTTGAGAAGGAACAGTATAATCAACAGAGACTATTCTTTCTGACAGATACTGAGTCGTGTTTGCTTGGTTGGCCCTGGGTGTCTCAGATTCCGACAAATAAGCCCCTTTTCACAGTCGCATCGCTCGTAAATCACTGCACCAGGAGCGCCCTTTCTCTTCTGTTTCGTGCAGACTTCGTCCTTTTGGAGCAGCGGTTTACACATTTTGGTCCAGAGGTGTCGGCTGCAGCAGAATCCCTCAGTGCAGTCTGAGGACCGGAGACAGAAATCTCCTTCCAGTCCTGCTTCAAAAAGAGTAAAAAAAAGTGAAGCTTTAAGCGTCAGATTTTCCTGCCTCACGGCAACAGCAACCTTGTTTAAACCCAATCTTAGAAAACGACCATGACTCCATCAATGTCGCAGCGTCACCTCTTGCATCATATATCCGCGTGGGCTGACTATGTAATATTAATACACATTATTTGGGAGAGAAATTACAGTTTTTGTCATTTATTTGGATATTTTTAGCCCACACAACTCGTCAGCTTTACCGGACCAAGAGCCCAGGCATGAGACCTACCACAAAATACTAATCTACAGCTGACTCCAGACAGTGCACAGAACCGTCCAGGAGGGTGACTTTCCCTTTGTTCCCCCCACCCCCCAACTGTAGGAAAGCATCTGGCGCATGTCACACTGAGATAGGAGACTCATCTTGTGGGAAATTGTGGACACAAATCCATTTCCTGCCATTTTGCAGTCATCTCAAGATGAAAGAATATTATTATGTTTGTGTGGGATAATCAGGGACAGTATTCAAACAAACCCATTGTATTAAGTGGCTACTGAAATATCCTTTTCCATTTACTTTACCTGTTTCCTTCACCTGGTTTCTTTCCTCCACCAATCATTGTCTGTACCATCTTCACCCAGCTTTGGGTGATACAAGAGCTATATTTTCTAACACTGTGATCTCATCAAATAAAGAATAATGGATACCCAAGTATAACATGGACTTTGAAATGTGGTAGTGAATAGTAATACAAGTATGTTTACGTGAGTTCATGTGATGTTCCTTTGTCCACTATTTCAATGGAGATGTTAATCCTAACACTCCCATTAAAATAGTGTGCAAAATATATGCAAATGAATGTGTTAAGCACTTGAATACTGTTATGAATGCCGGACTTTGTAGTTTGGTTATGTTTTAAAAACTGTGATCTTTAATCCAATGTAAAATGGACATTCGGAGGAAATGTGACTTGACACAAATTCTGCCCAGAGACAAGTCAGAGATCTTGGTTATCATGAGAACAAGGAACCCAGATCAAAGACCCTTTTGAAAGGAGCGTGCAAGTTTGCAACACCTAAAGGACAATGGGTTTCGCTCTCCCAGACTCACAGATTGTAAACTGGGAGCCAGAGACTCTCAAATGCAGATCTGAGTTGCAATTTTTTAACACCTGGAAACAAAGGAAGGCACAGGTGGTTTTGCTATGGTCAGACATATGGTCTATGAGAATTGTAAAAGGAAAACTATTATTGACTTTTGATCTGGATAAATTTGAGAGGCTTTCCTAGGTCCAGAGGCTGAAAGGAAGACACGAAGACTACCAGTTAGTTAGTGCAGCCTAGAGAGAGAGAGAGAGAGAGAGGCCAGTGAGCTGTTTCTGGGGAGACAGCTGCTCTCAGATCACAGGTACAGCAAAAGGCGACTAAGATTTGAACCCAGTTCAAAGGTTCAAGGTTTGCAGAGGAGAAAAGACCAACAGGGTCACCAGAGATTGCCTTAGTAACAGAAGTCTAGTCAAATGTGCTTGGAAGAAGTGAGCGAAGGGGATGTTGGCTTTGAGAAGAACACTGAAAGATCCAACCCATTGCAGCTGAGAGGAGTTTGGGTCTTTTAACTGCAAGGTGACCTTTTCAATGAGAACACTGTAATGTATAAATGTGGTATGGGGTTTTCGAGTCTGTTCATAAGTTATTGGAAAATACCTTTCTTTGTAATTTAGTGTATTAGCTACCTGAGTACTGTTTAGTTAATGTTGATTTTTAGTTTAGTTGTTATAGTAAAAGTCTTAAAACATCATGTGATTCTTTAATCGGTTATTGGGAAGTTCATAGCTCTTGTTTTAAAGTTAGCGGTCTCTACTGAGGTCGTAACAATACTAATACCTACATGAGGCCATAGAGAATAATTGATATGTGGCAGTGAATATAGAGGACACAAACATTTCAGGACTGTACTAGTGAAAAGTGACTGCTAAGAGAATAACATCTACACAGCAGTATTTATGTATCTATTAGAATGGATAGTGGAGTGTGATGACAATGTAATGGATTCTCAAGCAATAACAAAGAGTTGTAGATCAGGGCTCATTGTGTTGGGGGCAATATATTAGCCTGGTTAGAGGATTGGTTAACAGACAGGAAGCAGAGAGTGGGCATAAAGGGAACATTTTCAAGTTGGCAGGCAGTGAATAGTGGGGTGCCACAAGTGCTGTGACCTCAGCTATTTACACTCTATATTAATGACTTGGATGAAGAGACAGAGAGTAATGCATCTAAGTTTTCTGATGATACAAAGCTCAGTGGAAAGGTGAGCTGTGGGGAGGACGTAGAGAATCTGCAAAGAGATATAGATGGGTTAAGTGAGTGGGCAACAAGATGGAAAATGGAGTATAATGTAGGGAAGTGTGAAGTTGTTCACTTTGGTCGTAAAAATAGAAAAGTAAAATATTTTTTAAAAGGTGTGAAACTGGTAAGTGTTGATGTTCAGAGAAACATGGCTACTCATACAAGGAACTCAATGTTAACATGCAGGTGCAGCAGGCTATTAGGAAGGCAAATGGCATGTTGGCCTTTATTGCAAGGGGATTGGAGTACAGGAATAAAGAAGTCTTACTAAAATTGTACAGGGCTTGGTGAGACCGCACCTGGAATACTGGGTGCAGTTTTGGTCTCCACATTTAAGAAAAGATATACTTGCACTGAAGGCAGTGCAGCAAAGATTTACTAAATTGATCCCTGGGATGAGGGGGTTGTGCTATGATGAGAGGGTTGTGCTATGATGAGAGGCTGAATAATTTGGGCCTATATTCTCTGGAGTTTAGAAAAATGAGAGGCGATCTGTTTGAGACCTACAAGATTCTGAAAGGGCTTGATAGGGTAAAAGCTGGTCATGGAATCTAGAACACAGGGACACAGTCTCAGGATAAGGGGCCAATCATTCAGGACTGAGATGAGGAGAAATTACCACACTCAAAGGGTTGTGAATCTTTGGAATTCTCTACCCCAGAGGGTTGTAGATGCTCCATCATTTAATACATTTAAGGCTGGGATAGATAGATTTTTGGGCTCGCAGGGAATCAAGGGATATGGGGAGCGGGCAGGAAAGTGGAATTGAAGCCTAAGATCAGCCATGATCATATTGCATGGAGGAGCAGGCTTGATGGGCCATATGGTCTACTTCTGCTCCTATTTCTTGTGTTCTTGTATTCCCAAGAATGTTACAAGACCAATAATCTTAGAGGACATGTTGAGATGATATCAGCAACCCATGAAAACAAATTTCGAATAACTTATAAATGTCAGTCGAACTCCAGGATAACATATAAGGGTAGATTTTCTAATATGGGTCTAATTTATTCCCAAATGATACAAAATAGATCCAAAGCTTACCTGAAGTAAATTCTGCTGTTTGTATTTTGTTTTGTTGTTGTTTTTGCTTTATCATAATTGTGTATAGCTCCAGGTGTGGAATTGGTGATGTGTAGGGATCACACTAGTGGTGGGGAACAGATGTCAGGTTGTATTCCAAACCCATCCCAGGTATTTCAAACCATTGGCTGCCTTTGCTAAAGGTTGAAGTGAAGGAGGGCTATCAAATGACAGGCACAAAGCAAGTGAAAGGAAACCCATTGTGCACAAATGAATCTGCAGGTAAATGATTTATTTGTCCAGCATGCAATCCCTTTCAGATAGCTGCTGAAGTGAAGGTGCATAAATGAGGTAGTTGTGAGAAGGATGGTGCTTTTTGCCACTCCAGTATATCATCACCATTAGTGACCATTGCATAGTAACTGGAACTGGAGGCAGTTTTATGGCCATAGTTGTCTGGTATGGCCATTGGTTATGTTGATTCTATAATATATATTAGTTACCCTTATAGCAGATGGTACAGCTCTGCATTCTAGACTCTGAACAAAGTCCCTTGCTGTCTTTTCCACATAAATACAGCAGTGCCTGCAGGCATATTGGGTGGAACTTTGGTGGGTGCACCTAATCAGGCCACGATGGCTTCTGATCACCCTAGAATACTTTTTTCACTGAAAGCATGAATACTGTGATTGGGCTGTTTTGAAAGGATTGTCAAGCTGTACGGCCAGTCAGGCAATTATTTATTTGTACCCCTGGAGTCTGCTGTCACAGCCTACTTTGCAAACTGGTGTCTCTCCACCCACTGATGAAGTGAGTTGCCTGTACCTCTGTCTATAGTTGCACATTTGAGGGTACCTCTGGCACAGTGTAATCTGCATAAAATCTCTCAGCTACATTTCCAGTTCCTCCACCCAACAGCTGGGGATAGGTGATACCCATTGGGAAATCCATTGTAGCCAATAGTACAGCAGTAGGGACAAAAAACAACAGATGATTGGCTCCTGCATGTGTATCACATAATTAGGCAGGTAGAATATCCAAACTTATTTTGCCAGCTGTTACACTGAATACCATTATTTCTAAACAATATATCATGATAATCATTCTTTATAAGATCAGTTGGTTACCTCTCGTTGCTCCGTGCAGACTAGAGTTGTTCTTACTCCATACGGGCAGGGCTGAATGGCTGTCAGCTTCAGATGCTTGTGGCTGTGGAATGGTTCTGATCATTTTGCTTATTTGAAGTTTCATTATGCAAATACCTGCAACACATACATCAAGTAGCTCCACTTCTTACATACAGACATGCTTTTAATTATACATAAAATTAGGTGTAAACATTTGCAAGAGTCCTGCAGGACTGGTCTATAGTGGCAGGGTGGGTGTGCAGGGGGAGGAGTGCCATTGATCCTCTCATCCCAGGAAGAGGAGGGGAAGTTGGGTATATGAAGCAAAACTCAGAAAGCTCTGTGGAGATACAAAGAGACAAACAGATGGACTGACAAAAGGTGAAGTGCTACTGCAGTTGCTGACTTGTATCATTATGACCTGTTATCATCATATACATAACCATGTTTGGAGCATTTGTCTGGAAGGAAGTGAAGATCCTATTACCTGATGCTTACGTGGGTCTTCACAATTAGCACCAAAACAAAAATAATTTTATTCAGTGAGGCGAGATGGAGAGTCCAGCAGTTTACTAGATAAGTTGGGTCTTGCCAAGTTACCCTTTCAATCTCAAAAAGCAGCAGGCAAAAAAAAATCTTGTCCTTACGATCTCAGGAGAAAGACTGTTTTCTTAAATGTATCATTTATGTTTGAAGTGTTAACTCTCGAGTGACAGTTTTGCATGTTTAATATGACGGAGAGATTTTCTTTGCCCTTTTAGAGAAAGGATCAATTTCCATCAAATTTATAAAACCTGCTGTATGAAACTGGCAATTAGCATTAACGTGACAACTGGTTAATTGGACATTATTGCATTTAAGGGATAAATGTTATTACATCTTGTACAAGCTACCTGGAGTAGTAGGGAGTAAATACATCTCATTGATAGGATGTTCAAATTTTAGTTGAAAATTAATCCTAACAACAATCATTTTTGAATGGCTTTAGCACACAGCCAGAGATAAAACTGGACTTTTTTTAATTTCTTGATCTTAATGTAAAATTAAGTCTAGTAGAGATATTTCACCTCTGTCTGTAAACCTGTTTGATATTTGGGAAATTGAGATAAATTGTGCAGAATAGTAGCTGGTTAGGGTTTAGAACACAGCCCTACACCCAAGAGTAACAGGATCTAACAGGTCTAGCAGGGGAAATGAAATCAGTGGCAGGAGGTAAGGGGAGTTCTGTGATAAGTATCCAAATCAGAAGGCCTATGGGTACAGAGGCCCAATTTAACACATGGAAACCAGATGTACTTGTGATAGAAACCTATCATTAGAAATAACAGTTGCTAATGCAGTACCCACTTCTGTCATATACAATGACAGGATAGTATAAGAATCATAAAAAGTTGAATAATAATGGAAGACAGTCTCCAAGTGACTGGTGAATTAGAGCCTAAATTTTCTGTCTAATTTTTGGCAACATGTTTCGGAATTTAGTTTTGAGATGAAATCTGACAGGAATTGTTACACAGTTATTTGATGTGTTATGTAACGATGCTATGTCAGAGACTGAGCAGAGGAAGAATGTAACACTCCTGAGGGGTTAGACTGCGGGCAGGAAGTTGTGGCTTCTCAGACACCTAGAGGAGGGGAAGAAAAAGTTAGGTATATAAGACAAAGCCCATTCAATACAAAAGTAGGGAGGTTATGCTTCAGCTATACGGGGCATTGGTGACACCACATCTGGAGTACTGTGCACAGTACTGGTCTCCTTATTTAAGAAAGGATGTAAATGCTTTGGAGCCAGTACAGAGAAGGTTTACAAGACTAATACCTGGAATGGATGGGCTGTCTTATGAGGAAAGATTGGACAGGCTAGGCAAATATCCGCTGGAATTTAGTAGAGTAAGAGGCGACTTGATTGAAACATATAAGATCCTGAGGGGTCTTGACAGGGTGGGAGAATCTAGAACGAGGGGTCACTGTTTAAAAATAAGGGATCACCCATTTAACACAAAGATGAGCAGAATTTTTTTCTCTCAGAGGGTCGTGAGTCTTTGGAATTCTCTTCCTCAAAAGACAGTGGAAGCAGAGTCTTTGAATATTTTTAAGGCAGAGGCAGATAGATTCTTGATAAGCAAGTGGATGGAAGGTTATTGGGGGTAGGTGGAAATGTGGAGTAATCAGTTCAGCCATGAACTTATTGAATGGCGGAGCAGGCTCGAGGGGCCGAGTGGCCTACTCCTGCTCCTAATTCGTATGTTCCTATGTAAGATTCTGTGGAGATAAAGATAGATAAGGCCAAATGGTCAAAGAGACAGAAAGTGGTTATTGCTGTTTAGTTGCTGACTTCTATCATTATTACCAGTTATTATTAGTAACTGTTTGCAACTTTGTCGAGAAGCAATTAAAGATGCTGTTATCTAGTATATATTTCATGGATAAATCATAAACTTTATTATTTGATCCTAATGGTCCATTGATCCAGGATTGCTAAGTAACTTTGTATTAAATAAAGCCTAGATCAGAATTAAAACCATTAAACCTTTAGCTTTTTGATATCTAGAAAATACAAGTAACTTTTAAATAAGTGATTTTTAAAAATGTACTTACCTTTTTGTAGCATTTACAGAATCTGTCATTTTGGAATCTTAGCTCCACAAACAACTAGGTTATTCCTGTAAGCATTTGTGTGGTTCTGAAAGCAATACTTCTTTACCTCTTAAAGGACCAATGTAGAACTCAAGGGGCTGAGTTTTACTAACCCCCACCCCCCCCCCCCCCCCCCACCCCCCGCCGACATCGGGGGTTGTGGCGGGCTGGGGGCCTGGAAAATGTCTCCGGGAGAGGGCTCGATGCCAGCAAAGTCTGGCCCCATATCGCCAGTGGTGACGAGGCCTTATGGCTGCCCCCACTGCACCCATTGGCCGTCCCACTCCAATACTGTAGTCGGTTACTGGGACTCCGTCCCGAGATCTGATGCGGGACACTGGTGGTGAATGGGAGGAGGTAAGCTTTCAGGGTGGGGTGGGAGGGGGGAGTTGAGTGAAAGGTTTTTAATTGGTCTAAGGGGTGGTGGGGGGAGTTGAGTGAAAGGTTTTTGATTGGTCTAAGGGGTGGTGGGAAGGGGGTAAAGTTCATAATTTATTAACTTTGGAGGGGGGAAAGTCAGGATCACAAGGTCAGGTTTTTTTGGCGGGGGAGAAGGCAAGTAATCAATTTTAAGGTCATTGGGGGAGGGGTGGGAGAGGGTCATGCTCGCTTTATTCACTTCTTTACAATCGGGTTTCTTTAAAAATTTAAATTACATTGAAGGGCCCTTTAAAAATGGTGTCGGTGCCTATGCAATAGCGCTGGATGCCGTTGCCGGGGACAGACCACCCGCCCCCTCCCACGTCAGCGGAGGGGGAGGTCCACCCCAGCCATGTAAATGAGCCGCCTTGTTTAATATCGGGCTCCACGGAGTAAAGCCCACGCATGCGGGCCGCCATCGTTTACGGCAAAAATCCAGGCCAAGGTCTATCATATGACTTTTTTGTTAGATGTGACATGTAAATTAAGGATTAATTGTGAATCTAACATGTGTGGAAGTGAAGCATCATGTTTTTCCTAGATTTCATTGACAAGTGAAAAATGAGATTTAAGGACGAATGTGCATCATTCAGTGCCAATGTGTAGTACAGGTACAAGTAAAATTCCCAGTAGGAATATAAACTAAATGAGTTGCATTTGAGAGCTAAAGTAACTATCTAGATTTTTAATTATTTAAAAAAACATATATTGATGCTAAAAATTGCTTTTTTCTAGGAAATATTATTGGTTATTTTTTCAGTGATTTTGGTAAACACACAGACGTTAGCTGGATCTGATGCCGATATTAAATTTCAGATTTTCGAAGTGTGGTCTTTGGCTCCTGGGCTCTGCGCTGAGTCTGTGAGATACACAGAATACTGCCTGCCTGCCTCCAGTTTCATATACTTGTCTATATTTGTTGACTTGCCAGCTTATTATTTCGGTTCCTGTTTCATTGCTTAAAAAAATAGCTGCATTACTAATATTGTTTCCCTATGGGCAATTGACTTCTTACAGCAAGGGTTTCCAAACTGGTGTCATTATTTCCAGTAGGCTGTTGAGTTTGTTGCACATTGGTAAGTGTTTCTCCATGCAGGAAGGTGTGAAAATCAGTTATAAATCCTTTAAAATCCAGAAGAGGACTGAAATGTCAAAATTGTGTATGGTAGCACCTGTTTCAGCTGAACGAAATAAGTGACAGCCTCAGGGCAATGCCTTGACCAGAGTCAAGCTGCCTGGTTTAAATTTCAAACAAAGCTTGGCAGTTAAGTCAGTCACCGTAAACTGTTGCATTCTCCATGGCAACATGTCTACCAATCAGAGTTCATTCTCCTCTCATGTAGTATAAGTTGTTGTTTTCCCTTACATTGGTTATTCTTGTGGATTGTCCTGATGAGTGCAAGATGAAAAGCTTCGACAACATGTCTCTATTTTCAGCAATACACAAATGTTATTGAGATAAATGTTAGCAAGTACATGTAAAGTTCCCTGGCTTTTCTTCAATTAGTGCAAGGAGATCTTTTAGATCCATCTGGAATACAGGCTTGATTTTATGTCTTTCAAAAGTTTGAACCTCTGATTTATCAGAACAGCACTGAAGTGTCAGCCTGGATTATGTAATTAAGTGCTTGGACTGGGGACATCATACCTTTCTGACTCAGAGGCAAGAGTGTGACCACTGGAGCAAGCCTGGCATGATATATAAAAGAGAGAGGCCCCCATAATTTCCATCTGCTTTTTTGACCTTGGGGAGAATGTCACAACTTACAAGCTGCTGACAAATTACTGAGAAACAATGGCCCAGCAGATATTTGCAGCTCACCAGCTTCATATAAAAGTGAGGCCCCGAGCCCAATATCAGGTGTTCTTTGGGCTTACCTATTCGTGAGGAGGGATCATTCTCTGTGCCCAGTTTGCGCCAGGAGGCTTGCATGAAACTATTTCTAGGCCAGTTGCTCTTTGTTTGCTTAAAGCATGCCTATTTCAAGAAGTTAGACTTTGAAGACTTTTAGGGGAAGTTACGCACAGCTTCATCTTAGCAACAAGATAATACTTTGTATAGTATAAAGTTCCTGTCCTAAAACAACATATCCTGCAACTTGTCATGAGTAATGTCATATGAGATCTACTAACATGGGCGGCACAGTGGCGCAGTGGTTAGCACCGCAGCCTCACAGCTCCAGGGACCCGGGTCCAATTCTGGGTACTGCCTGTGTGGAGTTTGCAAGTTCTCCCTGTGACCGCGTGGGTTTTCGCCAGATGCTCCGGTTTCCGCCCACCGCCAAAGACTTGCAGGTGATAGGTAAACTGGCCATTGTAAATTGCCCCTAGTGTAGGTAGGTGGTAGGGAATATGGGATTACTGTAGGGTTAATATAAATGGGTGGTTCTTGGTTGGCACAGACTCGGTGGGCTGTGTGGTGTTGTATCGCTAAATAAAAAATAAATAAAAAACATTGCATTGTAAGTAAAGTATGAATCGCCCCAAGACATCCTTGGGAAATCTAGTAATTGTTTCAAAGTGATTTTGGTAGAGAACTGTTAGCAAATTTGAGGAAATAAAAAGGTGTAAAAGCATAGGAGTCTTATTCCTAAAAAAGTATATTTGTCTTATCACCTCCCTGTGAGATGATACATTTAAAATCAGAATGGATATTGGGAGCACTAGTCAAATGATAATTAAGAGACATACTCGGGGTGACAGGCTCCCTTATTATATAAATGTTATACAATTCTGGGAAAACTGATTCTTATATCAATCATGTATTTGCCCCAAAAAAGGCATAAGATATATTTTGCAGCTTTGGGAAAAAATCCCAAAGAGAAGTACTACATTACAAGAATTAATCCTTTTGTCTGTTAAGCCCCTTTCTTAACTTCAATATCAGTACATTTGCAGTGTGGAATTCTGATACTGGAATATACTTAAAAGCACCTTGTCAAACATTCAAATGCAATATCTAACATCACAGAAACATATGCAAGTTATTTGTGCATTATATTATTACATTGATAATGATGAATGGCTGTTTGACTTTTCTACTTTCCCAGATATAACAATGGTACCATATAACCATCCCAATAGTAACAGGTAATGCAGAGGTTATAGAAAGGGAGGAACTTAGAACAATCATCATCTCTAGGGAAAAAGTACTGAGCAAACTATTGGGATTGAAGGCAGCCTGATGGCCTACATCCTAGTGCCTTAAAGGAAGTGGCAGCGGAGATAGTGGATCCATTGGTTATAATATTCCAGAATTCCCTGGATGGTGGGGAGGGGAAGGTTCCAGTGGATTGGAAAAATGCTCATATAATGCCCTTATTCAAGAAGGGAGGGAGGCAGAAAGTAGGAAACTATACACCAGTTAGTTTAACATCTGTCGTTGGGAAATTGTTAGAATCCATTATTAAGGAAGTAATAACAGGGCATTTAGAAAGTCTAAACACAATCCATCAGAGTCAGCATGGTTTTATGCTGTCGTGTTTGACTAATTTGTTCTTTGAAGATGTAACAAGTAAAGTGGATAATGGGGATCCTGTAGATGTAGTATATCTGGACTTCCAGAAGGCATTTGATAAGGTGCCGCACAAAAGGTTAATACGCAAGGTAAGATCACATGGGGTTACGGGCAATTTATTAGCTTGGATCGAGAATTGGCTAACCAACAGAAAACAGAGAGTCGGGATAAATGGGTCTTTTTCTGGTTGGCAAGATGTAACTAGTGGGGTGCCACAGGGTTCGGTCCTCGGGCCCAAACTATTTACAATCTATATTAATGACATGGATGCAGGGATATAAGGTACTATAGCCAAATATGCAGATGACACTAAAATAGGCGGGATAGTAAGTTGTAATAAAGAAATAAGAATTTACAAATGGACACGGATAGGTTAGGTAAATTTGGCAGATAGAGTTTAACGTGGATAAGTGTGAGGTTATCCATTTTGGTCGGAAGAATAGAAAGGCAAATTATCTAAATGGAGAGAAACTTCAGAGTGCTTCAGTGCAGAGGGATCTGCGAGTCCTCATGCATGAATCGCAGAAAACTAGTATGCAGGTACATCAGGTAATAAACAAGGCAAATGGAATTTTGGCATTTATTGCTGAAGGAATAGAGTATAAAAGTAGAGAAGTGTTGCTGCAACTGTACAAGGCATTGGTGAGACTGCACCTGAAGTATTGCATACTGTTTTGGTCCCCTTACTTGAGGAGGAATGTAGTTGCATTGGAGGCAGTTCAGAGGAAGTTTACTAGATTGATTCCAAAGATGAAGGGTTTGTCTTATGAAGAGAGATTGAGCAGTTTAGGCCTTTACTCTAGAGTTTAGAAGAATGAGAGGAGATCTAATTGACGTATATATGATTAAGGGATTGACAAAGTAGATGTAGAGAGGATGCTTCCTCTTGTGGGGCAGTCTAGAACGAGAGGTCATAGTTTTAGGATAAGGGGTAACAGATTTAAAAAAGGGATGAGGAGAAATTACTTCTCTCAAAGGGTCGCGAGTCTGTGGAATTCACTATCCCAGAGTGCGGTGGATGCCGGGACATTGAGTAAATTTAAGGAGGAGATGGGCAGATTTTTAACTGGTAATAGGTTGAAGGGTTATGGAGAACGGGCAGGAAAGTGGAGTTGAGGCCGAGATGAGATCAGCCATGGTCGTATTGAATGGCGGAGCAGGCTCGAGGGGCTGAATTGCCTACTCCTGCTCCTAGTTCTTATGTTCTTATGGGACCTCTTAAAGAATGAGTTGCAGTTTGAAACATGATGCAACAGGTGTGAAAAACGTCTGCATCTTATTAGAACTGTCTTAATGTTTTTCGTTGCTGCTGCCAGTCATTAGGTCTATTGCTTGTCGGGGAGGGCAAACGAGCAACAGGTGATCTATCACTTGTAGCACACCAGATACCTGCATGAACAGATTTATTTAAAAGAATTAAGTTAGGTTACTTTAATTCATTTGCTTCTGTCTAGACCTCACCCTTTATTTCTTTTAAAGAAAATCTAAATAAATAAATAATTCAATTTAAAAGTTACACTTACATGGGATGTGATGGCATAATATATTGGAGTCCAAGCATATGATGCTATGAAATGTTAGGGTGTTGAATCTATTCCCCATGAGGTGCCAAGAAGGCTGAGCATCTCCCTCACAAAGTGAAAAAAAAATTGGAGAAGTGTCAATATAAACCTGCACCTGTGTACCCCATAGTGGACAATTCTGATCAGCATTAGGTCTAACTTTTGTTATAGTTGTGGCATTTGGAGACCAGAAGTGGGAAACATGGTTTTAACAGCAGTGAGAAGAATAGTTGCTGCAGCAGTGGACAAATTATTTCATCTTCAGAGAAGCTCTGCTTTCCTCTCAGTGGGATTATTCTATCTCTAGCAATGATAAGATAGGTGCTACTGGCAGTAATAAAAAATAGTTTTATTGGCAGTGGGAAGAATGGTTATTGTGGAGACAAACAGAAGAAATGATATAAACCCATATGTTTATTGGGAGTTTTACAATACTACAATAGCACTGCTATTTTCCTTGCTGATATAATAGTAGGCATATTGGGTGAAATTAACATATTACAAGCATTGTTTTCCAAAAGGATGACAAATGCAAACAAATGGAAGATGGGGTTATATAGAGAATTATGGATGAATGGAAATGCTTATAAAAAAGTAATTTCATTCAGAGATTCAGATAACAATAAACAACATGACCTCCATTTTCTCAGTTTATGATGTTGTCTAAATCCCTCAATCAGAAAATTTCCACCTTAGGCACTGACACCCACTTATGGAGCAATTTTTGTTTAGGATTATAAAATTAAATCTTATCTATTGTTGCCCAATGGATTGTTTTCCCCACAATGGGTATCAAGGCAAAGAACAACAGAGAGAATACGCCATTTAAAGTATAATGATGACCTTACTTCAAGATCAAATTTGTGATGTAGAATCATAGAATCACAGAAAGTTTAAGGCACAGAAAGAGGCCACTTGGCCCATCATGTCTGTGCCAGCCAAAAAAAGATCCACCTATTCTAATTCCACATTCCAGTATTTGATCTGTAGCCCTGCAGATTACGGCACTCGAGGTGTACATCCAGGCTCCTTTTGAATGAATTGAGGATCTCTGCCTCAACTACCCTTTCAGACAGTGAGTTCCAGACTCCTACCACCCTCTGGGTGAAAAAGTTTTTCCACATCTCCCCTCTAATTTTTCTATCAATCACTTTAAATCTATGCCGCCTAGTCACTGACCTCTCTGCTAAGGTGAATAGATCCCTCATTTCCACTCTATCCAGGCCCCTAAAAATGTTGTACATTTCAATCAGATCTTCCCTCAGCCTTCTCTGTTCCAAGGAGAACAATCCCATCCTATCTAATCTTTCCTCTTAGCTGCATTTTTCCAGTCCTGGCAACATCCTCGTAAATCTCCTCTGTACCCTCTCTAGTGCAATTACATCCTTTCTGTAATGAGGTGACCAGAACTGCACACAGTACTCAAGTTGTGGCCCAACCAATGAGTTATACAGTTCCAGCATAACCTTCCTGCTCTTGTATTCTATACCTCGGCTAATAAACAAACATACATACGAATTAGGAGCAGGAGTTGGCCACTCAACCCCTCCGCCATTCAATAAGTTCATGGCTGAACTGATTACTCCACATTTCCACCTACCCCCGATAACCTTCCAGCCCCTTGCTTATCAAGAATCTATCTACCTCTGCCTTAAACATATTCAAAGACTCTACTTCCACTGCCTTTTGAGGAAGAGAATTCCAAAGACTCACGACCCTCAGAGAAAAAATTTCTCCTCATCTGTCTTAAATGGGCGACCCCTTATTTTTAAACAGTAACCCCTCATTCTAGATTCTCCCACAAGGAGAAACATCCTTTCCACATCCACCCTGTCAAGGCCCCTCAGGATCTTAAATAAAAACAAGAAATGCTGGAACCACTCAGCAGGTCTGGCAGCATCTGTGGAAAGAGAAGCAGAGTGACCCTTCTTCGGAACATCCCCTCAGGATCTTATGTTTCAATCAAGTCACCTCTTACTCTTCTAAATTCCACTGGATACAAGCCTAGCCTGTCCAATCTTTCCTCATAAGACAGCCCATCCATTCCAGGTATTATTCTAGTAAACCTTCTCTGTAGTGCCTTCAACGCATTTACATCTTTCCTTAAATAAGGAGACCAGTACTGTACACAATACTCCTGATATGGTCTCACCAATCCCCTGTATAGCTGAAGCATAGCCTCCCTACTTTTGTATTCCATTCCCCTCGTGATAAACGATAACATTCTATTAGCTTTCCTAATTACGTGCTGTACCTGCATCCTAACCTTTTGCAATTCATGCATAGGTCATCCAGGTCCCTCTGCATCTCAGAGCTCTGCAATCTCTCACCATTTAGATAATATGCTTCTTTTTTATTCTTCCTGCCAAAGTGGACAATTTCCCACTTTCCCACATTATATGCCATTTTCCAGGTCTCTGCCTACTCACTTAATCTATCTATATCCCTTTGTAGCCTCCTTATGTCCTTTTCACAAGTTACCTCTCTTTGTGTCATTAGCAAATTTAGCAACCATACCTTCGGTCCATTCATCTAAGTCAATTATATAAATTGTAAAAAGTTGATGCCCCAATAAGAAGATTCCATATGCCTTCTTAACCACCATTTCGACCTGTCCTGCTACCTTCAGGGATCTGTGGACATGCACTCCAAGGTCCCTCCCTTCCTCTACACTTCTCAGTGTTTTCCCATTAATTGTGTATTTCTTTGCCTTGTTTGAATGCCTCAAATGCAACACCTCACACTTCTCCAAGTTGAATTCCATTTGACACTTTTATGCCCATCTGACTAGACCATTAATATCTTCCTGCAGCCTACAGCTTTCCTCCTCGCTATCTACCACAGGGCCAATCTTTGTGTCATCTGCAGACATCTTGATAATGCCCCCTATATTTCCATCCAAATCATTAATATATACCACAAAAAGCAGGGGACCCAGTACTGAGCCCTGCGGAACGCCACTGGAAACAGCCCTCCAGTCGCTAAAACAGCTGTCAAAAATTATGCTTTGTTTCCTGCCAGAGTCAATTTTGTATCCACCTTGCTAACAGGTCCCCTACTCCTCATGTAACCTGCTTACATACCTTTGTAATATTCTGATAACTATTCGGCTTAGTACAGAATTTTTGAGACTGATGGTTGAAAGAAAATGGGAGTTAATTTACACATCTATGGTTTCATCTACAATTCTCCACAAGGTTCTGTACAGATTACATGACATCACTTCCTGTGATGATGCACACTGCCTATTTGCATAATCTGATGAGTAACAACCCAATGTTCACTATATTACATTATACTACACTTTCTCCAAGTCTCTGACTTCTCTTTACAGAGTGATAATCGCTGTGGCATGTTCACAAATCTGCCATAACGTGTTTTTTTTCAAAGGGGTTTGATATTTTGGGTCTTCTCATTCCTTCTTCTGACTTTGCAGTGCTTGAGTAGAACTATTGGATGACTCAAGTTCTTCATTCGGGTTACTTGATGATTGCAGAATCACTGGTTGATCAAACTTTTGAGATGATTGGTCCTCTTGTATTTGCTGCTTCTTTGGTATCACCACCTTCTGTTTCTTCTTATCAACCCTTGATGTTAAGGGATATAGAGGATTGGATAAGAAAAAAAAAGGTTTATGGCATATTCAGAGGGCTGAAAACAGCGGCGGCCATAGAGCAGTACAGAAAGTGTAGGGGGTACTTAAAAAAGTAATTAGGAGAGCGAAGAGGGGGCATGAAAAAACATTGGCTGGTAAGATAAAGGAAAATCCCAAGGCATTTTATAAGTATATTAAGAGCAAAAGGATAACCAGAGAATGAATAGGACCCATTAAGGACCAAAGTGGTAATCTGCGTGTGGAGCTGGAGGATGTAGGTGAGATTTTAAATGATTACTTTTCATCTGTCTTCATTATGGAGAAGGACAATGTAGGTGTAGAGATCAGGGAGGGGGATTGTGATATATTTGAACAAATTAGCATTGAAAGGGAGGAAGTATTAGCAGTTCTAGCAGGCTTCAAAGTGGATAAATCCCCAGGCCCAGATGAGATGTATCCCAGGCTGCTATGTGAGGCAAGGAAGGAGATTGCAGGGGCTCTCACACAAATTTTCAAATCCTCTCTGGCCACAGGAGAGGTGCCAGAGGACTGGAGGACAGCGAATGTGGTACCATTTTTCAAGAAGGGCAGTAGGAATAAAGAAGGTAATTACAAGCCAGTGAGTTTAACATCAGTGATAGGGAAACTACTGGAAATAATTCTGAGGGACAGGATTAATCTCCACTTGGAGAGGCAGGGATTAATCAAGGATAGTCAGCATGGCTTTTTCAGGGGGAGATCATGTCTAACCAATTTGATTGAATGTTTTGAGGTGGTGACGAGGTGTGTAGATGAGATATGAGATTTTTTTTAACCAGTCAGCCATGTGGGACCTTGTCAAAAACCTTGCTAAAATCCAGATAGAAACCCAAATGCAACAGAATAGCCAAATTTCAGGACATAACTCTGTGACGCATTGTCTTGGTCTGCCACTGCACTACGTCAACAGGCAGCATGACACAGTCTCATGGCCAACTTGTTTTTCAGTGATTTCTTATTGTCAATCATAGAGAAGGTTGTCTAGAACAGGCATTTCTCCCAAAGTACAACTGAAATTGGAGGAGCTCATTCAGAGGATGGAGCAACTTACCTTCCAATGCTTTCAACTAAAAAGTGTTGTTCAGGGAGTGGGGCAAAGAGGAAGATAGGCTGTTTTGGAATGGAGAATCATGTGAGGTTATGTAATCACTGCAAGATTTCAAGAATTTTATCTGTAGTGGACTTGTGAAAAGTAACCATGATAAATATTATGTAATAGAAATGTTACTCACTGTAATGTAATGAAATAATACCTTTGAGTCTGTAATGAAATGTAACATTACTCTTATTTGATTAAATAGTGATTCATTCTAGCTTATAATAATGACAGAAAAAGAGTTAGGACCAGGCAAAAGAAATGTATGATAAATCAGCAATCTGCTTTGTTCCGACTCTTCCACTCTCAAATGTTTCCACATTTTGGAATAGGCATGATACCCAAAGATCTTGAAGGTTTCCTCTGTGCATTATGTGAAGTGAAATCACAAACACTTGTATAAAAAATGCATTTATAGCCTCAATATTCATAACACATAGAGATGTCCTCCTTCTTCGGAACTGACAAATATTAGAAAAGTCACAGATTATAAACAAGTGAGGTGGGGGTTGGGCAAGAGATAACAAAGGAGAAGGTGCAGATTGGACCAGGCCACATAGCTGACCAAAAGGTCACAGAGCAAAGGCAAACAATATGTTAATGGTGTGTTGAAAGACAAAGCATTAGTACAGATTAGGTGTGAATATACTGAATATAGAACATCAGCAAGTGCAAACCTGAAGAAAAACAACCTGAAAAAAACAGTGGGTAAGCAAACTGAACAAACTAAGATGAAATGAAATAAATGCAAAAAATGTAAAAAGGAATGCAAAAAAAAAGGAAGAAAAAATAACTAAAAATGAAAGTAAAGTGGGGCGCTGTCATGCTCTGAAATGATTGAACTCAATGTTCAGTCCGGCAGGCTGTAGTGTGCCTAATCGGTAGATGAGATGCTGTTCCTCGAGCTTGCGTTGATGTTCACTGGAACACTGCAGCAATCCCAGGACAGAGATGTGAGCATGAGAGCAGGGGGGAGTGTTGAAATGGCAAGCAACCGGAAGCTCAGGGTCCTGCTTGCGGACTGAGCGGAGATGTTCCGCAAAGCGGTCACCCAGTCTGCGCTTGGTCTCCCCAATGTAGAGGAGACCACACTGTGAGCAGCGAATACAGTATACTACATTGAAAGAAGTACAAGTAAATCGCTGCTTCACCTGAAAGGAGTGTTTGGGGCCTGGGATAGTGAGGAGGGAGGAGGTAAATGGGCAGGTATTACACCTCCTGCGATTGCAAGGGAAGGTGCCCTGGGACGGGGACGAGGTGGTGGGGGTAATGGAGGAGTGGACCAGGGTGTCGCGGAGGGAACGATCCCTTCGGAATGCTGACAGGGGAAGGGAGGGGAAGATGCGACTGGTAGTGGCATCACGCTGGAGGTGGCGAAAATGGCGGAGGATGATCCTTTGGATATGGAGGCTGGTGGGATGAAAAGTGAGGACAAGGGGAACCCTGTCACGGTTCTGGGAGGGAGGGGAAGGGGTGAGGGTAGAGGTGCGGGGAATAGGTCGGACACGGTTGAGGGCCCTGTCAACCACAGTGGGGGGAAATCCTCGGTTGAGGATCCGACTCCGACTGATTCCACGTGGATTCCAACTGCAGTTTCACCCATCATGCTTTGAAACCACCCAGGATCACAGGTATCTCCGAGAAATACAACGTTCCTCGGACTGCTACTCTCGCCGCATCCTGAGATCTACACTCAGTGCTATGCGCCGCCATATGCACACACTGGACCTCTCTCTCCAGCAGCACCGTCTCACCTTATCTCAAATCTGTTCTACTCCGCAGTTTCATCTCATCTTACGTCTCATCCGACGCATTAACAAAAAACTTTTTTTCTTCCTTTCAGGTGTTAAGGAACGCAAGCTCCAGCAGCTGATGGGGACTAATGCCCCTCCAGATCCTCCTTCCGCTTCACTTCCCTCTGACCCCACCCCTTCTGATCTGACCCCTTGCCGTGTATTCACTATACCCTCTGACCTCCCCCTCTCTGCTGCTGAGCGTTCTGTACTCAGCAAAGGTCTCAGTTTTATCCCCTTACGCCCCCACCTCAATGAATTTCGTGCTCGGCATGACGTTGAGCTCTTCTTCCGTCGCCTCTGCCTCCGGGCTCACTTCTTTGACCAGGAGTCCTCCCCCCGACCAGCAGACCCATTCACCCGCCTCCAGCATTCTCCCTCTACCTGGACCCCTCACCCTGACCTCTTACCCGCTCTTGATCTCTTCATTGAAAACTGTCGGCGAGACATTGGTCGTCTCAATTTCTCTGCCCCCCTCACTCACTCTAACCTGTCCCCCTCTGAACTTGAGGCACTCCGTTCTCTCAGGTCTAACCCCGACATGGTCATCAAACCTGCAGACAAGGGTGGTGCTGTTGTTGTATGGCGTACCGACCTCTACCTTGCAGAAGCTCAACGCCAACTCACAGACACCTCTTCCTACCTCCCTCTGGACCATGACCCCACCACCGAACATCAAGCCACCGTCCAAAGGACTGTCACTGACCTCATCTCCTCTGGAGATCTTCCCTCTACAGCTTCCAACCTCATAGTCCCGCAACCCCGGACAGCCCGCTTCTATCTCCTTCCCAAAATCCACAAACGGGACTGTCCCGGCAGACCCATTGTGTCAGCCTGCTCCTGCCCAACTGAACTTATTTCTTCCTATCTAGACTCTATCTTTTCTCCGCTGGTGCAGTCTCTTCCCACCTACATCCGTGACTCTTCTGACGCCCTACGTCATTTTGACAATTTCCAGTTTCCTGGTCCCAACCGCCTCCTCTTCACTATGGACGTCCAATCGCTCTACACCTCCATCCCCCACCAGGATGGTTTGAGGGCTCTCCGCTTCTTCCTGGAACAGAGGCCCAACCAGTCCCCATCCACCACCACCCTCCTCCGCCTGGCTGAACTTGTTCTCACATTGAACAACTTTTCCTTCAACTCCACGCACTTCCTTCAAGTAAAAGGTGTCGCTATGGGTACCCGCATGGGTCCTAGTTATGCCTGTCTTTTTGTGGGATATGTCGAGCATTCTTTGTTCCAGTCCTACTCAGGCCCCCTCCCCCAACTCTTTTTCCGGTACATTGATGACTGTATCGGTGCCGTTTCCTGCTCCCGCCCCGAACTAGAAAACTTTATCAACTTTGCTTCCAATTTCCACCCTTCTCTCACCTTTACATGGTCCATCTCTGACACTTCCCTTCCCTTCCTCGACTTCTCTGTCTCCATCTCTGGGGATAGGTTGTCTACCAATATCCATTATAAGCCCACTGACTCCCACAGCTACCTCGACTACACTTCTTCACACCCTACCTCCTGTAAGGACTCCATTCCATTCTCCCAGTTTCTCCGTCTCCGACGCATCTGCTCTGATGATGCTACCTTCCATGACGGTGCTTCTGATATGACCTCCTTTTTCCTCAACCGAGGATTTCCCCCCACTGTGGTTGACAGGGCCCTCAACCGTGTCCGACCTATTCCCCGCACCTCTACCCTCACCCCTTCCCCTCCCTCCCAGAACCGTGACAGGGTTCCCCTTGTCCTCACTTTTCATCCCACCAGCCTCCATATCCAAAGGATCATCCTCCGCCATTTTCGCCACCTCCAGCGTGATGCCACTACCAGTCGCATCTTCCCCTCCCTTCCCCTGTCAGCATTCCGAAGGGATCGTTCCCTCCGCGACACCCTGGTCCACTCCTCCATTACCCCCACCACCTCGTCCCCGTCCCAGGGCACCTTCCCTTGCAATCGCAGGAGGTGTAATACCTGCCCATTTACCTCCTCTCTCCTCACTATCCCAGGCCCCAAACACTCCTTTCAGGTGAAGCAGCGATTTACTTGTACTTCTTTCAATGTAGTATACTGTATTCGCTGCTCACAGTGTGGTCTCCTCTACATTGGGGAGACCAAGCGCAGACTGGGTGACCGCTTTGCGGAACATCTCCGCTCAGTCCGCAAGCAGGACCCTGAGCTTCCGGTTGCTTGCCATTTCAACACTCCCCCCTGCTCTCATGCTCACATCTCTGTCCTGGGATTGCTGCAGTGTTCCAGTGAACATCAACGCAAGCTCGAGGAACAGCATCTCATCTACCGATTAGGCACACTACAGCCTGCCGGACTGAACATTGAGTTCAATCATTTCAGAGCATGACAGCGCCCCACTTTACTTTCATTTTTAGTTATTTTTTCTTCCTTTTTTTTTTGCATTCCTTTTTACATTTTTTGCATTTATTTCATTTCATCTTAGTTTGTTCAGTTTGCTTACCCACTGTTTTTTTCAGGTTGTTTTTCTTCAGGTTTGCACTTGCTGATGTTCTATATTCAGTATATTCACACCTAATCTGTACTAATGCTTTGTCTTTCAACACACCATTAACATATTGTTTGCCTTTGCTCTGTGACCTTTTGGTCAGCTATGTGGCCTGGTCCAATCTGCACCTTCTCCTTTGTTATCTCTTGCCCAACCCCCACCTCACTTGTTTATAATCTGTGACTTTTCTAATATTTGTCAGTTCCGAAGAAGGGTCACTGACCCGAAACGTTAACTCTGCTTCTCTTTCCACAGATGCTGCCAGACCTGCTGAGTGAATCCAGCATTTCTTGTTTTTGTTTCAGATTTCCAGCATCCGCAGTATTTTGCTTTTATTATAGAGATGTCCTCCCTTTGGTTTTAATTCCTACCATTAATGCAATGATTTCCAGGACAGCACATCCTATCTCTGTGACAACGTTTCTTTTGCTTTTTACATGAAATACATATTTGTCTTCTCTGATGAGATGTGGAGCAGTATGTCTTGGTCCCACAATCTTCATCTGCTGTGCACACCTAAACAGGAATGAAATGAGGGTCACCTCTCTGTCACAGTGGCTCATATTTTAACACTTCTGCAAGCAATGCCCTGAAGAAAAAGATTATCAGGTTTTTTTCATCCTTCCCAGGTTTCAGGATCATTCCATCCCTCTGAAGTGCTTATTTTCAAAGCCTATGTTATCTAAAATAAGTTTCACACAGGTATCTACTTCTTACTTTACAGCAAATGTCATTGTACAAATTGCTTGCACTTGTATTACAAACAAAATAAAGAACTGCAGTTATCTTTTTAGTTGCTCTAGGGGTAAACAAGAAATCCAGATAACCTTGATTATTTCAAAATGTCTTTGTAACATTACTCTTTTAAATCCTAAACTTAGAAACCAAAGTTTTAAATGGCCAACTTTTTGTGAGATTCTTCCTGCATTTATTCTCTGCCTGATTCTTCATTACTCAAAGTAAAAAGCATTCAGAAAAAAATTGAGAATTTATTTCATTTTGATGGCTATTCTGAACAATCTTCTTTGGCCTCCTTATCTCAAGAGACAATGGGTAAGCGCCTGGAAGTGGTCAGTGGTGTGTGGAGCAGCGCCTGGTGTGGCTATAAAGGCCAATTCTCGAGTGACAGGCTCTTCCACAGGTGCTGCAGAAAAATTTGTTTGTTGGGGCTGTTACACAGTTGGCTCTCCCCTTGCGCCTCTGTCTTTTTTCCTGCCAACTGCTAAGTCTCTTCAACTCGCCAAACTTTAGCCCCGCCTTTATGGCTGCCGAACAATGGAACTAGGAAATACAGAATCCTAGTTGTTCCCAGCTGCTCTAGCATTGTCAGAAATCATTGGATTCTCAAACTCATGAATTGCAATTTGGTTGTGACATTTCTGCCTCTGACTAAAGAACTAAATTGGTTCTTGACATTTATTTTTACAGAAGAGAATTATCAGTTTTTCCTTTGCTTCTCTATTTACAATAGTCTAAAATCTTTACAAAAAAGAAATACATTTTCACTAATGAGGAATGTTAAAACTATATTATCCTTTAATTAAAATCTTTAGTATGTACCTTCAATTCTGCTTCCATATTCAAATTCATAGTCCTATTTTAACAGGCTATTAGACTGTGGATTAGGAGCTGAACCCCAGCTGCACTAGTCTTTCTGCTCAAGACATCATCCAGTGGAGCAGGTTTTTTTAAAGGAGGAGGCAGTATAAATTTGTGCCCATTAAAGAAATATGTAGCAAAGATTATAATTGCCAATAAGGAAATGGCAAACTTGTTAAATGAGTATGTTATGTCCATTTTCACAGTGGAGAATGATGAGCAAATGCCAGTGGTACAAGGAATCTAAAAATGTCAAGTGGAAGAACCTAGTGTATTAAAATACATTTTTAAAACATAGTTACAGAGCAAATAATTGAACTTCAGATAAGAAAAGCTCCAGAACCTGAAGGGTTAAGGAAATTGCAGCTATGTTGGTCATAATTTCCCAACATTCTCTAAATTCAGTAATTGTGCCATGGTGGACAGGCAGTTCAGCACCTGAGGAGGTGGCCTCCTTGTGGGATGGGGGCCCCTCCTGATCAAGCACCACGGAAGCCCCCCACTGCACAGGCCACCCCCGATAAAATAAGAACCTGCTGTACACTCCTAACCCCCCTGCCCCTACCTCAACAGGGCCTAGCCAATTGTCCCCAGCAAGGCCCAATGCCCACCTACCTGTTCTGAGACCAATTTCCATGTTTCTTTTCCAGCTGGGTGCAATCCCAACAGTCCCACCACTCCCAGTGAGGCTACTGGGATTGAAGAGCTGCCAGCCCTCTGATTGGCTGGCAGCTCTTAAAGGCGGGATTTCCTGACTCAGATGGGTGGAAGCCCGACTGAAGCCAATTAAGTGTCTGTGCATGCAAGATAGCAGTATGGCTTTCAGGCCCAATGGCAATGGGTTTATCCCCAGTTTTCCAGTCAACTACTTTACTGTTAACTCTGGTTCTTTCTCTACAGGTGCTGCCAGACTTGCTGAGTATTTCCAGCATTTTCTGTTTAGTTTTTAGTTAATTGTAGACCTATCAGTTTTACATCATTTTCGAGGAAGCTTCTGGAACGCTTGGACAAGAATGAAGAGATCAAAGAGAGGCAGCACGAATTTGTGAAAGGTAGGTCATCTATGATTTTTTTTTTTGGAGGACTTCCTTATTGGATAGTAAAGTGTCTATGACTGTTTTCTACATAGGCTTCCAGAAGGTACTTGATAAGTTTTGTAAAAGAGATTACCAAAGGGAGTAAATGGATTCAGGGTCCAGATCAGCCATGTTTTATTGAATGGCAGTACAGGCTCAAGGGACTGAACGCTTGTACACGTTTTAAAAGTTTGTTGGCAGCCCGAGATTTTGGGTTGGAAGTTATGGCTCAGCTCCTTACAACAGAGCATTACAGTGAGTAAGGGATGAGTTGAAAGTAATTTCCCATAGTTAGAGGAAAAATATTATAGTTTTCTTCTCACTGTTAGGAAAATTCTTTGCCTTTAATCCCCTTTCTGACAGCCTCCTGAAGCTGACTTCAGTGTCTGCCTCTGCAAAAATAGCACGGATTGACACCTTTCTCAGACCTTGTTGCTGATCCAAAGTTCATTACCACTCAGGCTGCTGTTGAATTGTTTAGCACTGAAGCTGCTAACACAGCTGGTATCTGTCTGGGTATAGCGAAGATTGTACTATGAGAGAGTTCTTTAATGATTATTATATGGGGTGAAAATTCGCTTTTCAAGTGTCTCCTATGGTAATCTTCACCTTTTTAAAGAGTCTCACACCAAATCATTTAAGATGGTCAGTTATATTAACTTTAATGTCTTTTGTGTTCTGTTCCACTAACTTTTTTTGAATATTTTTTTTAAACAGTAAGTACCGATGAATTGTGGGGCAGGCTACTCGAAGATGTGACTGAGGCTACATTGCAAAGTTAAATCATCTGTGGTAAAATTGGTACAAACTCCGGGACCGCTCAGTTGCGTGATGTTTGTTAATTATCTCTACTCTCGCACGGGGCTCAGTAACTTGCTCAATCCAGTTCGGTTAACGAGGAACAAAAACTTGCACAAAAAAAAAAATCGATATTTTTGTAACTGCTTTACTTCCTGTCTTGTACAACTTCTGAATTTAAAAAAAAAATCAATCTACTGGGTAACAAAACAGTTACCTATGCATTGTAAATCTAAAAACATTTATGATTTTTCCACTCTAATATTAGTTTAAACTTGGTTTAAAATGACTGTGTGCAGGCACCCATTTTTATGAAAAAAGTCAGATCTATTAGAAGAGCAAAATACTACGATTCTGGAAATCTGTGCCTGTTTGGGGGGAAACGAACTACTCAATCCAAATACCTATTTCATTATTTGAAGACCCAGGACTGGTGCCGCTCTCCGTCCCGATAATCATCACATATCAATCGAAAACTCCTCAAAGTATAAATAGTTGCAATAATAAGTAACCTGGAATTCTCTACAGCTTATACAATGTAAGTTTCTTAGCGATAGTTCTTGCAAACTCCATACAGTGGTATAAAAGAATTATTAAAGGACTATAGTTTTCAAATTGAATTGCAAGCTGTTCCATCAAGGAAAATAATAGGTTGACCAAGTCCATCTAATGGTAGAAAAAAAAATCGAAACACGAATTATGCATTTTTAAAATATATACAAAGATGATTTGATATAATTTAATCTTGTGTTTTAATGGTGCGCTACCCAATTAAATCAGATCAGGTTTGGAATTAAATAAAGAAGCAGCAACCCATCAATAAGTTGTTGGGAATAAAATATACAAATAATCTTTTAAGACAAATCTCCAAAGTGAAGTACCTGGATGTCAGCAGCTTTGTTGCTGTTGTGTCCCTGCTGAATCCCTGTCGAGGTGTTGACATGTAGCGATGGAATTCCTTCACTTTCTGCCTTTTTGATGGAATTTCTATTTAAAGCATTTCCCCCCATCACCCAGCACGAGCTCAACAGCAAATAAAATATTATATATTTGCAACAATCTTTCACCTGCATCATTTTCAAAATTTTACGTTCTCTTAATCTTGATCTAAATGATTTAAAATAAAGCAATTTAAAATACAGGTGCCAGTTGATAAACCGAAATGATCCTCTGTATCTAGTTGCAGCACGGTTCAACTTCAGTTACGCAGTCAGTTACTGTTCCTAAAATCTGCCATATCCTATTTCCATTTCAGTTTTTAAATAGGGTTGGGGCATAACTGTCCTTTTTCTTCCCGCCCCTTTGAAGTGTGTGGTACCTCCCAACTTGGTGACTTGCTAACCCAGGTCCTATCACAGACAGCAACAGCCGCTTCTCTCTAACACTACGACATCAGTTTCTGGGGCTTCTTCCAATGGCATTTGAATTGTATTGTGGACTATCCTAACTTGTGGAATCTGGTTCATTCCATTATAAAAATCAATTCTAGGCAAACCAGATCAACAATTTCCCCCCTGTATAAGAGTCGATGTTTTGGAGAGTGGGAATGGATTTATAGTTTTTATATTGTAAAATTTGCTTATCCTTTTTCTGATAGTATACTTATCCCATTGTTTCTTTCTTATCCAATTTTCTCTCCTCCTTTTCTTAAGGCAGTGGCTGCTTGGGTATAGTTCTGGGATAGCAGTAGGGCTCCAGTATTTCATCCAAGTGACTAATCATTCCTGCAAGAAGCTGGAAACCTGGATCCCAAAATTCCAATACTTTTGGGACAAAAATGGTCTAGTTCTCGTATCGTGGATTGGAATTTGGAGTGCGAGTCAGATATGCTTGAGTTAACGCATGTTAAATTTCAGTAGAAGTGGCTGCAGGTAAGATGAGCCTGCCACCAGATATGGAAATGACAGAATACTGAGGGCAAAAGCATTGTACTAGAACTAATTCCATTTACACCTGACCTAAGTAAAGGTGAAGAAAGGAAGGTACGTTAGCTGCTTGGGTGTCAAACCAGGAAGTAGTTGAGTTCATAGACTTTGGGGAGAATTTTAACCAAAAGAAAAGCAGGCGGGTTGAGGTCAGATGAGGGGATTTAAGTCTTAAAAATCAGATTCCCAATCCAAACCTGCTTTCACCCATCTACTTCTGGCTTTAACTGAGGCAGGAAGGTGAGCGGCTAACCAACCCCCTTCAAGAGAAGGTTGGTACTTTAAATATGATAATGAGGCTGTGAGCCTCAATATGATTCAAATTTTCAAATTTAACCTGGCAGCTACATCTAGACAAGGGTTGCCAGATCCAGGAGGTGAGTGCCCTTATATCTACCTCCTGGATCCATCGTGTCCCCCAACCTTCCCCACAAGGCCGCCGATCCCTTCACGCTCAGGCATCCCACTTCCCCCTAAGGCCTCCTATTTT
Organism: Heterodontus francisci; assembly: GCF_036365525.1. NCBI lineage: Eukaryota > Metazoa > Chordata > Chondrichthyes > Heterodontiformes > Heterodontidae > Heterodontus > Heterodontus francisci. The sequence continues at coordinate 80,546,408 of NC_090382.1, read as the reverse complement.
CCTGTCAGACCTGTGACCTCTCCTCAAGGCTTCCGATCCCCATCCCCAGAGGCCTTTGATTCTCTCCCCCTCCACAAGACTTCAACCACCCCCCTGGACCATGGGATTGGCAGCCGCCCCCAAATTAGTTGCCCCATTGACATGCCCTTCCCTCTTGATTGCCCCCACCCATGATTGATTCACCTTCCCTCCCCCACTGAGATTGCAATCCTCCTCCCCGACGTGGCTCAACACGTTCATAAAGTCTCCACCAGCCAGTTCCCCATCTGACTAAAAGCCAAATCTGTCAATTAATGATGTCCCCCAACGAAACGCCACAACATGCAGGGGAATCCTGATTTCTGGGTTCCGCATGCCTTTCTGAACTTACCCGCTCCTGTCTTTTGTGTCCACCAGCTTTGTCTAAAATATCAGTTATGACTGGCACAATTAGAAAAATCTTCTCGTAGCTATGCTGTGAAGAAAGCCTCTTTTCTGCTTCAAGAAATCTTTTTCTTCCTTCTGTCACAGAGATCTTAGCATGGGTTTTGCAATGTTGGCAGAATAGAAGGGAGAAGAGGAAATGATGTAGGCAAGCAGGGTAAAGCCAGAGCAATGCAGCAGACCAGCTAGAGGGTATTGCTCCCCAGAGTCCATAGATCACATTGCTCCCTTGCTGATGTCTCAGATAAGGTCTGCTTAAGAAGGGTAATGAATGAAGGTATGTGACATATATAAAGATAGGGAAAGAAAGGGTAATTGAGTGCAGGCAGCTTACCGTAACTAGTCTGATTTGTACATTAAACTTCTTCCTGCACTCAACTCCTGGATTTCAAGAAACTAATAGTCACTGCCTTATTACCACTGTTCATCATCTCTCTCTAACTATAAATAATGAATAGTGTTAACCTTGAAAATAATTATAAACCCCAAAATAGCAATCAGAATGTGGTACTGTATATTGGATCTCTAGTACAGCACATTGATGTTTATTAGAATACACATTCATGGCTGCACAGTGAGTTACTGAACAAATTAGTGGGGGCTTTGGGCCTTGGGGTGAGGTGCAGTTTGCAAGGTTAGAAGTGTATAAGTCCTTGGGGTTTAGTTTGACTAAGCAGAGGTCTCGGAGTGTGCTGCTCGACCCTCCCTCCCTTTAGTTGGAGAGCATAATGTGCTTGTGAGACCAACCAAGAGGAAATTAAATAAGGTAACAAGCTAGAGACCTGACATTTCTGGGTGCCTTCTCTGCCATCAGAAGTGTGGGGAGGGGGAGGACTTTCAGCTGCCAACTGCTCAGGATGTTGAATTTGTCCCAAGTCCTGGAAAAAGTGTTATTTTAATAATTGGGGCAGGCAGGCCACAACTAAAGAAGTACAACAGAAGTGCTTGATCTGAAAAAATGCCAGGAAAGCAGCTTGCCACCTGCCACATTGGGGAAAGCCAGGGCCCTTAATGGGCCAAAGTTTAAAGTTGAAAATATTTTACTTCTGTGACAGAAATCACAGCTGCCAAATGGAAACATATTAATTTCGTCATATGGGACATTACTGGAACTTTTTTTTACTGGACATTGCACAGAACTTGTTTGGAAAAAAAACCCAACAAAGCTAACCAGCTGAAAACATGGTTGCACATTTGCGTTCTGAGAGACAGTTGAATAGAGAGATAATAGGAGTGCTCCCTGATTCAATTAACAAGATTGGTCTGGGCAATCATGATAATTAACATTCTTTGTCTGTGTGAGAGCCAGAACTCCACACCCCACCGAGTGTGTTTGGGAAGTTTTGAAATCAACAACCCTCCCAGAAGATGCTGTCTCTAACAGAGATGGTCACATGACTTACCTGCCAGGCAGACTGGGGACTGTTTGAATAGTGCCTCACAGAAAGGTAACAGACTGCAAGTTGAGAACAAAGGAGGAAGGTCTCCCTCTCTCTCAGGCAAAGTCCCAGGGATGCACGGTCCCAGCTTAAGCCTCAAGACAGAGCACCTCTTCAGCCTTCTCGTACCAGAGAAGTGAGCTTGAAATTGTGCAGTGGGCCCCAGCGAGAACTTCAAGACCTTATCAACCAAGGACTTTACATCAAAGATAAAAGACAGTAACTGTATTCCATTTGTTGCTAGCTCTACTTCAACCCCTGCACCCCCCCCCCATCAATTCTTTCTTCCCCTCTATATCTATTTGTGTGTGTGTTTCTTTTGTATGCATGCTAGCATGATTGTGTTGTGTATTTTAGTTGTTTTAATCAAGTTAGTGATATAGCTAATAAACTTACATCTTTCTTGCTTAAACCTAAGAAAACATGTCTGGTTCATTTGCAATTGCAATTAGAGAGCAGTGAACCAAGACTCTGAGGTAGTAAGCTAAAAATCACTGTTTTGAAAGAGAAGCCCTGTTACGGCCAAACCAGGAAGGGGCAAGAGGGGACCCTGAGACCCCTTCCTCACCCAGTCGTGACACCTCTCTACAGTAAAGGCCTGCTCGGGTCTGCAAATGAAACCTGACCCAAGCCCGATAGAACCACATCTGACCTCGGCCCGAGCCCTTTCACTTTTTCCCGTGCCCGACCCGACCCAATCCGACCACCGGAATGAAGTTGATTATTTAAAGAGGTTGTGTCCTACCTTCGATGGAATCGCTCACTGCAGACTAGTGCGGAGTGTTTCTCGCCTTGACGTCCTGGCTGTAACTGTGCCTGGCCCGACCTGAGCCCGACACATGTCGTCAAGTCCCACCGGATTCGGGTCGGGTAGCCATGCTCTACAGGTCTTCTGGAATCAATTACCTTTGCTCCTTATGATGTTTGGGGCCTTCAAAGGGCCAAATACAGAAGCCACACGTACTGTTGACAGGTTTGGCTTCTGCTGGACCGAAGGAGGGTTTGCTGAGTAGTATTTCTGGAGTAACCTGAGAATGTCCTCATTCATAACTCAAAGTTTAATGTGAATGTTGGCAGTGGGAGGTGTGTAGTGAGGCAGAAGACTTGCTCATCCTTCTTGATTGGAATTTGATGCCCCACAAATTGGGCACAAACTTGTTAGATCCAGTTTCCATCCAAAATTCATATTCCATCTCCCCCACAGCCAATCATTTGACTTGCACACTCCTCCATCCAAGGAATTTCAGCTCCTGAGTCTATATGAAAAAAGTATGTTAATTTTTTTCCTGTTGAGAAGAGGAAGGACAGAATCTTCTGCGCCATTTTTATCTTGAGTTGAGGAAAGTCTTTGCTTCATTTCTGTATGTTATCACACTGGAAATGCCATGCCTGTACCAATCTGCAATTAAAATGCTCTCATCACTGGAGAACAGATGACTGTTGTAAAAAGAATCCCTACAGCGACATCATAAGAGACAATGTCTCCTGAGTGACTGTTGCCACTTCCCATTCATAATGTTGTTTATCACGCATGCAGATTGCAGTCATCAATGTCTTGTGATTTAATTACTGTTTTGTAATTCATTGCAAGAAATTTATTATGCTATGTGTGTTTCATCCTACTAAGCTACTAAGTATCATCATCTCACTCCATGACAATATGAAAGGCACAATTCAACATAGCGGCACCTCATCAGACCCCTTTCCTATCCTGAGTGGCGTGAAACAGGGCTGTGTTCTCGCACCCACACTTTTTGGGATTTTTTTCTCCCTGCTGCTCTCACATGCGTTCAAGTCTTCAGAAGAAGGAATTTTCCTCCACATAAGATCAGGGGGCAGGTTATTCAACCTTGCCCGTCTAAGAGCGAAGTCCAAAGTACGGAAAGTCCTCATCAGGGAACTCCTCTTTGCTGACGATGCTGCTTCAACATCTCACACTGAAGAGTGTCTGCAGAGTCTCATCGACAGGTTTGCAGCTGCCTGCAACAAATTTGTCCTAACCATCAGCCTCAAGAAAACTAACATCGTGGGACAGGACGTCAGAAATGCTCCATCCATCAATAGTGGCGACCACGATCTGGAAGTGGTTCAAGAATTCACCTACCTAGGCTCAACTATCACCAGTAACCTGTCTCTAGATGCAGAAATCAACAAGTGCATGGGAAAGGCTTCCACTGCTATGTCCAGACTGGCCAAGAGAGTGTGGGAAAATGGCGCACTGACACGGAACACAAAAGTCCAAGTGTATCAAGCCTGTGGCCTCAGTACCTTGCTCTATGGCAGTGAGGCCTGGACAACGTATGTCAGCCAAGAGCGACGTCTCAATTCATTCCATCTTCGCTGCCTCCGGAGAATGCTTGGCATCAGGTGGCAGGACCGTATCTCCAACACAGAAGTCATCGAGGCGGCCAACATCCCCAGCTTATACACACTACTGAGTCAGCAGCGCTTGAGATGGCTTGGCCATGTGAGCCGCATGGAAGATGGCAGGATCCCCAAAGACACGTTGTACAGCGAGCTCGCCACTGGTATCAGACCCACCGGCCATCCATGTCTCCGCTTTAAAGACGTCTGCAAACTCGACATGAAGTCCTGTGACATTGATCACAAGTCGTGGGAGTCAGTTGCCAGCGTTCACCAGAGCTGGCGGGCAGCCACAAAGTCGGGGCTAAAGTGTGGCGAGTCGAAGAGACTTAGCAGTTGGCAGGAAAAAAGACAAAAGCGCAAGGGGAGAGCCAACTGTGTAACAGCCCTGACAAACAAATCTTTCTGCAGCACCTGTGGAAGAGCCTGTCACTCTAGAATTGGCCTTTATAGCCACTCCAGGCGCTGCTCCACACACCACTGACCACCTCCGGGCGCTTACCCATTGTCTCTCGAGATAAGGAGGCCAAAGAAGACGTTTCATCCCTAACCATTATTATTATTAGATCATTGTTAAATTAGGTGCATTAATCTTAGTAGTTCCTCTCCCAATTACATTGCATGAAGCCTTAATAATTTCTGTGTCCTTAATGGCAGTAGAAACTGAAGATACCAGAGCTGATTTTCCTCTGCTCTGTTCCTGGAGAATGTTTAGTTCCTGGGTGCAAACCCAGGTGTGATCCAAAGGAAAAAAGGGGTGGAGACCCATTTTACTGAATCTCTGCTCTTTTCTCTGTTTACCGGGGATTGTATAAGTTTCTGGAACATGGGTGTAAATGGAATGGTTATGCCCAAATCAAGCACAAACAGATTCCTTCTATTCAAGAGGTGGCATGGGTATAATAGACTTGATGGGTCAAATATCCTCCTCCTGTGCCACTTCTCACTTTTTTTTCTGAGAACACCAACCTAAAGCCCCTTTGGAGTAATACCAGACAAATTGTGTTTTAAGCCTTGAACTTGGAGAAGTTGACTTGGACCTACCTTTTTGAGCCATGCAGATGGTAAGTAATTTCTTTTGCAAGTGTGTTACGACTGAGGTGAGAGGAGTGCACTGTTTATTCTAGTTCCAATTCTCGAGGGGTCACAACATACATTTAAATGTTTTCCCATTTATTGATACGGACAATCATAGACTCTATCCCAGAATAAAACACACCAACAGGTTTCTTTAATAAACAAGATTATCAGCATATTATAAAACCAGTCTTAACCAGTAATGAAGTAAAGCATAAACACATAGATTGAAATATTGAAGTTCCCTTTTTACCTTAGTCCCTCACGCTCACACACACAAATACCGGTTAACCAGAAAAATAAAGGGATTTTTGTTTTTAGAGCTCTATTACAGACAAAAAAAACACAGACTGAATACTTGCCCATCCTTGAAGAAACAGCAGATGAGATATGTTGTGTTCCAAAACTGGCATACAGTCTGGCCTCCGAGTATATGTAGACGGGTCACTGGGATCTTTTGGAACAGTTCTTTTCAGGCGGCGTTGAGAATTAATTTAGCAGGCTTTTCTTCAAAAACAGGATAAGATAAATTAAAACAGTGGACTTCTCAGGGTCTTTTAGAGGGGTGCTGGAAAGCTGAGCTGGGTTGTGGTATTTACTCCTTCCTTGGGAATTCTCTTCTCGCCTTGGAAGCTCTCTTTTGTTTTTACAGTTCAACCCCAACTCCAAACAATTCAAAAGTGAACCCGACAACAGGAGGTTATCCTGTTGACCTCCATCAATCTTGACTGTTACTTCTTTGTAAACAATTTCTCCAGGTGTCCAAAGTTCTCTGTTGTTTATTGAGCTGAAAGTCAGGTGGTTTCCCGGAAAGGCTTGTTTTCCTCAAGATCTCTCAGTGCCTGCCCCTTTTATAAAAAAAAACATTTCCAGGGACACTCTTTCAAATTCAAGTGGCCTTTACATGACCCCCTTTGAAAACTCCAAAATTTAACATTTGAGTATTGTTGAAAATTGAGATGTATTGTCAAAGCTTTTTGCCTTGCACTCATCAGGACAATCTGCAAGAATAACCATTGTAGGGGAAAGCAACAACTTTATACTGTATGAGAAGAGAGTGCTGATTGGTACAGGCATTGCCATGGAGAATGCACCAGTTTATGGTGACTGACAGTTAATGTCAAGCTTTGTTGGAAATTTAAATCGGGCAGCTTGACTCTCTTAATACACAGGGCCCTATTCTTTCAGTATGCAAGAATACTGTATTAGTATAGTATTAATATATGTAGCCTCCAGTACTTGCAAATGTGCCATACTGCGAGCCCTACTGACCAGCTTAAATTTGGTTGTCAGCGTAATTCTTAGCACACTGAGGGTTATTTAGCAAATGTTGTCCAATCGTGGAATCACATCTAATGTTGGACACTGTTCAGAGTTTTGGAAGCACAGGCTGGTTGGGTACAACCTGTTACTCATTTGTGTGATAGGCAGGACGTCTTTTTAACTTTAACTTGACAGCAGTATCCTGTTAGTGGCGAACACCATAGATTTTGCTACTGTATAGTAGCAGTGTGAAACAGCTAGTTTCACCTGTTGCTCAAATGAGTAATGTGATATAAGAATTTCAATGCCAGTGTGATGCTAGGTATATAGGCAGTGCATCCCAAAGACTGGCGGATTGTATCAAACATGTCTCTTCCACTGTTCGCAACGGGCAAGGTACGGGCCGTATCCAACCAGCCTGTGCTTGCAAAACTCAACAGTGTCCAATTTTAGATGTAATTCTGCAATTGGACAACATTTGCTAAATAATCCTCTGTGCTAAGAATTACGCTGACAACCAATTTAAGATTGTCAGTCAGGCTCAGTGTGGCACATTTGCACATACTGAAAGCTACATATATTAATACACAGGGCCCTGTTCTTTGCAGACAGAAAGAACATGTACACACATTGCATCTGTTTCAGCTCAACAAAATAAGCAACAGCCATTCGCTGGTTCATTCCTCAGGGCAATACCTTGATCAATCGGAGTCAAGCTGCCTGGTTTAAATTTCGAACAAGGCTTAGCAGTTAACTGTCAGTCACCATAAACTGGTGCATTCTCCATGGCAATGCCTCTACCAAAGTCCACTTGCCAACCAATCAGCGCACTCTCTAATACAGTATACATTTGTTGCTTTTGCTAACATTGGTATTCTTGCAGATTGTCCTGATGAGTGCAAGATGAAAAGCTTCGACAAAATGTCTCTGTTTTCAGCAAATATATAGCTATTAAATATTCACCTGGTGATAACATTCAGGCTTGAACTAAAAAAGCAAGATGGTATGCAAGCATATGCTCTTAAGTTGGGGTGTAAAAGAGGAAGTTGGTTTCTGTAGCCAATAGTGGGTATGGTAGCATAGTGGTTATGTTACAGGACTAGTAATCCAGACGTCTGGACTAATGATCTGGAGGATGATATTGCAAATCCCAGCATGGCAGCTGGTGAATTTAAATGTAATTCTAACTTTGTAATTCCAGCATAGTTAATGAATCAGCAAAGGTGACTATTAAACTACCAGATTGTTGTAAAAGTCCATCTGGTTCACTAATGTCCTGTAGGGAAAGAAAGTTGCTGCCCTTACCTGATCTGGCCTACATGTGACACCAAACACACAGAAATGTGGTTGACTCTTAACTGCCCTCTGAAATGGCTTAGCAAGTATTCAAAAAGGTGCCTCATCAACACCTTCTCAACGGTAATTATGGATGGGCAATAAATGCTGGGCTTGCCAGAAATGCACAAAACCCAGAAATGAATAAAAAAAACTACCTGAGCTATGACCTGACCCAGGAATACTTGCTTTTGACACTGGCTACTTTAAATAGGAAAATGTTTCACTTTGTAGCACTAATATCCTTCATTTCATTGAGTACAAATGTTTGCTTTTTAAAAAAGCTGGCTACAATCATTCAGTGAATATATCCAGTAGGTAGTTGAGCCACATAGACTAGGACAGAAATGATCTTTTGATGAGTTAGCTGATCTCCAGCAAGAGTCTCCACCTTCAGGAAAACAGTGAAGAAAAAGAGTCAAGTATAACATGCAAATTTCCAAAAGAAACAGCCAGTAATTGATTTTAACCTTAAAAAAATATTCTCTGTCAGCCTTTCCTGAAATACTAATTAAAAAAGTTAAATTAAAAAAGTAAATGCTTTGTGATGGCCTACTAAACAATTCATTAAAAAAAATACTATTTAAGATATGCTTTTTAATTTTAAGATATCTCTGAATGCATTAAAATCAAGAAATTGGATGAATGCAAAACAGCTTGTTCTCTAGTTCAGCCAAATCCAGATATCAGTCACGAAGAACAGACCTCGGCCAGCAGGAAAATATCCACACCATCTTATCAGATAAGAGCAGCAAGTTCCAGTTTGAATGGTAGAAGACGGGAGGTGTTTTTACAGGTTTCATTATTTTTCTTTTAACAAGTCTGATGCAAACAATTGTAAATGAGCAAGATCCTTCCATTGAGATAAATCTTCCTTTTACCGGATAAATCCCTTCTGTATATTGACCAAACCAGCTAGACTTTTTGCATTTCAAAGATCAACAGTTGTAGTTTTTTGGGGATTCTGGGCTATCCAGTGGTTGACCCTCAGATATAAGTCTATAAAACTTTTTTTATGATTAGTTCAGTGTAGTTGAATTCTTTCCAGCACATGAATCGAGGAGATAATGCTTTCATGACCGAAATGTTCAACATACTTTTGTTTATTTGACGAGACAGAAGAACCATTTACCAGTTTTCTTATAAGAACATCATACAAGTGGCATGATGCAGTTTAACATGAATTATGTTTTATGGAGTGTATCTGAACAAAAAAAGTTTGGACAAGTCTCTGCCACAGTCCTGCCCCTTTGACTGCTAGATCCTGACTGAAATTGTTTGGTTCATCAAGCTCAATAGTTAGTATTTACACTAATCACAGGAGCAAAACTCCATGGGTCCAACTGTATGGTGGTTGCGTCTCATTTGGATAATATCAGTGAGCTGCCAGCTCAGAACGAGCACTGGCACAGCTCACCGATCAGGGAGGGAGAACAGAATATTCAGTGGTGCCTTCTGGCTCTGCAAAAATATATTGGAAAAATATGTTTAGGAACATTTTTGAGCAGCTTGCTGCTCCTTCAAGGACTGCTACTTCAGCCACACCCTGCCCAGTGGAAGACCAAAATTGTATTGGGGTCCTAACAACAGCACGGGGTCCTGATTTAAATATGTCAAGACTCGGGTGGCTGTTTTGGGGGGTGTTGGAGGTGGCGTGATGGTCATCTACTTAAAGGCCTGCTTGAAAATCAAGTAAAACAGACATCAGGAGGTAAAGGTGTGTGAGGCGTTTTAATAATTTAATCTGCCTTTGTGCTGTTCATGCTGTAAAATAGGGTGATATGCTGATGAAAATTGTTCTCCATATTTTTGGAATGAATGAATAAAGTCTGTTTTGTGGGTTTCTGACTTTCGCCTTTACTCATTCATAAACCGCAATTCATGGCTTTTTTGATCTGAAAATCTCTTCACATCAAAGTTGATTTTATCATTTTGTGATGGGACAACTTGAGTCCAATAAAATGTTGAGAAATATTTACAATTATTCCACCAGATCCAAACAAAATAAAATTGGCCCCAACAAAACATATGTATGACCTGAAATTATGTTGTGTGATATTAATGTATAAATGCTTAGAAAACTATTCTGAAATTCCTCTCCACTATTTTAGAGATGGTATTAACCCATTTAAAATGAATGGAAAATACCTTCACTAAAATAGCAGAGAAATCTCATGCTGCAATTTCAGGGCAATGTATACATGTGCAATGAAAAGGAACAGATCGGATTGATTTCAAGGCTGTTATTTTATTTCAGGGTCTTGATAACATTTGGAAACTGCTTAAATTTTTACTATCATAGTTTATAATATCAATTGAACCTTTGTCCTCCTGTTCATACTGAATGGATGCTAGGCACTTGCCCATAGTTATGGAGGGAAAATCAGAAGATTAATTAATCCAGGCCCTTCTCATGATCTTCTCTGTGATTCGAGGCTCACTGTTTATTATCCCCAGTAAAAGAATAAAGTAGTGTGATTGGAAACCACCTTCCAGTAAAAATGCATTGATATGCAGCATGAAAATTTTCCTCTCCTTAACATCCTGTCCCTTCTACCTAATGTCATCATTGTGTTTAGTGTTTAGAGATACAGCACTGAAACAGGCCCTTTGGCCCACCGAGTCTGTGCCGACCATCAACCACCCATTTATACTAATCCTACACTAATCCCATATTCTTGCCACATCCCCACCTGTCCCTATATTTCCCTACCACCTACCTATACTAGTGGCAATTTATAATGGCCAATTTACCTGCCAACCTGCAAGTCTTTTGGCTTGTGGGAGGAAACCGGAGCACCCGGAGAAAACCCACGCAGACACAGGGAGAACTTGCAAACTCCACACAGGCAGTACCCAGAATTGAACCCGGGTCGCTGGAGCTGTGAGGCTGCGGTGTTAACCACTGTGCCACCCATTCACCTTTCCAAGGGGAGAGTGCTCTTGGACTCTCTCATCCTCCACATGCCTCTGAAATAGACCACAGATGAGAATGCTGTGCACAGTTTGATTTCACATTTTGGGGATAAAGCTATACCTATTCATAAATTAAAGCAGTGCTTCCATTATGTGTTAGATATGCACTGGGCAACTCCATCCCTCAATAGCTGAGCAATCTGTTGAGAATATCCCATATTGTTACCAACCAGCAGGGGCAACCTATTTTTATGCCAAAGACCATTTGGCTGGAACTACAACCATTTCCTATATCAGCTTTTAGGAGGGTGACCTTAGACAAGTGCAAATCTGCCACTTGCAGTAATCCTCATAATTTTTCTAAATGTTTATCTGGATTTATCAGACCAAGAGAAATTAGGGAAATGAACATTGGCCGATCCATCCTTGCTACAGGTTTAATATCTAAGTTAACCTGCTTCTGAATTAGAACCCTGTGGTTTATGAATAATAACAAATGAAGAAACATTACATAATTTAGTAGGTTTGGGTGGGGGGAGTGGAGTTTTAGAGACTGATGGAGGATTTCATTGACCATCAATAAAATTAAAGGGCTCTCCAATTGCCAAGGGATAACTCAAAGATGTGGGTCAGCAGATTAATTAATCCAGATCCCTGATCTGTTTCCTGGTCGGTGTTATCAAGTGAGTTCAGCTGGGACATTAATTAGTTTCAGGCTATGGTAAAGAAATCAACCAGGGTTCCTGCTTTTCATTGTTCTCAAGTGTGACAATCAACTTGAGACAGAACCTGCCTCAGTAATGTTTCCTACTTTGACTGAATTGCCTGCTAAGACTTACTGTATAGGCTCACAAATAAAAATAGTTACTTGGCTGAAGTATTGGACGGCTATGGGTGCCCACGGAACTATACCTCAGTTGGGTCATCCGGTAGGTTGGCATCCTTCCATCTATGAACGATGATGGATACACAGCAAACAATCTATTTAGGTGGGGTGTCTTCTCTTGGGGCACCTTTTGGCTGTGAAGCCAATCCTTGAGAGGCAGGTTCTGTCACAAGTGCTGCATATGAAGCTGCCAAGTGACGCTGAGTTGTTTTTGACATGGGCGCCTGTGGCCTAGCTGCTAGTCATGGTAGTGCATACTAGTTCACAGGATGTATCGCATTTCCCTGTTTCTCCAGCTGGTGACTCCCAGGTGCGATAGTTGACATTTAGAGCCTTCATGTCACGTGAGCAAGCATCCCAGAAACGCAGCTTTGGGCACCCCACTGGTCGTCTGGCCCCGGCTACCTCACCATACAGAAGGTCCTTGGATATGTGACCGTCTTCCAACCTGTGGATGTGTCCGTTCCACTCTATTTGATTAGCGCCAACACACTTGGGAGCTCTTCCTTTTGAGAGGACTGCCGCATTTGTGATTTTTGTCCTGCTAGGATATACCCATATTGTGCCACAGACAGTGAAGATGGAAATTGTTGAGCTTCTTTTCCTGGTTGCTGTAGGTTGCCCATGTTTCACAGCCATACAGCAAGGTGCTGAGAACACAGGCCTTATAAACCATCAGCTTGGTCCTAAGGGTCAGCTTGGTTTATCCCATGCCCATTTCACGAGTCAGCCAAAGGTGGTAGCTGCTTTCCCAATGCGTGTAACAAGCTCTGCATCAAGGGACAGATTGTCTGTCACCGTGGACCCAAGGTAGCAGAGGGGAGATAATAAAACTGTTTGGAACTTAAATACAGCTGCATCGTAGCAGAATAATACATGGTATAACCCTATTTTCCTAATAAAACTGCATAACACCTGACTTACTATAAGCAACACCCCAAAATATCCTTGTAAGATGTTATTCTTATATCAACTTTAGGTATTTATAGGAACTCTTGTTGCACAGTATGTAATAGATTGAGAGTAGTAACTACCCAATTCACTATTAAATATAACTTGACATCTTGAAAGACCTATGCTAGGCCGTTTCTTTCTACTGAAAACACCCATATATCAAAGCAACTAGCACCATAAACACTGTTCCTTAAAACCATCAGAAATTTGCTGTCCTGATTAATATTTTAATGACACAAGTCACTTTACAGTGAATCACAGGACAGTAATCTGGCGGTAATGAATAAATAATCAAGATTCTCTCAGTATATAATGTTCTTGCTGGATTACTGTCTTGTAATTCACCAACTATCAACCATCACATTCCACAAAGTAATTAAAATGAAAACAAAAACACATTAGCAACAGAAAATACTTGCAGAAATTTCAAAAAATGTATTACTGATCCTGAGTGTGCTGGCAAAGTGGCTGGGTTTTTATTGGTGGCAGGAACCCTCAACATTTAAGAAGTATTTAGCTGAGCATTTGAAATGCCATAGCATACAAAGCTACGGGCCAAGTGCTGGAAAATGGGATTAGAACAGTTAGGTGTTTGATGGTCGGCACAGACACGATGGGCCGAAGGGCCTGTTTCTGTGCTGTATAAATCTATGACTCTCTTCAAAGTTTAGGCGTCCTCTGGTTTTCCATCCAAACCGGCTAAATAACTTTCGAATTTTTCATGTGTGTTGTGACAGTCAAATGTTAGCATCCTATTTGATTGCAGGGAGATAACACAGTTGAGCTTTATCCCATTCTCCAATGATGTTCATGCGTGTAAATTTCTTGCACGGGTACACTTAACAGTGATCAGGATTAGGAATCCTGACTGATATCCCCTACTTGCCCTCGAATCATAGAAGAACCATAGAAAAGTGACAGCACTGAAGGAGGCCATTCAGTGACAGCTGAAAAAAAACCAGCCGCCCAATCTAATACCACCTTCCAGCACCTGGTGTATAGCCTTGCTGGTTGCAGCACTTCTGCTGCATGTCCAGGTAACTTTTAAATGAATTGAGGGTTTCTACCTCCACCATTGATCCAGACAACCACCACCCTCTGAGTGAAAAAGCTTTTCTTCATGTCCCTTCTAATCCTTCAATCACCTTAAATCTGTGCCCCCTGGTAATTGACGTCTCTGCTAGGGGAAGCAGATCCAAACCAATATCATCCTGGAGTCTATGGCTATCCTCTTCACTATCAACTATACGGCCAATTCTTGTGTCATTTGCAAATTTCCCAATCAAGCCTCCCACATTTAAGTCCAAATCATTGATATATATCACAAACAGCAAGGGACTCAACACTGAGCCCTGTGGAACGCCACTGGAAACCACTTTCCATTTGCAAAGACATTCGTTGACCACTACCCTTTGTTTCCTGTCACTGAGCCAATTTTGGACCCAACCTGCCACATTCCCCTGTATCCCATGGGCTTTTATTTTTCTAACCTTGTCAAATGCCTGACTAAGATCCATGTAGACCACATCCACTGCATTACCCTCATCAATCCTCCTTGTTACTTCCTCAAAAAATTTAATTGTTAGTAAGACACGACCTTCCCTAAACAAATCCATGCTGACTATCCCTGATTAATCTGTGCCTTTCTAGGTGGCAGTTTATCCAATCTCTCAGAATTGATTCTAATAATTTACCCACTACTGAAGTCAGACTGACCAGCCTATAATTATTTGGCCTATCCTTCGCACCCTTTTTAAACAATGGTACAATGCTCACAGACCTCCAATCCTCGGGTCCCCTTAACCCAAAGGGCATTAAGGCCAATTATGAAGCCCTTACTGACACTCAGGCTAAGATCAGAAAACTCAAAACAGAACAGGAATGTAACCTAGGACCATCTAGCCTTATTGGATAAACTCATTGACTCATTGCTCAGATAGATCTCCTGTAATAAATTCATGCTAAAATTGATTTTTTTTTTTCTAAACAAAAATTGTTTCAAATAAGACACGGAAGCACCGCCGCTGAGCCCCCGCGATATTTTGTGTGGGGGCTCATTTAAATGGAGGGGTCAGAGTGGTTGCCCAAGATGACGTAGAGGAGGCAGCTGCTGCATCCCCACAGTGGCGTCCTGTGCCATCGTGCAGGAGCTGGTGCCATTTTTAAAGGGCATCAAACCCTTCAGATTCATTAAAATTTTCAAAGGTGCCTGTGCCCAGATGTAACAAACAAAATGTCAGCAACACTTCCAATCTCCTCCCCCACCACTGAGTTATCAATTAATAAAATAAACAATTCCCACTGAAAAAGCAATTTGTAAAATTAACTTTAAGAACACAAGAAATAGGAGCAGAAGTAGGCCATATGGCCCATCGAGCCTGCTCTGCCATTCAATGCGATCATAGCTGATCTTGGGCTTCAATTCCACTTTCCTGCCTGCTCCCTATATCCCTTGATTCCCTGCGGGAGGTAAAATCTATCTATCCCAGCCTTAAATTTATTCAATAATGGAGTAGGCACAACTCTCCGGGGTAGAGCAGTCCATAGATTCACAATCCTTTAAGTGAAGTAATTTCTCCTCATCTCGGTCCTGAATGATTGACCCCTTATCCTGAGACTGTGTCCCCGTGTTCTAGATTCCCCAACCAGTGGGAACAATCTCTCAGCTTCTACCCTATCAAGCCCTTTAAGAATCTTGTATGTTTCAGTTAGATCACCTCTCATTCTTCTAACCTCCGGAGAATATAGGCCCAATTTACTCAGCCTCTCGTCATAGGACAACCCCCTCATCCCACGGACCAATTTAGTAAATCTTCGTTGCACTGCCTCCAGTGCAAGTATATTCTTTCTTCAATGTGGAGACCAAAACTGCATACAATATTCCAGGTGCAGTCTCACCAAAGCCCTGTACAATTTTAATAAGACTTCTTTATTCCTGTACTCCAATCCCCTTGCAGTAAAGACCAAAATGCCATTTGCCTTCCTAATAGCCTGCTGCACCTGCATGTTAACTTTGTTATCCCCGAGTATCCCCAAGTCTCTCTGAACATCAACACTTACCAGTTTCACACCTTTTTTTAAAAAAAACATTATTTTCTATTTTTATGACCAAAGTGAACAACTTCACACTTCCCTCCATTATACTCCATTTGCCATCTTATTGCCCACTCACTTAACCTGTCGATATCTCTTTGCAGCCTCTCTACATCCTCCTCGCAGCTTACCTTTTCGCTGAGCTTTGTATCACCAGCAAACTTCGATACATTACTCTCTGTCTCTTCATCCAATTCTTTAATATAGAGTGTAAATAGCTAAGGCCCCAGCACTGATCCTTGCGGCACCCCACTATTCACTGCCTGCCAACTTGAAAATGCCCCCTTTATGCTCACTCTCTGTTTCCTGTCTGTTAACCTATCCTCTATCCATGCTAATATATTACCCCAACACCATGAGCCATTGCCTATTAATCTTTTATGTGGCACCTTATCGAATTCCTTTTGAAAATCCAGGTATACTACATCTACTGGTTCCCCTTTATCTACCCTACTAGTTGCATCCTCAAAACCTCTAATGAATTTGTCAAACAGGATCTCCCTTCAGTAAAACCATGTTGACTTGTTTTAATACCGTGCTTTTCCAAGTGCAATGTTAAGACTTTCTTAATAGTTTCCAGCATCTTCCCAATGACTGATGTTAGGCTAACTGGCCTGGAGTTCCCTGTTTTCTCTCTGCCTCCTTTCTTGAAAAGTGATGTCACATTTGCCAACTTCCAATCTGATGGGACCATTCCTGAATCTGAGGAATTCTGGAAAATCATAGCCAGCACATCCATTATCTCTGCAGCTATCTCTTTTAGAAGCCCAGGATGTAGGCCATCTGGTCCGGGGGACTTGTCAGATTTTAGTCCCTCAAGCTTCTCCAATACTTTTTCTTGACTGATATCAATATCCTTAATTTCCTCATTCTTTTTAGCCCCTAGGTTACTGCCCATTCTGATATGGAACTTGTGTCTTCTACTGTGAAGACAAACACAAACTATTTGTTCAATGCCTCTGCCATTTCCTCATTCCCCATGATGATTTCTCCTGTTTCTGCCTCTAAAGGACCAACATTTACTTTAGCCACTCTCTTTTTTCTTATGTACTTAAAAAAAAAGCTCTTACAATCTGTTTTGAGATTGCTGGCTAGTTTATTCTCAAATTCAATTTTTTCCTTTTTTATCAACTTTTTGGTGGCCCTTTTCTGGTTTCTTAAACACTTCCAATCCTCAGACTTGCTAGTATTTTTTTGCAACATTGTAAGCTTCTTTCAGTCTAATCTCCTTAACTTCCTGAGTAATCCACGGATAGGTCTTTCTGGATGAATGTTTGTTTTTGAACGGAATGTACTTTTGTTGAACCCTTTGAATTGTTTCTTTAAATGTTTCCCACTGTTCATTTACCACCATACCTTCCAGTCTATTTACCCAATTAACCCAATTACAATGTGTACAAAATCATGAGAGGTATAGACAGGGTGGACAGCAAGAGGCTTTTTCCCAGAGTGGGGGTTTCAATTACTAGAGGACACGAGTTCAAAGTGAAAGGGGAAATGTTTAGGGGGGATATGCGTGGAAAGTTCTTTACGCAGAGGGTGGTGGGCACCTGGAACGCGTTGCCAGCGGAGGTGGTAGACGCGGGCACGATGGAGTCTTTTAAGATGTATCTAGACAGATACATGAATGGGCAGGAAGAAAAGAGATACAGAACCTTAGAAAATAGGCGACATGTTTAGAGAGAGGATCTGGATCGGCGCAGGCTTGGAGGGCCGAAGGGCCTGTTCCTGTGCTGTAATTATCTTTGTTCTTTGTTCTTTGTTCTTAACCTTAGCCAGTTCTCCCCTCATACCTTCGTAATTGGCTTTAAGTTTAAGATTCTTGTTTGTGATTGAAATGTGTCACTTTCAAACTTAACATGAAATTCAATGGTATTATAATCATTATTTCCCAGTGGATCTTTTACTATGACATTGCTTATTAACCCTGCTTCATTACACAATAAGAGATCTAAGATAGCTTTATCCCTAGTCGGTTCTACAACGTATTGCTCCAAGAAACTGTCACAAAAGCATTCTACAAATTCATCTTCTAGATCACTGTTGCCAATTTGATTGTCCCAGTCTATATGCGGATTGAAGTCCCCCACAATTAATACATTACCTTTTTTTCATGCTCCAATAAATTCCCATTTAATGTTCTGTCCAATAATACAACTACTGTTAGGGGGCCTGTAAATTACTCCCACCAGTGTTTTATGACTCCTGCTATTCCTAATTTCGACCCAAACTGATTCTACTTCATGATCTTCTGAGACCAGATCCCTTCTTATTAATGTCCTTATACCATCCTTTACTATCAGGACTACCCCTCCTCCTTTGCTATTCTGTCTGTCTGTCCAAAACATTGTGTATCCTGGAATATTTATTTCTCAACCTTGATCTCCTTCTAACTATGTCTCAGTAATGGCAATTAGATCTAGATCATTTACCTTTTCATTCATGCCACTCGCTCATCTATCCCCCCACCTTCAGAACATTTTAACCCTCAACCCCTTCCCAACGTCCGCACAACCAATAGAAAAGGTTTCCCCTCTTCCCTGCCCCGCCCTGATAATTTCACTTCTCCCCCCTCCCCGCCAGTGCCTCCCCTCGGAACTCAATTCTTTAATCTCATTGTTTAAGGCGATACACTATTTGCCCCATTGGCCACCAAGGTCCCACCTGCTTCCCTCACGGCACTGATATCAGCTCACACTTCCAGCAACTTTGCAAGAAAATATTTTAAAACTTAAGCATGCATGAACAAGTCTAACTCATGGAGCACACTGCAAGATCCCTCTCTCCAGCAAAACATGGTCTACTGGATTATTAGAACCTGGAGTGCCTTCACAGAAACTGGTATGCAGAAAAGACGGGACTAGGACTAAGTGGATAGTTCGTTCAGCGAGTTGGCACAGGCATGATGGGCTGAATGGCCTCCTCCATTGTTGTAACATTGTGATTCTGTGATTTGTTAAAGAAATAATAGCATCATGTCATCTGATAGTGTAGAATTTCCTGGTTTATGCTTGCAATTGCTACTTAAAGTCAGCACTGGAGGCCAGAGGTATCAGTGAAAGATGGGCCACTGACCACTTCCAGTTGCGTCTGAAGTTAATATTCTGGCAAGATGTTGATTTTGATAAAAAACAGAGTTGCTGAAGGCAACGCTTGTACTTTTCCACCAAAGGTATGCTCAGTGCAGGTACTGCCTGTTTTTCCATGCAAGCGCAGAAGATGCAACACTTGCCCTTTTACCTCTTCCCTTCTTACTGTCCGAGACCCCAAACATTCATTCCAAGTGAAACAGCAATTTACTTGTACTTCAATTTAGTATACTGTATTCGCTGCTCATGATGTGATCTCCTCCACGCTGGGAGGTCAACTGCTTTGCTTGTCATTTCAATTCTTTACCTTGCTCCCACTCTGACCATTTTGTCCTTGGCCTGCTATGATGATCCAATGAAGCTCAACGCAAGCTCAAGGAACAGCACTTCATCTTTGGACTGGGCACTTTACAGCCTTCCGGACTCAACATTGAGTTCAATAATCTTAGATCATAACCTCTGCACCCATTTTTTTTCTTTTGCTAGTTCATTTTTCCCCTTCCTTCGTTCTTAATCCCTTTACTTTGTGTTCAGATATCTGCAATCACGCCATATACAATTCATCCAGACATATCTTTTTTGTTTCTTTATATGTCCCATTACTACTCCCTTTGGCTTTGTACCATGAAACCTTTTGTCATTTAATTTCTCCTGCCCTCCACCCTATCACAGACCTTCCTTTTTGTTCTTCATTCCCCCACCCCTCCCACCTTTCACTTGCTCAAACCCTTCTAATATTTCTGACCTTTCATCAGAACTCTGAAAAGTTACAGACCTGAAACGTTAACTCTGTTTTTCTCTCCACAGATGCTGCCTGACCTGAGTATTTCCAGCATTTGCTGCTTTTGTTACCGTCTGTTGAAGATGGGTGGCCAACATTTCAGACTTCCCTTAAAGATGCACACTGCAGTGTGACAGCAAAATGATTTTGTGTGAATTGGTTTTCATTTGCTTCCACTTCAGACATTCTGCTGGGGCTGCAGGGCATCTTGCACCTGTTTTGTTGCTTTTAGCTTGAAAGCGTAAGCATGGAGCTCCCCCATGGGAATATGAATGACTTGGAAAGGTAGGAAATAGCTAGGCTCATTTTCAGCAACTATAAACCTATTTTAAAATTAGTCACTAACATATCATTGCCACTTGATGGCGGTCTTAGTACGGCACAGCCATTAAAACAACAGGCAGCACTTGGCAATTGTCCCAGAGTTGGTTTGGTCCATGTTTTATTTGGAATTGGGTACAAATATCTTGCTATGCTTTATTATACATTCTTTTTGCCTATAAGGCTTGCTTTTTGTTTGTTAATTGTACCTTTACGCCTTCCAGCTGCTTGGTAACTACTCTGCCTACATTCAGCATGTATTAAAGCTGATATCCACTGGTGGGTGAAGTGTCAACAGGTAAACTAAGATGTATTATGCATGTACGTACAGTGAGCATATGGCCATAAGGATCATCACCTATTTGTTTATTAAAAAGTGTGTGAGAGCAAACTTCGTGATAGTTTGATAATTTGCATCTACCTGGCAATGTGGAAATTTTTTAATTTTATTTAGAGATACAGCACTGAAACAGGCCCTTCGGCCCACCGAGTCTGTGCCGACCAACAACCACCCATTTATACTAATCCTACATTAACCCCATATTCTCTACCACATCCCCACCATTCTCCTACCACCTACCTACACTAGGGGCAATTTACAATGCCCAATTTACCTATCAACCTGCAAGTCTTTGGCTGTGGGAGGAAACTGGGGCACCCGGCGAAAACCCATGCAGACACGGGGAGAACTTGCAAACTCCACACAGGCAGTACCCAGAACTGAATCTAGGTTGCTGGAGCTGTGAGGCTGCGGTGCTAACCACTGCGCAAGTATGTCCTGTACACACAAAACAGAATAAATCCAACTTGATCAATTACCGCCCTATCAGCCGACTCTCTACCATCAGCAAAGCAATGGAAGGGTTGTTGACAGTGCTATCAAGCAGTACTTGCTCAGCAATAACCTGCACACTGACGCTCAGTTTGGGTTCTGCCAGGGCCACTCAGCTCCTGATCACATTCCAGCCTTTGTCCAAACATGGACAAAAAAGATGAACTCCAGAGGTGAGGTAAGAGTGACTGCCCTTGACATCAAGGCAGCATGTTGGAGTCATATCTATAAATGCTGGCCTAGCCAGCAAGGCCCACATCCCATGAATGAACAAAAAAAAAACATTGCTTCAAAGAGAAATGTCACTAAATTTTCAAATTGCCAAAGTCGGGTGATCCAGCACAGCTATTTCTCATTCATTAAATAATTTGTCTCAGGAAATCAACTGATTTTCTTGTAGTTTATTTGTACCTTTTAATTGTTTTTAAAGTATTTTCCTCTTCAACATGTTGTCAGTCATTTCCAGCATAGAAGGAGGCTATTCGGCCCATCATGTGTGTCTCTACGTATCACAGCTGCTTCCAGGAAGTGGAATCAACTATGGGCAACTCTTTTACACTGAAGCCTACATCCATTGCCTTCACACAACAGCGCAGTTGAGACCAGTAACTCAGGGTGTGCACAATTATAAACATTACCTATCAACTTTACACTGCGATGGCGTGCCATCTGATCCAGTTTTAGAAACAGATGTTGGACAGACCATCTTAGGATAACATTCCATTAAAGTACAAATCCTCATTACCTAGTTATTTCGTATCAAAAGGGCTTTAGGTATAAAATCATCTTCACTTTACTTTTGTATAAAAATCCAAAGATCTCACTGAATTGGTTTGACTAAAACAGTCCTCTTCCTACATTTCAATATAAAAGGAAAAAACATGAAAAGCCATTAAGTCTGTTCCATCTGGGAAACCATGTACAATCAGTTCTATCGCAAACTCTTAGACTGCTTATAAAAATTTCAGCAAATGTTGCCCTTTCCTCCAAAAGTAAATGAAACAAAATCATGAGGGGTTTAGACAAGGAAGATAGGGAGAAACTATTCTCTTTGGAGAGTTTTAGAACCAGAGAACACCGATTTTAAAGTAATTGACAAGAGAACCAAAGGCAGCATGCGGAAAGGCTTTTACACAGGGAGTGGTTAGGGTCTGGAATGCACTGCCTGAAAGGGTAGTGGAGACAGATTCAATCATGGCCTTTCAAAAGTGAATTGGATAAGCACCTAAGGAAAAACATTTGTAGGCTACGGGGAAAGAAATGGGGAGTGGGACTAGTTAAATTGCTCTTGCAGAGACGTGGCATAGACTCGATGGGCCTAATGGCCCCCTTCTATGCTGTAACCATTCTAAGATTCTATACATCTAGATCAGTTGCCTTTCATGACATACATTTCCAAGGATTCAGCATCTCAGGAACCATCATGTCCTATATTGCATTCATTAACCTTTTTGTACTTATCCTTGCAAACCTTAATCGCAGTCCTAGTCAGGTATTGATCCAGATCTGTTTTCACGGATTTGGTTGCCATCTTATGCATTTCTTTAGATATCAAGTCCATATATCCACCAGTCCTTTTGAGGAAAATAATTCTAGTTATCTATAATTTTGCTAGTGGCTAGTTAATTAAATACAAGGGTAATTTTCCAGTTTTAAGCTTTAGGCAGGTAGCCTTGCCCACTGGAAGCACACACTGGAAATTTGAGCACATGCTGCACAGTACACTACTTTCTGCCCTTTAAATTGAATTATTTGACCACAGTTCAGTGTAAATAACTCACATCATCCTTCCTATCGGTATTTTAAAACTATAATATCCCCCATTACACTGAATAAATAAATCCCTATCTGGTCATCAAACGATGGCAGCAAAATGGAAGTATTAAGTTTTTATACATTGTACATGTTGCCAATCTTAACGGTTCTCTCGCTTCAGGTGCCGAAATATAGCACTGTTCCTTCATTGTTGCTGGATCAAAATCCAAGTTTTTGCTACCGAACAGCACTGTGGGAGTATCTTCACCACACCCACTGCAGCAGTTCAAGAAGGTGGCTCACCACCATCTTCTCAAGGGCAATTAGGGATGGGCAATAAATGCTGGCCTGGCCAGCGCCGCCCACATCCCATGAATGAATTAAAAAAAATTAGGGTGTGCAATCAATGCTGGCCTTGCCAGTGATGCACACATCCCATCTACGATTTTTTTTTAAAACTCACCGTAAATCTTGACACCCACTCTGCTGAGTACTGCAGGGCTCCTCCACAGCAGTCCAGATAGGGGGAATGTATCACAATTCATGTGATAGCATGACATTCATTGTATGCACACTGCGTACATGTGCATGGTTTCCCACTGGAGTTATCAGTGGAATGCCCTTGCCACTCAGTAGCCACACTTTCATGGTCGCTCAAATGCAGCTGCCCCAGCGTACTGCTGCACAATGGAGGCATTATGACTGCTACCAGGATACCAGGCATTGACTTCCATGATTCTCTGCTTATGGTCACACACCAGCTGGAAGTTGAGGGAGAGGAATCCAGTATAGGGCAGAGTTGAAAAGTGGCACCTGAAAAGTGATGTGCATGCAGTCAATGGCGCTCGGCACCATGGGGAAGCTTGCAATTCTGGCGGAGCCACGTGTTCGCTCTGCCTGTTTCTCTCCAGCAAGAGAGTGAAATGCAGTTAGCCCTTAATGAGTAGAGAGCCTCAGTAGAGACCCTTTCAAAACAGTGGATGGCAAACTCCGAGATGTTGCAAATATCCAGCTCCAGCCTGGAAGGAGCCAAATGCAAAGTCCATTGCCATGATCATTTTCATAGTGCAAATCTTGCCCTGCTCTGAGGTTGCAGTTGCAGCTGCAGTAGTTGGCAGATTTCAGTGTGGAGGTCCTAACTGAAGTGCATATGTCTCACATATTGTTCCTCACTGAAGTTCAGGTAAGAGAACTACTCTCTGAACAACCTGGCCAGATATGGCCTCCTGCCTCCTCCCTCCCTCTTCCTTGTCCTGCTTTGCATAACCTCCATTACTAGAGTATAATGCTCTTAATTATATTATGTGACAGTTATAAGACCCTGGGGGGAATTTTAAACTGGAAGAGTGCATGAATGGAGTGTTAAATTGAGAAAATGAAAGCACATGAGAAAACCAGCACCATCGTGCCAACTTCTGCATTTCACTCATGCAGACTGCATGCACTCAACCACCTAGGGAGAAGCAGGTTGTCAATTGACATATGCTAATCCCACAATTAGAGTGATATTAACATGGGATTTCTACTTTAATTTTGGGTCTATGGGTTTCTTGGGCTTCCTGGAACTCACCAGTGAAAGCAAGGCAAGAAAACTGTGACAGTTGAGGGAGCTGAAGACTTGGCAGGGAAGAATGACAATAAGTTCTGAGTACTCGCAACTACCTTCTTATATGCTAGTGAAAGGATTTGTACATAGTACTTGTGCTGAGAGGTTACTTTACTCGCTTTGGAAGCTACTTTACACTCTTTGGAGCCGTCATTTACACTTTGGAGGTCTGATCTATCAAAATTAGCATGGGTGCTGCTTATGCTATGTTAGTTTGGATCACAGATGAGGGCTAAATTGACCAGCAGCAGGAGCAGCAGCAGTAACTGGCTGTTCACAGACCTGCACCTACACAGCAGAGAAGGGATCAGCTGAGAGGTGCAGCTTGTAGGAAGCCATACCCGACACACAGGGTCAACAGGCAGAGAATAAGCTTCCTCAACATGTTGGAACACCAGAGTCTAAGGCGGCTCAGGGTGTCACGTCAGGTGGTGGCAGACATTTTCAGCCTGCTGGAACAAGACCTGCTGCCAACTGGACCTGGCGGCCACGCTTTAGCTGTCAAAGTAACCACCTCCCTTTTGCTTCTGGATTCTTACAGGGATTTTCTGAAGCCATTGGCAGGATCTCACAGTCGGGGGTTGCAAATGCATAGGACAGCTCAATGCTAGCTTGTTTACCAGGGCCAGCAATTGTGTGAACTTTGCCTGTGATGATGCCAGTCAGAATGAGCAGACGCTTGGGTTTTCAGCTTGTGTGGGCTTCCCAAATGTGCAGGACGCCATCAGCTGCAGGCAGGTGGCAAATAATGCAACCCTCGATCACCCAGGAGTATTGATCAACTGCAAGGGCTTCCACTTCATCAATGTGCAGCTGGTGTGTAACCAAAATAAATTATGCTCGTGGGTGCAAGATTGCTGGGCAGCTCCATGATGCTTTCATCCTGCAGCAGTCCACCCTACCTGATTTCCTTGCACCTTGAAGTAGAGTTACCAGCTGGCTGCTCAGAGACTAGGAATGCCCACTTAAAATGTGGCGAGTGACACCTCGTAGAAACTTGAACAAGGCCCAGGAGATATACAATGAATGCCATATCTCCTCCAGATGTATTATTGAATAAGCCATCGACATGCTGAAGCTTAGAACATGAGAACACAAGAAACAGGAGTATGAGGAGGCCATTCAGCCCTTTTAAACCTGATCAAGATTCAGTACGATGGGGCGTCTTCTACCTGCATTCCACCATCCCGGACTATCCCCATTTCCCTTAATTTTCTTAGTATCTAAAAAGCTATCAATCTGTCTTGAATAACAACTGAGCATTCACAGTTCTCTGGGAATTCCAAAGATCCACAACCCCTTGAGTGAGGAAATTTCTCCACATCTCTGTCCTAAATAGTCCACCCCCTATTCTGAATCTGTGACACTTAGTTCTAGGAGCCACAGCCAGGGGAAATGTCCTCCCAGCATCTACCCCACCAAGCCATATACCATATACAAGATGCGCTGCAGTAACTCACCAAGCCTCCTTCGACAGCACCTTCCAAACCCACGACCTCTACCAACTAGAAGGACCAGGACGGAAGGTGCATGGGAACACCACCATCTGGAAGTTCCCCTCCAAGCCACACAGCATCCTGACTTGGAACTATATCACCATACCTTCACTGGTGCTGAGTCAAAAACTTGGAACTACATGCCTAACAGCACTGTGGGTGTACCTACACCTGATGGGTTGCAGTGGTTCAAGAAGGCACCTTACCACCACCTTCTCAAGGGAAATTAGGGATGGGTAAGAAATGCTGGCCTTGCTAGCGATGCCCACATCCCATGACACTAGATTCAGTGGGCCTCCCACAGCAGAGGCAGCGCGGGGTTCCCAGCATCGCCTTTTCCGGATGCTGCGACCCCCGTTGCCAGGATAAAATCCCAGGTTTGGAGTCCTGTGAATAGTTTTAGTATAAAAAGGATAGAAAGGCATTGAGAAAGGTGCAAAAATGATTCACAGGGATGATACCAGAACTGAGAGGATATCTTTATCAGGAAAGGCTGAACAGGCTGGGGCTCTTTTGTGTAGAACTGAGAATTCTGAGGGGTAACCTGATAGAAGTCTTTAAGATAATGAAAGGGTTGATAGGGTAGACATAGAAAAAATGTTTTCACAAGTGAGGACATAAATATAAGATAGTCATTAATAAATCCAATAGGATATTTAGGAGAAACTACTCAAAAAGTTGTTGTAAAGCGCTACCACAAGGGAAAATTGAGGTAAATAGCATAAATGCATTTAAGAAGCTAGATAAGCACATATGGGAGAAAGGAATAGAAGGATATCCTGGTAGGGTTTGATGAAAAAAGATGGGAGGAGGCTCCTATGGAGCCTGTCAAGCTGATCATATTGAATATAATGGCACTAAGCAGATGGGCTGCACAAATTGCTTCTTCTGAAGTGACCCTGTTGCAACCCAAATTGTAATGTATATTTTCTGCAGCTTAGGAAATCAACAGACATAACTAAATTTAAACTTGCATATACTGTAATCCAATTAATAAAATAATGCATGCTTCATTTTTTGTCATTATCTTTGTGAAAAATCTTTGATAAATTTTTGTTTGATGAGAGAGAAGTAGTGGATCATTTTACCATTGAATCAAAGAAGGACAAGAAAGATTTGCATTTATATAGCATCTTTCACAACCTCAGTCCCAAAGCAAATTACAACCAATGAAGTACTTTTGAAGTGTAGTCACTGTTGTAATGTAGGAAACACAACAGCCAATTCGCGCACAGCAGGTCCCACAAACAGCAATGTGATAATCAGATAAGCTGTTTGACAATGATGTTGATTGAGGGATAAATGTTGGCCAGGACTCCGGCGGGAAGTCCCCTGCTCTTTTAACGAGTATCAAGGACTCTTTTACATCCACCAGAGAGGTCAGACAGGGTTTTGGTTTAACTTCTCATCCAAAAGACAGCATCTCTGATGGTGCAACATGTTAATCTGTTAATTGTGTATCAATTGTTTGATTATATGCAGGTGGAGGGTGTTAATTGGGGTCTTACTTGAGCACTGAGAAGTAGACACTTACTGAGCCTGGTGGAGGGTTTTGAGTGATCTCTTTATTCTGTTTGTAATCCCTTTTATTCTGTACAATAAATGTGAAACTAAGTAAAGAGAGGCTCCAGCATTATCCTTCCATAACAAGCTTTCTGGAGAATAACACTGGACTCTCTCGGTACTGTACTGTCAACCTAGATTTTTGTGTTTATATCTGGGGTGGGATTTGAACCGACATCTTACTATCCTAAATGTGAGAGTGCTACCAGTTGTCACTTTGCCATAATTGTGATACTGTTTTAAGAATAGAGTATATTGCAAGGTCAAGCGCACAAACATGCTTATAAAGTAAGTCATTACAAACCTCGTTTGTCTATTCATACTGTTTTCTTACTTTTATGCAAGCTTGACAGATCATTCATAGTCAATCACAACATGAGCTGTCAAATGGTTGTTTCGAGATTAATTGCCATCATAAAAACAAAACATAACACCTCTACCAAAGTTCATCAAAGTGCAACTGTTTAAATTAAGTTCAGCTGTATCCAGTTTCCAACTTGCACATATTGGGCTGAATTTTCCTGCAGGCGTTGGGAACCCGATGTCGGAACCATATGTGGGTCTCGAGCTTGGGCTTGTCATCAAGGCACGCATCGGTGTAACTTTACGTGAGGTAGGCTCTAATTGGCTGCCTCCACGTTCGCTGTCCAATTAAGAACAGTGGGAGTTTTTTTTTATTCATTCATGAGATGTGGATGTCACTGGCTATGCCAGTATTTATTGCCCATCTCTAATTGCCCTTGAGAAGGTGGTGGTGAGCTGCCTTCTTGAACCGCTGCAGTCCATGTGAGGTAGGTACACCCAAGTGCTGTTTGGGAGTTCCAGGATTTTGACGACAGTGAATGAGTGGCGATATAGTTTCAAATCAGGATGGTGTGTGACTTGGAGGGGAACTTGCAGGTGGTGGTGTTCAAATGCATCTGCTGCTCTTGTCCTTCGAGGTGGTAGAGGTCACGGGTTTGGAAGGTGCTGTCTAAGGAGCCTTGGTGCATTGCTGCAGTGCATCTTGTAGATGGTACACACTGCTGCCACTGTGCATCGGTAGTGGAGGGAGTGAATGTTTGTGCATGGTGTGCCAATCAAGCGGTCTGCTTTGTCTTGGATGGTGTCAAACTTCCTGAGTGTTGTTGGAGCTGCACCCATCCAGGCAAGTGGAGAGTATTCCATCACACTCCTGATTTGTGCCTTGTAGATGGTGGACAGGCTTTGGGAAGTCAGGAGGTGAGTTACTCTACGTAGGATTCCTAGCCTCTGACCGGCTCTTGTAGTCACGGTATTTATATGGCTACTGCAGTTCAGTTTCTGCTCAATGGTAGCCCCTAGGATGTTGATAGTGGAGGATTCAGCAATGGTAATACCGTTGAATGTCAAGGGGAGATGGTTAGATTCTCTCTTGTTGGAGATAGTCATTGCCTGGCACTTGTGTGGCGCAAATGTTACTTGCCACTTATCAGCCCAAGCCTGGATATTGTTCAGGTCTTGCTGCATTTCTACACGGACTACTTCAGTATTTGAGGAGTCGCAAATGGTGCGGAACATTGTGCAATCATTAGCAAACATCCCCACTTCAGACCTTATGATTGAAGGAAGGTCATTGATGAAGCAGCTGAAGATGGTTGGGCCGAGGACACTACCCTGAGGAACTCCTGCAGTGATGTCCTGGAGCTCAGATGATTGACCTCCAACAACCACATACCTTTGTGCTAGGTATGACTCCAACCAGCAGAGAGTTTTCCCCCTGATTTCCAATAACTCCAGTTTTGCTAGGGCTCCTTGATGCCATACTCTGTCAAATACTGCCTTGATGTCAAGGGCAGTCACTCTCGCCTCACCTCTTGTGTTCAGCTCTTTTGTCCAAGTTTGAACCAAGGCTGTAATGAGGTCAGGAGCTGAGTGGCCCTGGCAGAACCCAAACTGAGCATCACTGAGCAGATTATTGCTAAGCAAGTGCCGCTTGATGGCACTGTTGATGACACCTTCCATCACTTTACTGATGATTGCGAGTAGACTGATGGGGCAGTAATTGGCCGGGTTGGACTTGTCCTGATTTTTGTGTACAGGACATACCTGGGCAATTTTCCACATTGCCAGGTAGATGCCAGTGTTGTAGTTATACTGGAACAGCTTGGCTAGGCATGTGGCAGGTTCTGGAGCACAGGTCATCAGTACTATTGCCGGAATATTGTCAGGGCCCATAGCCTTTGCAGTATCCAGTGCCTTCAGTCGTTCCTTGATATCACGCGGAGTGAATTGAATTGGCTGAAGTCTGGATCTTCAACTCAGCACTTCTGGCTGAAGATTGTTGCAAATGCTTCTGCCTTATCTTTCGTACTGACGTGCTGGGCTCCCTCATCATTGAGGATGGGGATATTTGTGGAGCTACCTCCTCCAGTTAGTTGTTTAATTGTCCACCACCATTCACGACTGGATGTGGCAGGACTGCAGAGCTTAGATCTGATCCGTTGGTTATGGGATCGCTTAGCTCTCTCTATTGCATGCTGCTTATGCAGTTTGGCATACAAGTATATAGTCCTGGGTTGTAGCTTCACCAAGTTGACACCTCATTTTGAGGTGCCTGGTGCTGCTCCTGGCATGCCCTCCTGCACTCTTCATTGAACCAGGGTTGGTCTCCTGGCTTGATGGTAATAGTAGAGTGGGGGATATGTCGGGCCATGAGGTTACAGATTGTGGTTGAGTACAATTCTGCTGCTGCTGATGGCCCACAGTGCCTCATGGATGCCCAGTTTTGCATTGCTAGATCTGTTTGAAATCTATCCCATTTAGCACGGTGATAGTGCCACACAACACGATGGACAGTATCCTCAATGTGAAGGCGGGACTTCGTTTCCACAAGGACTGTGCGGTGGTCACTCCCACCAATACAGTCATGGACAGAAGCATCTGCGGCAGGCAGATTGGTGAGGACAAGGTCAAGTATGTTTTTCCCTCGTATTGGTTCCCCCACCACCTGCTGCAGACCCAGTCTAGCAGATATGTCCCTTTTAGTGCTCGGTCAGTAGTGGTGCTGCCAAGCCACTCTTGGTGATGGACATTGAAGTCCCCCACCCAGAGTACATTTTGTGCCCTTGCCACCCTCAGTGCTTTCTCCAAGTGATGTCCAACATGGAGGAGTACTGACTCATCAGCTGAGGGAGGGCGGTAGGTGGTAATCAGTAGGAGGTTACCTTGCCCATGTTTGACCTGATGCCATGAGACTTCATGGATTCCGGAGTTGATGTTGAGGACTCCCAGGGCAACTCCCTCCCTACTGTACACCACTATCCCGCCACCTCTGCTGGGTCTGTCCTGCCGGTGGGACAGGTCACATCCAGGGATAACGATTGCAGTGTCTGCGACAGTCATACTCACAGAATCAGGCTGTTGCTTGACTCGTCTGTGGGACAGCTCTCCCAACTTTGGCACAAGCCCCAGATGTTAGTAAGGAGGACTTTGCAGGGTCGACAGGGCTGGGTTTGCCATTGTCGTTTCCGGTGCCTTGGTCGATACTGGGTGGTCTGTCCGGTTTCATTCCTTTTTATTGACTTCGTAGCAGTTAGGCACAACTGAGTGGCTTACTAGGCCATTTCAGAGGGCATGTAAGAGTTCACCACATTGCTGTGGGTCTGGAGTCACATGTAGGCCAGACCAGGTAGGGACAGCAGATTTCCTTCCCTAAAGGACGTCAGTGAACCAGATGGGTTTTTACAACAATCGACAATGGTTTCATGGCCATCATTAGACTAGCTTTTAATTCCAGATGTATTAATTATAAATTCCAATTCCACCTTCTGATGTGGTGGGATTCAAACCCATGTCTCCAGATCAATACCCCGGGTCTCTGGGTTACTAGTCCAGTGATAATACCACTACGCCACCACCTCCCCGCCTGGTGGGTTCCTTGCGGGGAGGCCCAATTAAAAGGCCCACAGCCCTGGACGGTTGGCAGCCCCACCAGGAGATGTGGGCTCTGCTGAGGCAGAAAGATGAGAATGAAGGCACTCTCAAAAACCTGTTGAAAATTAAAAATTAAAGAAGGCCCACATTTGTTATGGCCATAAGTGTGGAGGGGAAATCCCTCCACAAGAATTGTTTTGGCTGCACCTGTGACCTTTTCACACTTGCAGTTCATTCATTGGGCCAGTGAGAGGAGGCACTGATGGCTGGGGAAATGCTGTCGGCATCTGAAAATGGCCCCTAAGTGGGGCCTTAAATTGAGCTAATTTGCTGGTATTAATTGGAATTTAAGTAAGAACATTTTTGTTTTGAACAGTCAGCAGCCAATCAGGTTATGAATAATTTTATAGATGTGAATAGAGTTCCTCATTTTCAAAATAAACAGGTTCTTAGAACAGCTTACCCACCTAATCATTTATCCTAGGTGTGATGGTTTCAAATCTTCTGTTTTTTATGAAGGAAACATACAGGATATAGTCTACAATCATACATGTGGCCTTTCTCCTGCTGAGACAAGAATGTGAGTCATACGACATCATGGACTAGACTAGATCAGTGCTGGGACTGCACCCATCAATTTCCTCCTCCCTCTACTATGAATAGAAATTTAAAGCCAAAACATGCAATAATCACAACATGCAAAGGGAGAAAATTATATATATTCAAAATACCGTCCCTACTTTCAGACATTTTTCCACTTCACACAATAGTCGCAATTCACTGCCAAGGCTACACATCAAAGAGTTTAAAAGAAAAATCATTTGGTTGCAACAAGGACAGGATTAACCAGAAAACAAATGTTTACTATTCCAAGACCTGATTATTTATTTATACATATAAAGATGTTCTCTTCCATAACTTTGTCAAAAAAGAGAAAACTATCTGATATATTAACTGTTCCAGTTACTTGGAACTTTGGCCTAACAGTGCTACAGTTAATTTCAGAACAACAATAAAAACAAAATTCAATTGTAAATGGACCTTTCCCCATTCACTCTAATGATACAGAATGTCTGTCAAAGTAATCACATATTTGATTGTATCGATCTGAATATACAAAACCTATTCCTTAATTACTTGTATTTTTGGAAAATCCACTGAATAGGTTAGTCACTTTTTGTACTTCTAGTAACTTACTGTAAACATTTCAACCAGTGACTATTTCGTGGATGATTGGAAGCACAGTTGTTTTCAATTTTTCACCTCTCCTTGCCTTGTTTCTCGTGCTGGGGCTTGCTTCTGCGATCAATGGCAGCAAATCCATTCATCATCCTTTGCATGTAAGCCCATACAGTGAAATGTTAGAAGGCTATTTGACCACTGAGGGCATTACTAGAGAGCTAGATTCTGTTCTCAAACACAAATGTTTTCCAGCCAGAATCACTATACAGCGATCAGCAACATTAACTTGGCCTAATGTTCTTCAGCTGCTTCCTTCATGACCCTCCCTTTGTCACATGGTCAGGAATGGGGCTGTGTTTTTTTGACAATTCTGTGACATCTAGTTCCATTCTGGGGAAGCAGTGGCATAGTGGTGATGTCACTAGCCTAGTAATCCAGTAGCCCAGACTAGTACTCTGGAGACCATGACAGATGGTGAGATTTGAATTAATAAATCTGGAATTTTATTGTTGCAAAAATTCATCTGGCTCACTAATGTCCTTTAGGGAGGGAAATCTGCCATCCTCACCTGGTCTGGCCTACATGTGTGGTTGACTCTAAACTGCCCTCTGAAATAGTCTAGCAAGCCACTCAGTTCAAGGGCAATTAAGGATGGGCAATAAATGCTAGCCAAGCTAGTGACACCCACATCCCATGAACAAATAAAGAGAAATTCACAACTCTTCTGATTATGGAACACCCCATGGCAACCTACAGCAGGATCTGAATACGGTCCAGACTTGGGCTCACAAGTGGCAGGGTATATTCATACTACCTAAAGGCCAGATGACAACCATCTCCAACAAATCATTGCTTATAGCCCAATGAGATACACTTGCACATTAAACAGATCAAAGGAAAATATTAATAGTTCCAAAACCTATTTTTTTCTTTTATTCTGTGAACCTTTAATGGTCACATTGCCATCGGAGTGTTGTGCTACTATTATGATTTTTTTTCATGTACTGTTTAGTCAGTGGCCACCAAGGTATATTGTGGAAATTCTGTGGATAACTAAGCTATGTTCTCCCCATCTTCATTGCATGCATTGAGACAGGCAGATCATGGCTATAGTGGGATCATGGGAAGGAAGTCGAGCTGGCCAATTTTAGAGAGTAGTTTCAGTGGAAGGTCTCTCTGTCCATTTTATTTGCAAGACTGCCTTTATAACACCAGAAAAATGGAGAATTCAGCAAGGAGAATCCAGGCAATTATATAAAGGATAACAACTGGTCAGATTTGAGTTCAAGATATAAGGTTTGATATTATAAACTGTTGTTTGATTTTTCTAGCATCTCATGATGCTTAGTGCTTAAATGCATCTTGAACCAATTTAATGTCTTTGATTCCATTAGTAGATAATTCCAAAGATTCGTCCTTTTTGAATAAACATTTTTTTCTCCAGTTCTGTTTCAAGTTTACTTTACACTAATTTAAATTTCTGTTCTCTCGTTCTACTAGCCTGACAAACCTTAAAGTGATATTCAAGCTTCGCATACTTTAATACATCATATGCACATCACTAGGCTGCAGAGTTCATGTTTCTCCAATCTTTCCTCACTGTGCCCTCTCGAATGTAAGGAGGCTCTGCTGGTGTGTGGCAACCAGGACTCCATTACCCCCACCACCTCGTCCCCGTCCCATGGCACCTTTCCCTGCAATCGCAGGTGTAATACCTGCCCATTTACCTCCTCTCTCCTCACTATCCCAGGCCCCAAACACTCCTTTCAGGTGAAGCAGCGATTTACTTGTACTTCTTTCAATGTAGTATACTGTATTCGCTGCTCACAGTGTGGTCTCCTTTACATTAGGGAGACCAAGCGCAGACTGGGTGACCGCTTTGCAGAACATCTCCACTCAGTCTGCAAGCAGGACCCTGAGCTTCCGGTTGCTTGCCATTTCAACACTCCCCCACCCCTGCTCTCTTGCTCACATCTCTGTCCTGGGATTGCTGCAGTGTTCCAGTGAACATCAACGCAAGCTCGAGGAACAGCATCTCATCTACCGATTAGGCACACCACAGCCTGCCGGACTGAACATTGAGTTCAATAATTTCAGAGCATGACAGCCCCCCATTTTACTTTCATTTTTAGTTATTTTTTCTTCCTTTTTTTTTACATTCTTTTTTACAATCTTTTTTTTGCATTTATTTCATTTCATCTTAGTTTGTTCAGTTTGCTTACCCTCTTTTTTTCAGGTTTGCACTTGCTGCTGTTCAATATTCACTGTATTAACACCTAATCTGTGCTAATGTTTTGTCTTTCAACACACCATTAACATATTGTTTGCCTTTGCTCCGTGACCTTTTGGTCAGCTATGTGGCCTGGTCCAATCTCGACCTCCTTTGTTATCTCTTGCCCCACCCCCACCTCACTTGTTTATAACCTTTGACATTTCTAATATTTGTCAGTTCAGAAGAAGAAGGGTCACTGACTCGAAACGTTAACTCTGCTTCTCTTTCCACAGATGCTGCCAGACCTGCTGAGTGGTTCCAGCATTTCTTGTTTTTATTTCAGATTTCCAGCATCTGCAGTATTTTGCTTTAATTTACTCCACATATAGTCCAAGTTATTTTACTTTGGTAGGTTTACTTTTTGTAAATTAGTTCTTCGTCAATTGTGCCCACTTAGTTGTTGTTTGTTGATACTGTGGGGATAACCCCAGTGTCTCCTGATGGAGGAAAGGCATCTTTGCACTTTGACCTCGGCCTGCGCTGACGTCACGAGCGGAGCCAGGCGTCGGCGACATGGAGGCGGCTGGGGAGGCCGGTGACTGCCTAGTGGTCACCCTGATAATGCTCGCTGCTCTCTTCCTGACCCGCTACTTCATGAACCGAAAAAGCCGGGGCCGGATCCCCGCCGGCCCGCCCTGCTGGCCCCTGATCGGTTCGCTGCCCACCTTGGCCTGGAGGCCGGGCTCCGGGGCCCAGCTCCCGCCGCATCTGCAGCTCACCGCCCTGGGCAAGGCGTATGGCGACATTTGCAGCTTGTACCTGGGCAGCCGGCTCCTGGTCGTGCTCAATGGCTTCCAAACGGTCAAAGATGCGCTTCAGCACAACGCGGAGGTGTTTTCCGACAGACCCACCATCCCTCTGATCACCATCATAACCCAGCGCAAAGGTTAGAGTACCAACTGACTAAATGGAGTGCCAGTGGGTGACTGTACCAACTGACTAAATGGAGTGCCAGTGGGTGACTGTACCAACTGATTAAATGGAGTGCCAGTGGGTGACAGTGTAGCAGCTGATTACACAGACTGCCAGTGGGTGACAGTGTACCAGCTGATTAAACGGAGTGCCAATGGGTGACAGTGTACCAACTGACTAAATGGAGTGCCAGTGGGTGACTGTACCAACTGACTAAATGGAGTGCCAGTGGGTGACAGTGTACCAGCTGATTAAATAGACTGCCAGTGGGTGACTGTACCAACTGATTAAACAGACTGCCAGTGGGTGACAGTATACCAGCTGATTAAATGGAGTGCCAGTGGGTGACAGTGTACCAGCTGATTAAATGGAGTGCCAGTGGGTGACAGTACCAGCTGATTAAACAGACTGCCAGTGGGTGACACAGTACCAACTGATTAAGTATCTAGACAATGGCAGTGGATGACAGGGTATCAACCAGTTAAATAGAGAGCATGCCAGTCAATGATAGTACCAGCCAATTCAAGATTGTAGTAGTGGATGACAGTGTACCAGCCAGTTAAATAGAGAGAGACGCCATAGATGACATAGTACTACTTGGTTAAAGAAAGAGTGTTCCAGTGGATGATTCGGTACCAGTCGATTAAATCGAGAAAAGCAAAATACTGTAGATGCTGGACTTCTGAAATAAAAACAGAAAATGCTGGAAATACTCTAAGTCACGCAGCATCTGTGGAGAGAGAAGGGAAGTTGACGTTTCAGGTAAATGATCTATTATCAGAAGTGGAAAAAGTTAGGAATGTAACGAATTTTAAGCAAGTACAGATGCAAAGAAAGGAGAGGGGGAGGAAAGAACAAAACAGAAGGTCTGAGAGGGTGAAAGGCAAGAGAGACTAAATGACAAAGAAATGATAGTGCAAGGCAAAGGCGGTGGTATGGGACAAGTAAAGACACAAAAGGTTGGTCTAGCGGAGCTGTGAATGGCATAATCATTGCCAACAGCGGCTGTCCAAAAAAGGGAGCAATGGTTGTGATCAGAAATTGTTGAACTCAGTCTTTGGAAGGCTGTAAAGTGCTTAATCAAAAGATTATATTCTATTCCTCGAGCTCTGTTGAGTTCCATTAGAACAGTGTAGCAGGTCAAGGACAGAAAGGTCAGAGTGGGAGTGAGACGGGGAATTAAAATGACAGGCAATTGGAAGATCAGGGTTATGCTTGCGGACTAAGCTGAAGTGTTCTGCAAAGCAATCACCCAACCTGCGTTTGGTCTCCCCAGTGTAGAGGAAACTGCATTGTGAGCAACGAATACAGTATACTAAATTGAAAGACGTACAAGTAAATTGCTGGTTCGTCTGGCATGTTGAATGTGGAGGCGGTTGGGATGGAAGGTGAAGACAAGGGAATATATAATTCTGGAAGCAAGGGGAAGGGTCAAGAACAGAAGTGCAGGGAATGGGGCAAACTGGGTCGAGGGCCCTGCTAACCAAATTAAATAAAATGCCAGTGGATAAAGTACCAACTGGCTAAATATTAAGATAATGCAATGGATGAGAGTAATAAATAGTTGAATTTAGAAAGTAATACAGTGTATGGTTCAGACGACTTAACAAACCCACTTTTGTGCCATAGGATATTTGAACCCGAAATTGATTGAATGGCAGTTTTGCAATACACGTCCACCTCTTCAGTATCTTCGTATATGGACTAGTATGTGTACAAGTGGTAGAACTATGTCCACACAGAAGCCTTATAATAGACATAAGCACACATAAACGTTGAGTACCCATCATGGTGTGTATACGAAATAAAAACAAGAAATGCTGGAAATACTCAGCAGGTCTGGCAGCCGCTGTGGAGAGTGAAGCAGAGTTAATGTTTCAGGTCAGTGACCCTTCTTCAGAACTAGCAGATATTAGAAATGTGAAAGGTTTTAAGCAAGTAAAGCGGGGGTGGGGCAAGAGATAACAAAGAGGAAGGTGTAGATAGGACAAGGTCACGGAGATTAACCGACCAGAAGGTCATGGAGCAAAGGCAAACAATATGTTAGTGGTGTGTTGAAAGACAAAGCATTAGTAAAGATAATCCGTCCTCTCAGGTCTAATCCCGACATTGTCATCACACCTGCAGATAAGGGTGGTGCTGTGGTTGTCTGGCGTACCGACCTCTACCTTGTAGAGGCTCAGCGCCAACTTTGACACTTCTTCCTACCTCCCCCTGGACCGTGACCCCACCACCGTATATCAAGTGACTGTCCACAGGACTGTCACTGACCTCATCTTCTCTGGAGATCTTCCCTCTACAGCTTCCAACCTCACAGTCCCGCAACCCCGAACAGCCCGTTTCTCCCTCCTTCCCAAAATCCACAAAAAGGACTGTCCCGGCAGACCCATTTTGTCAGCCTGCTCCTGCCCCACTGAACTTATTTCTTCCTATCTTGACCCTATCTTTTCTCCGCTGGTCCAGTCTCTTCCTACCTAGATCCGTGACTGTTCTGACACCCTATGCCATTTTGACAATTTCAGGTTTCTTGGCCCCAATCGCCTTCTTTTCACTATGGACGTCCAATCTCTCTACACCTCCATCCCCCACCAGGACAGTTTGAGGGCTCTCCGCTTCTTCCTTGAACAGCGGTCCAACCAGTCCCCATCCATCGCCACCCTCCTCTGCCTGGCTGAACTTGTTCTCACATTGAACAAATTCTCCTTCAACTCCACTCACTTCCTTCAAGTAAAAGGTGTTGCTATGGGTACCCGCATGGGTCCTAGTTATGCCTGTCTTTTTGTGGGACATGTCGAACATTCCTTGTTCCAGTCCTACTCAGGCCCCCTCCCCCAGCTCTTTTTCCAGTACATTGATGACTGTATCAGTGCCGTTTACTGCTCCCACCCCGAATTGGAAAACTTTATCAACTTTGCTTCTAATTTCCACCCTTCTCTCACCTTTATATGATCCATCTCCGACAGTTCTCTTCCCTTCCTCGACTTCTCTGTTTCCATCTCTGGGGATAGGCTGTCTACTAATATCTATTATAAGCCCACCGACTCCCACAGCTACCTTGACTACACATCTTCACACCCTGCCCCATGTCAGGACTCCATTCCATTCTCCCAGTTTCTCCGTTTCCGATGCATCTGTTCTGATAGTGCTACCTTCCATGACAGCGCTTCTGATGTGTCTTCCTTTTTCCTCAACCGAGGATTCCCCCCCCCTCACTGTGGTTGACAGGGCCCTCAACCCTGTCCGGCCCATTTCCCGCACCTCTACCCTTGCCCCTTCCCCTCCCTCCCAGAACCGTGACAGGGTTCCCCTTGTCCTCACTTTCCACCCCATCAGCCTCCATATCTAAAGGATCGTCATCTGCCATTTCCACCATCTCCAGCGTGATGCCACTACCAAACGCATCTTCCCCTCCCTTCCCCTGTCAGCATTCCGAAGGGATCGTTTCCTCTGCGACACCCTGGTCCACTCTTACATTACCCCCACCACCTCGTCCCCTTCCCCTGCAATCACAGGAGGTGTAATACCTGCCCATTTACCTCCTCTCTCTTCATTATCCCAGGCCCCAAACATTCCTTTCAGGTGAAGCAGTGATTTACTTGTACTACTTTCAATGTAGTATGCTGTATTTGTTGCTCACAATGTGGTCTCCTCTACATTGGGGAGACCAAACGCAGACTGGCTGACCGCTTTGCGGAACACCTCCACTCAGTCCGAAAGCATGACCCCGAGCTTCCGGTTGCTTGCCATTGCAACACTCCCCCCTGCTCTCATCTCTGATCTGGGATTGCTGCAGTGTTCCAGTGATCATCAACACAAGCTTGAGGAATGGCATCTCATTTACCGATTAGGCACACTACAGCCTGCTGGACTGAACATTGAGTTCAATAATTTCAGAGCATGACGGACCCCCCATTTTACTTATGCTTTTAGTTATTTTTTATTTATTTTTTATTTTTTTGTGTTTATTTTATTTTATCTTTGTCTGTTCAGTTTGCCTACCCACTTTTTTCATGTTTGTGTTTGTGGCTGTTCAGTTTTCAGTCCATTAACACCCCATTTTTACTATTGCTTTGTCTTTCAACGTACCATTAACATATTGTTTGCCTTTGCTCCATGACCTTCTGAGCGGTTATTCTCTGTTATTCCAGCATTTCTTGTTTTTATTTCAGATCTCCAGCATCCGCAGTATTTTGCCTTTATTATGGTGTTTATACGGTTTGGGGAAGCTGTCCCTAATGAGGATATGTTGAATGTTTGACATTGCTTGTGGATGAAATAAATACAATGGACTGTTACAAAATAATATGTATTTAGATAGACATGATAAGAAGTGAAATTTCTCAACAAAAAACTGCAATTGTCCATTTTCCTCTGCAATTACTGACTTGTTAACAAAATTGCATTCTCAAAAAACCTTGAAGAGGGAAGGGTCTCTGGATTTTGTTAGTGGTTTGTAATTGGAGAAAAATTCTCTTACAAAGGAGAATTTCACCCCACAGTCAGTATGTAATTTTAATAAAGTTAGTCATGAATCTTGTACATCATTCCATATTCCAAATACAAACAAGGGATTAATGTTTTCCAAATTGTTAACATCTACATTGCCAGCTGACTTCTAACAGTTCTAGCAGATGATTGTGCATTCCTTTTTGTACAGTATGCTGTCACTCTTTAGGGAATACTTAAGAAAAGAAAGAGTGAAACAGAACAGAAACAAAAAGTGACTTAAAAACAACAAAGGAAGCTGAGGGAGAAACAATAAGTGACAAATGTTGCATTACTTGATTTTCTCTGCAAGACAAGCTTTTCATCTCAGCTTTGTAACCATGAGAAGGTACCAAGTGGAAGTCCAAGGATTTCCTAACCTGGAAAGGCAGAAACTAGAAAGAAGGGTCATTGCTAGTGGCATTTCTGTACCTCTGCTCCTGTCTATGCAGGAGAACTGAAATGAAAGCAGAAATTGCCAGAAACACAGTCAGCTTGCCAGTTCTAAAATGGTTGCAGCAGAAAATACTGTACGCTTCAATTAAATTGAAACCACAAAAGGCGAGAACAGTGAGCAATGTTCACTTAAGAAGACATAAAAAACTGGGAGGTAGAGAGACAACACAAGGAAAGGTCCTCAAAGGGACAAAAAAACACAGCAAAAGCCCCTTCCCCCCCAACCAAAAAACCCAAAACGTAAAAATAAGAAAAAAAAACTCCAGTGGCTTCCCCACATAAACCTTAAGGGAAAAAAGTTGCCCTCACCCACCTCCTGCCTCAAAAATATTGACTGGTTCCTGAAAAATCAAAATTGATAAAGACTAGTGCTGTATAAAATCACAGGGTAATTTACAGAACAGATTAGAATCAATTTCTTGTGAAACCAATTCTGTAATGACTCGATGTAATAATAGTTAGAAGACATTTAGTTTCACAGTATTGTGGGGGCAGATTCCAGTCATAGCTAGAACTGTTTCTTCATCCAGTAGACATACGAGTCACGAGCCATGTCACTGCTCAGCCTGGTTGCTAAGCGTGGTATTTGATAAAGGCTACCTCTCCCTGTGTGGTTGAAAAAAGGGCTGAAAGTGGCATGTCACACAGCACTGTGGCTTTGAACAAATGGACAATTGGAAGAGAGTCAAGGTGTA
This sequence comes from Heterodontus francisci, assembly GCF_036365525.1. Taxonomy (NCBI): domain Eukaryota; kingdom Metazoa; phylum Chordata; class Chondrichthyes; order Heterodontiformes; family Heterodontidae; genus Heterodontus; species Heterodontus francisci. The sequence continues at coordinate 80,505,319 of NC_090382.1, read as the reverse complement.
GGGATGATGCAAAGGCATGTTGGAAATAAAGGGCGTAACATTGTGCTATCTGTAGAATTGTTTTGTGGTTTGGTGGGACAGCATAATGCACGAACATGCTACACAGTGAAGTGTTAAGTCATAAAGTTATAGTTTGGGCTAGCTCCTAACTTTAACTCATAACAAAATGGCCCTTTTCATAAGCAGACTGAGTATCCTACAAATCAAAATCTTTTCCATTATCTATGGATAGCATGGCATGGGACTTGATTATATAATTTTGGCTGACACTTTTGGACCGTACTGAGGGAGGTGCCATCTTTTGGTTGAGATGTTCAACTGAAGTTGTATCAGCCTGCCCATGTGCATTTATAAAGGTTTCATGGAGTGATGTGAAGAAGAGCAGGAAGGTGTCCTGGTGTCCAGGCCTATATTTCTTTAGGCAGCATACAGTGGATGCTGGAAATCTGAAATATAAACAGAAATTAGTGGAAATATTCAGCAGGTCAGGCATCTGCTAAGGAGAGAGAAACAGAGTTAACGTTTCAGAACAATAACATTTCATCAGATATATTTTTCAATATCGACTTTTGCAGTATTTTAGTGGAGTCAAGGGGAGCACTATTGCTCCTTATTCCACAGAAACAAAACTATAAATAAGTTAGTTACAACTTCATAGGCCATCTCCAGTTGTTCCTTTATGGTCTGCTGGTTAGACTGCTGTGGACCCCAAAAAACTGAGTGGTGCATGCTGTTCCCAGCTGATAACGTATTTCAAGCAGGGTTCTAAAACAGGCAATAGGACCTTAATTTGCACTTTCAAGGTGCATAACACCGATTTCAGGCAGATGCCCTGAACACTTGGAAGTCGCTGGCTTCCAGTTTGGAAGCCTGTGTAGTTCTGGATAGGATTTGGATACAAGAAATATTTTTGTTTAAAATAATGGGGTGACAAGACCAATTTCATCCCCACTATTTCCCTAATTTGTTTCCAACATGCAAGGGGCAAATTATATCCATGAAGACACTTTTAAAAGATAATCAGGTAATAGTTTTGCAACAATCAACTCTTATGGTGTCATTATTGAGATAACTGCTTTTGTTGGAACACTTTCAGTTCCTGTCCATCAGTTTGTGAATCACTTGTATCTGAACTCACGTGTTGTCTGGTGTGACGTGAGTTCCCTGAGCTTTAGCTAGTTCAGTGCAGTTCACACTAGACAGAATTCTTTGATCAAAAGCAAAATACTACAGATGTTGGAAATATGAAATAAAAAACAGAAAATGCTTGAGATACTCAGTAAGTCAGGCAGCAACTGTGAAGATAAGGTGCCACACAAGAGGTTATTACACAAAATTAGGAGTCATGGGATTGGGGGTAACAGATTAGCATGGATTGTGGATTCATTAATGTATAGAAAGCAGAGAGTAGGAATAAACGGGACATTTTGGGTTGGCAGGCTGCAAATAGCAGTGGACCTCAAGGATCAGTACTTGGGCTTCAGCTATTTACAATCTATTTTTACTTAGATAACTGGACTGAGTAATGTATCCAAGTTTGCTGACGGTGCAATGTTAGATGGGGAAGTAAGTGGTGAGGAGGACACAAGCTTCAGAAAGATATACACAGGTTGGGTGAGTGGGCAATGGGAAAATGGCAGATGGAATACAATGTGGCAAAGTGTGAAGTTATCCACTTTGGTAGGAAAGATAAAACAATATTTTTTGAAAGGTGAGAGACTGGGAAATGTTTGCATTCAGAGGGACCTGGGTGTCCTTGTACATGAATCACAGAAAGTTAAGCAATTAAGAGGGCAAGTTGTATGTTAACTTTTGTAACAAAGAGATTGGAGTATAAAGGTAAAGTATTAGAACAATTATACCGGGTATTGGTGAGGCCACAGCTAGAGTACTGTGTGCAGTTTTGAACACTTACTTAAGGAAGGACATAGTTGCCCTAGAGGGTGTGGAGCAAAGGTTCACTAGACTGGTTCCTAGGATGAGGGGATTGACCTGTGATAAAAGATTGAATAGACCAGGCCTGCATTTCTCTGGAGTTTAGAAGAATGAGGATGATCTAATTGAAACAGTCCTTAAGCGACTTGACAGGGTATGTGCAAAGAAAATGTTTTCTTTGGATGGGGAATTTAGAACATGGGGTCACAGTCTCCGAATAAGGGGTCAGCCATTTAGCACTGCGATGAGGAGAAATTTATTTTTCCAAACAGTTGTGAATCTTTGGAATTCTCCACCTGAGAGAGCTGTGGATGCTCAGCGGCTAAGTATATTCAAGACAGGAAAATAGATTTTTGAATATTAAGGGAATTAAGGGATATGGGGAGAGCGTGAGAAGGTGGAGTTAAGATAGAAGATCAGCGATGATCTTGTTGAATGACGGAGCAGGCTCGAAGGGCCAAATGGCCTACTGCAGCTCCTGTTTCTTATGAGTTAATGTTTCTGGTCGATGGCCTTTCGTCAGAACTCTTGATCACTTGTACTCTGTGAGATATTTTGTAGGGAACCCTCTGAATCCTTGCAATTTTGAGCCCTTGAAACCTCCAAATGCAAAGATCTTCATCACAGAGATGATGAGCAAATAAAATACCCTTCCTTTTAAAATGGGAGAGTGAATTGTAAATAATCACCCATAGCTACCGTTATGCACCTCCCAGCAAATTTCAAGGCTGTACTGTAGATGGCTCGAGAGCAACTTCCATGCCCACCTTCTTGTTCAGTGCAAAGCAAGTATAGCGAGAAAGGAGATGAGAAAATAGATTATTAACAACTTGCATTTGTACAGTACCTTTAACATAGTAAAATGTCCCAAAGCACTTCACAGCAGTGATTATCAAAACACAACTTGACACTGAGCCACTTAGCAAGATTAGGACAGGTTACCAAAAGCTTGATGAAAGATTTAGGTTTTAAGGAGCATCTTAAAGGCAGAGAGAGAGAGGTAGATATCCAGAGAGCTTTAGGGAGGTAATTCCAGAGTTTAGGGTCTGGACAGCTGAATGCATAGCCATAACTGCTGGAACAAAGAAAATCATGGATGCCCAAGATGACAGAATTGGAGGAGCGCGGAGATCTCAGAGGCTAGGAAGAAGTTACAGAGATAGGGAGGAACAAGGTCACAGAGGGATTTGAAACCAAAGATGAGAATTTTTAAATTGAGGCATTGCCAGGCTGGAACCAGTTGTAGTCTACTTCTACTGAGATAGTCTGCTGAGTGCAGGGGTGATTGGTGAATGGGACTTGGTGCGAGTTAGGATTTTGGATGAACTCAAGGCTGGTTAGCTCAGTTGGCTATGTGGCTAGCGTGTGGTTCAGAATAACACCAACAGTGTGGGTTCGATCCCTGCTCCAGCTGAGGTAAACTTGGGGACCTGCCTCTTTGCCCTACCCCTGTTGGCAGAATATGGATGTTAATCCATGATGTTGACACAACCAAAACAGAAGTTTACAGAGGGAGTAAGGTGGGAGGCTGACCAGGAGAATATTAGAATAGTAGTGTTTAAAGGTAATAAGGACATGGATGAGGGTTACAACAGCAGATGGATGAGACAACAAAGTTGAAAGCAGGCAGTCTAGTGATACTAGTTCATAAGATGCTATGGGTTTGCAGTTATAAAATGTGCGGTGAGCTATGAACAGTTACTTTTAGCTTTGACATACTTTGGAATCTGAGGTATATGCAGTTGTTTGGTGCTGTTGTATTAGATGAAAATAATACTGATCATGCCCCATGATCTCCTTTCACATGGTATCATGATTTTTAAAAAATTCATTCATGGGATGTGGTAAGGCCAGCATTTATTGCCCTTGAGAAGGTTGTGGGGAGCCGCCTTCTTGAACCACGGCAGTCGTGTGATGTAGGTACTCCCACAGTGCTGTTAGGCAGGAATTTCCAGGAATTTTGCCCATAGACGATGAAGGAATGATGATATGTTTCCAAGTCAGGATTGTGTGTGACTTGGAGGGAAAATTGCAGGTCATGGTGTTCCCGTGCACCTGCTGCCCTACTAGGCACTAAAGGTCACTGGTTTGGGAAGTACTGTTGAAGAGCCTTGGCAATTTGCTGCAGTGCATCTTGTAGATGATGCACACTACAGCCACGGTGTGCAGGTGGTGGAGGGAGTGAATGTTGAAGGTGGTGGATGGGATTCCAGTCTAGTGGGCTGCTTTGTCCTGGTGTTAGGTGCTTTGAGCTTTGTTGGAGTGGCATTCATCTCAGCAAATGGAGAGTATTCCATCACATTCCTGACTTGAGCCTTGTAGATTTTTAGTTATTTTTATTTTTTATTTAGAGATACAGCACTGAAACAGGCCCTTCAGCCCACCGAGTCTGTGCCGACCATCAACCACCCATTTATACTAATCCCATATTCCTACCACATCCCCACCTGTCCCTATATTACCCTACCACCTACCTATACTAGGGGAAATTTATAATGGCCAATTTACCTATCAACCTGCAAGTCTTTTGGCTGTGGGAGGAAACCGGAGCACCCGGTGAAAACCCACGCACACACAGGGAGAACTTGCAAACTCCACACAGGCAGTACCCAGAATTGAACCCGGGTCGCTGGAGCTGTGAGGCTGCAGTGCTAACCACTGCGCCGCCCATAGATGGTCGAAGGGCTTTGAGAAGTGAAGAGGTGAGTCACTTGCTGTATAATAACCAATCTTTGACCTGCTTTTGTAGCCACAGTAGTTATTTGGCTGGTCCACTTAAGTTTCTGGTCAGTGGTGACACCTAGGAAGTTAATAGTGGAGAATTTGGTTATGGTAATGCCACTAAATGTTTACGGAAGGTGGCTAGACTCCTTGTTGGACATTTTAATTTATGTTCCACTTAAACAGCCCAAGTTTGAATGTTATCCTGCTCTTTCTGCATGTGGGCACAGACTGCTTCGTTATCTGAGGAGTTGCAAATAGAACTGAACACTGTTCAACCATCAGCGAACATCACACTTCTGACCTTAAGATGGACGGAAGATAATTGATGAAGCAGCTGAAGGTGGTTGGGCCTAGGATACTGCCCTGAGGAACTCCTGTAGCAGTGTACTGGGGCTGAAATGACTGGCCTCCAACAACCATCTTTCATTGTGCTAGGTATGTCTCTAACCAGTGCAGGGGTTTCCCCCTGATTCCCATAGACTTCAGTTTTACAAGGGCTTCTTTTTGCCACAGTCAAATGCTGCTTTGATGTCAAGGGCAGTCACGCTTACCTCTGGCAGTTCCAAGGCTGTTATGAGGCCTGGAGTCAAGTGGTCCTGACAGAACCCAAACTGAGCATCAGTGAACGGTATTGGTGAGTAATTGCTACTTGATAGCCCTTCCAACATTTTGTTGATGATTGAGAGTAGACTTATTGACTGGATTGCATTTGTTCTGCTTTTTGTGACCAGTACATACCTGGACATACCTGTGTTGCAGCTGTACTGGAACAGCTTGGCTAGAGGCGCAGCTAGCTCTGGAGCAAATGTCTTCGGTAATACAGCCAGGATGTTGTTGGGGCCCACAGCCTTTTCTGTATCCAGTGCACTCATTGATTTTTGATATTATGTGGAATGAATCAAATTGACTGAAGGCTGGCTTCTGTGATGGTGGGGGCCTCAAGAGGAGGCCATGAGAGATCATCCACTCAGTACTCTGTCTATGACTGGAATTTTAATGGATCTGGAGCTGTAAGTGTACCAAAAAAACACACTATAATGGAAATGTTAACAGCTGCCTGATGTGATCCTGGAAAACAGTTCATGATTCATGATGTCAGGAAGCTTGTAACTTGCTTGTCTTTCCAGTTTGTGAATTGTCTCTTCCTAAATCATTAGTGAATGTTTTCTCAAGTCCTGTTGGTTAGCAATTCTTTAAATATTAAAGAGGAAGTGAAAAGAAGAATCACATTATCAAATGTTGTAAAGGGGGGGAGGTATGTGTATATTTAATGGACTCAGTCAGCCCTTGTTTGTTAGAGCTCGGTGTTATCATTTTGGGCAGGACATACCTAATGTAGTCTGTGAATACCTGTGACTTTTCTAATCTCTTGCCCCACCCCCACCTCACTTGCTTATAACCGGTGACTTTTCTAATATTTGTCAGTTCCGATGAAGGGTCAGTGACCCGAAACGTTAACTCTGCTTCTCTTTCCACAGATGCTGCCAGACCTGCTGAGTGGTTCCAGCATTTCTTGTTTTTATACCTAATGTAACGTCCCGTTCGAGTAATGATTGTCGATTGCTGGGGACAACCTCATGCATAATGTCATTAAAGAAGGACTTTTTCACAAAATATCTGTTCCCAAGTTTCCCTTAAACTGCAGTTATAAAACAACATGAAGTGCAACTGAGCGATATGGATCAGTGCATAGGCATCTGGCTTCAGAACAATTAAGATGATGTAACCATTTAGAACAATACAGATTCTCTTTAAAGTAATAAATAGGTACTGGGCGGCACAGTGGCGCAGTGGTTAGCACTGCAGCCTCACAGCTCCAGGGACCCGGGTTCGATTCTGGGTACTGCCTGTGTGGAGTTTGCAAGTTCTCCCTGTGTCTGCGTGGGTTTTCTCCGGGTGCTCCGGTTTCCTCCCACAAGCCAAAAGACTTTCAGGTTGGTAGGTAAATTGGCCATTATAAATTGTCACTAGTATAGGTAGGTGGTAGGGAAATATAGGGACAGGTGGGGATGTTTGGTAGGAATATGGGATTAGTGTAGGATTAGTATAAATGGGTGGTTGATGGTCGGCACAGACTCGGTGGGCCGAAGGGCCTGTTTCAGTGCTGTATCTCTAATCTAATCTAATCTACTCGTGTGATTATTTTCAGGAATAGTCTTTGCACCATATGGCTTGGTCTGGAAGCAACAAAGAAGATTTTGCCTCTCGACACTAAGACACTTTGGTTTCGGGAAGCTTGATTTAGAGCCTAAAATCATAGAGGAACTGCAGTTTGTGAAGTCAGAGTTTTCCAAATCAGTGGGTACAGCCTTCTCTCCATTTCATGTCATTAACAATGCTGTGTCTAACATCATTTGCTCAATGTGCTTTGGGAAACGGTTTGACTACGATGATGAGGAATTTAGAACCATGCTGAGTCTAATTGTCCGAGGGATGAAATTAGCATCAAACAGCCCTGCAATGCTCATCAATGTAATTCCTTTACTTCAGTATTTACCTTTTGGGCCTTTCAAGGAGATTGGCCAAACAGTAAAAGAGGTAACCACCTTCCTGAAAAACATAATTTCTCAGCACCGAAAGACTATGGACCCTGAAAACCCACGTGATTTTATTGATTTTTATCTGAAAGAAGTAGACCATGAAATACAAAGAAACCAAAATACAAGCTTCAGTGAAGATTATTTATTTTATATAATTGGGGATCTCTTTGTAGCAGGGTCAGACACGACATCCAATACTGTGTTGTGGGCTATTCTCTTCATGGCTGCATATCCAGAAATTCAAGGTACATAACTGATTCAACATGCTTAAATCAAGTGATCATTGGGTAGGGTTTGTAAATATTGGCATGGTTGGAAAGATCCTATTTATTATGTGCAAGTAACACAGTGATGCTTTTCAATTCATATGAACACTTGCTCAACTCTAAAGGTGGCAGAGTGCATTGATACTCCTCTGCGTCATGAACTACATGAACGCTTGCTAATTTCCCCACAAATTGTTTTCAAACTCTAGAGCAGAGATCTTAAAATCGATATTTGGTGTTTCCCCATGGAGAGAGGGGGACAGTGAGGGAATGAACCAGATACTGACTGCTCAAGCTTTGCTATTGGCTTACTTAAAAGTGGCAATAATGGAGTCCAGAGGTCAACACCACCCATTTTGAGGGATTAATGTGGGGAGGGAAGCCTTATAGAATAGGAGAAAACAATATATTTTAAAAGATAGGAAAGAAATCATTGGGCGTTACGAGGGATCTCATTTAAGATTTGGCCAATTTGAGCAATTTATGACTCTGACCTAAACTTTAAATTTACTCCAAGAATTGTAGCAATGTTAATTTCTTCCTTCCAAAACAACATATACAAGACTTGCAGGGGCCCAGCATTTAAGGAAATATTTTGTTGAGATTGATGAAGGGAATCTTTGAGAAGCAAATTGATAAAAGAGAACTGATAGACCTGACAGGTTTTGGATACTCATGTAATGGGACAATGCTGACAACTAGGTCATGACAACTGAACAATTTCCATACAATCCCGAATGTTATACCCAAAAATAACAAACATAGTTGGTTGTCCTTAATTAAACTCTAGAACTTGGGCGGCGCAGTTGTTAGCACCGCAGCCTCACAGCTCCAGTGACCCGGGTTCAATTCTGGGTACTGCCTGTGTGGAGTTTGCAAGTTCTCCCTGTGTCTGCGTGGGTTTCCTCCGGGTGCTCCGGTTTCCTCCCACATGCCAAAAGACTTTCAGGTTGATAGGTAAATTGGCCATTATAAATTGCCCCTAGTATAGGTAGGTGGTAGGGCAATATAGGGACAGGTGGGGATGTGGTACGAATATGGAATTAGTGTAGGATTAGTGTAAATGGGTGGTTGATGGTCGGCACAGACTCGGTGGGCCGAAGGGCCTGTTTCAGTGCTGTATCTCTAACTAACTGTTTGTAAAAACCCTTTTAGCTGTTAGAATCAGTTATTTTGTGTAGAACCTATTCTTAAATCATCATGTCATCATGACATTCTGCTCCAGTAATGTCATGAATTATTAAATACTGTTCCCAATCTACTCCCATTCATAATCTGACTGGAACAGAGCTTTATGACATCATACACAAAAAGTCTGCTCCCAGACTGTCTGTAGCTAGGTATTCTAATGCAAGGCGTGATCGAACATTCTGTAAGCAAGCCCTTATTTCCTCTTTTTGTAGAAAAGGTTCACAGAGAGATCAGTGCTATTGTTGGTGAGTCTCGACCTCCTTCTATCAAAGACAAACTTCACATGCCTTTCACGGGAGCAACAATAATGGAAATTCAGCGGATGACCACGGTGGTTCCTCTTGCCATTCCACATATGGCATCAGAAACAGTTGGTAAGGGTGCTGCCAAATTAGCAATTATTTTACAGGAAGGCTCAAAAATGTGCTGCTGGAGATATTCATGAAAGAGCTACTATATTTTATGTTCAAATAGGGGCAGACTTAACCAAATTATGTTCTATTTGCCACACTTTTACATTATTAATCTGACGAAAACCGACTAGACACGTGCAAAATGATTACAAGAATGACTGTCTCTCTCACTGTCTGGCCCCAATTCTAAACTCTGCCCCCAACAGTGGAAAATGGGGGTTAGCAGTTTAAGTGAGGGTGGTGGCATACCCATTCTGATCCTGCTGCCTCCCCACCATGATCCCATATTAACCTGCTCCTTTGAGCAGGCAAGCAGGACACTCCTGCTGGAAGGCAGCAGGGTACTTATTTAAGTATGCAGATTGGATCTGATGATGTCATCAGGACCTGATTTGCAAATTTAGTTGGAGGCCAGACTGGCCAGGTGATGGATCGTGGGCAAAAAGAGGACCCAGCAAGGCAAGTTTTCTTGTAGGAATTTCTAATGTCCAAAATAAAATGTTTAATATAAGATATAGAGTCATAGAGTTATACAGCACAGAAACAGGCCCTTCGGCCCATCGTGTCCATGCCGGCCGTCAAGCACCTTTCTATTCTACTCCCATTTTTCAGCACTTGGCCTGTAGCCTTGTATGCTATGGCGTTTTAAGTGCTCATCTAAATACTTCTTAAAAAGGCACACTTCAGAATAATTAAACTTACCTATGTAGATGTATTTTGAGCCTTTTAATAGCTTCATTAACGTTTTTGTTTCAGGGTCTTAGCAGCTCTCAAAAGCTTAGGCTTGAAGTTGATATTTTGCCCTGGACTATCACTTCTGTCAGCTTCAGGGAGGTGGCAGTCTGAGCATGTGAAGAACTTCCCATCATGGGTCAGTGGAATAACTGGCATTTTGTTTACTTGCTGAAAGGCTAAATTTTCTCAGTGCAGGAAAGAAATTTTCAGTTTCTTTCTAAATGAATTGAAAGCTAGCTGTAGAGTTAATTTTTCAGGTAAGTTTTCAGTTATTTGTTTAGCTCAGAGAAACAGACAGAAAGAACCCATGATATTTATTTGTCTTAACTTTTGTTTCTCCAAACAAGAACAAATTAATTTATTTCAATGAAGCAATTTTGAAATCTTCCCAGGTAAACACAAAAGGCTTTAATTACTACAGTCTATGTTTCCTTGGTAGATAATGTGAACATTTCAGTTAGTTGCTTCTGTACTATCTATCAGCATGTAGTAGGTTAGCAAAAACGATCTGCCTCTTGCATTCTAAAGGTTTTTTAATTGCCCATTGCCCAACTTTTCACATTTCTGACTGTCAACTACTCTGGATGTGCCCTTTATCCACCCTTCACACTATTTACTCAGTTCTCAACTGCTCCAGCTCTAACTAATTTCTTAATACCCCCATGCTCATTAACTTCCCCAAGTACTCCCCTCCCAGTTACTGTTAATGCTACAAATGTTCACTTGCCCTACCCATGAGCCCAACTTCAGCAAACCACACCCCACTCCAAGTACTCACAATACCACCCCCTCCCCACACCAATATGCTGTACTTATATTACTCAGTGTGCTTTCCTGCATCTTTACTGCTCACTTATCTGCTGTAAATAACCACTTCTCCCAAACCCTTAAACAGTCCTCAACATTCCAAAAATATGCACTATTACCCACACTGCTCTCTTTGACTCATCTTGAATCCACTCTTGAATCCTTACAAATCAACCCCTCTTTCCCAAGCAATGTATCTGCTAATTGATCATAATGCTACATCAGATTCACTCCCGTATCAACAGTGTCCTCCAACTTCTGAAGTGCAGTGACACAGGAGATTGTTATGCCAATGTGTTTTGTTGAATGATAATCTTTGGTCCACTGACTGGAGATCTGACTTCATAGTTTTTGAAGAAATTTAAAATGAACATTTTTAAAAAGACAAGCTGCCAGCAAAGTCATCCTTTCAGTTTAAGATGATCACCTAGTTTGCAATACTGTATCCTACATTGCAAAGGACTGTGAGGAGAGAGACGAAATGTCAGCTAATATCCCAGCAAGAACCAAGACCCAGGAAGTTTAAAGGAAGCACCTGTTCTCTCAGCAAGCAGAGAAATACTGCTAACTGCTATAATAAAAGCAAAATACTGCGGATGCTGGAAATCTGAAATAAAAACAAGAAATGCTGGAACCACTCATCAGGTCTGGCAGCATCTGTGGAAAGAGAAGCAGAGTTAACGTTTTGGGTCAGTGACACTTCTTCGGAACTATCAAATATTAGAAATGTCAAAGGTTATAAGCAAGTGAGGCGGGGTGGGGCAAGAGATAACAAAGGAGAAGGTGTAGATTGGATAAGGCCACATAGCTGACCAAAAGGTCATGGAGCAAAGGCAAACAATATGTTAATGATGTGTTGAAAGACAAAGCATTAGTACAGATAGGGTGTTAACGGACTGAAGATTGAACAGCAGCATGTACAAACATGAAAAAAAACAGTGGGTAAGCAAACTGAACAAACTAAGATGAAATGAAATAAACAAAATAAAAAATGTAAAGAAGAAAAAAAGGAAAAATAAAAGTAAAATGGGGAGCCCATCATGCTCTGAAATTATTGAACTCAATGTTCAGTCTGGCAGACTGTAGTGTGCCTAATCGGTAAATGAGATGCTGCTAACTGCTATGTTTGAATGACTGAGTGACTATCGTGACAAGCCCCTCTCCATCTGTGGTTTTAAGCTGGTTTCTTTCTCTGCGCAGAGGAGAAGCAACTGGACTGTGACATGAGCAGACACTAAGTCTGGATCCCGCTCTCTCTCTCACTCCAGCTTTCAAATCCTGTTTGTTGACTGACCACTTTTGCATACTTTGGCTATAATCAGAAACCCCATTGGAGGAAATCATCCGCCTCGCTATTTCCACAAGACTCACCGAACCAGTCATCTACCTCTTCAAACTAAAAGCCTTAGGACCACTGAATTCAACTAGAAGCCAGCTGAATCACCAAACCTCACAGAACGTATACCTTTTTTTATGGACTTTAACTCAACCAATCTACCTTTCCCCACTCGGTAACCTATTTATGTGTGTGTATAAATCTCTAGTGTATGTATAAATCTCTAGTCTGTGTGTGTGAGAGTGAAAGTTGGCACGATGTTTATTATTTTTTAGTTCGCTTAGGTACAATAAAGTTAACCTCTTTGTTAACTCAAAAAAACCTGTCCAATTGGTTCTTGTTATGATCATAGCAAGTAAGTCATCAAAAATCTACTGAATTGGCCAGTGCATTCACTTTAAGAAAGAATTAAACCTGTTGTGTTCAAACAAGGAGAGGGAAAAGAGGAAAGCCCTTCGACGACTCCTCACTTGACCGTAATAAGATCTGTTAGTAATATAGTAAAAATCTTGCATTGAATTTCCACTTTGGGGGCTAGAAACAGGGGTCAGGACAGTTTCTGGGTCCCATACCCGCCCCCGGGGGGAATGTTGATTAAAGTCATGATTTTTGCGAGGGGTGCAACCTCTTAATTGGATTGGAGTATGGGTCGGCGGCCAATTAGAGGCCACGGGGGCAGGAACGGGTGGTGTCAGATGAAGTGCAGGCCCAATTTAAGCCACCCATGGCAGCCATTAATGTGACTTCCATTTGAATCCTGAGGAAACAAGCAGAAGAGTTCTTTGAGCCTTGGAATGGACTGCAGTGTGCAGTGATGTCATTGGAAAGCCTGAGGCCTGGCACTCAGGGCAGGGCAAGCCCCCTGTTCTCAGATAATGACCTGGAGGTGATGCTTGAGGCCGTGAGAGAGAGGAAGGTGATCATCCTCCTGGAGAGTGTCAGGCGGAGGCCACCCACCCAGACTAAATAGGCCTGGGCTGAGATAGCTGCAGCAGAAGTGTAATCAGACGAACCTGGATTCAGTGCTGTAAAAGTTTCAATGATCTTATTTGCTCTGGAAAGGTGAGTGTAACCCTTCTAACCTTCAGGACAGGTCTCTGGGCCCCTCCAGCAGACACCCCACTTGAGGAGCCTGAGGATGGATGCGCCTCCTGGACATGGGAGGTCTGTGTGCCCAGGGAACTTACTCACGCTCAGAATGGCTCATAGTCATCGTGCTGCTGAGGATCTGACACCACTGAAGCTAACAGTTTTTTAATACATAAGGGAAGATGACATCGGCCATAGAGGACAGCAGTGCCTTATCTCACTGTCTTTCGTCCTTGCAGGAGAAATGGGCACACAATGCCCAGGAGAAGGCACTGACAAGTGTCAGGATACCATATTACTCGAGACTAATGACAATGGAAGAATATGCAATGGAGGCAGCCAGGATCCCGGATGAGGAGGAAATCAGCCCTGGCGAGATGGGAACGCATGGGCAGATGGTGAATGTTAAACTCCAGGAAGCTTGTATGGAAGGATAATGCTGGAGCCTATCTTTACTCAGTTACACATTTATTGTATAGAGTAAAAGAATTACAAACATGCAGCTCCCCACTCAAATCCTCTACCAGTCTCAGTAAGTGTTTGCTTATAAGTGCTCAAGTAAGACCCCAATTAACACCCTCCACCTGCATATAATCAAACAATTGATGCACAATTAGCAGATTAACAGTGAATACAAAGGAAGAGGGGCTAATTAGCAGGGTGCAGTGAACGTCACCCTGTCCGGTAGCATGCCGAGCACTGAGTTGCATTGGTTCGCCTCAACACTGCAGTGGTTTCTGCTGTCCTCAGCTGGTTCCCATGATCTCTTCTTGTGTCTCCCACAGGTTCAGGCATCCACCCAAAAACACCCTCTCCCTTTGTGACCCCGGAGGAACCTCACGAAACTGAGGAAGCACCGTCACACCTGACAAGTGCCACCAGGGCCGATACTCACCTTGGTGGATCCTGGCGTGCATTTAGACAGTGTGGAACTGGATGAGGAGCATAGCCCAAGTGTGCAGGAGGAGGTGCCAGAGGCAGAGGCGGCTGTGGGCTGTTCTCCTAGGACAGACACAGCCCTACTCAGCTTAGCACAAATGCAGGGCCTGAGGAGTTAAAGAAGGTTCCACCTGGAACAGTAGCAGGAGATGGGGTCCGATATGTCAGAGTTCCCTGATGCAGTGTGGAGTCCATCCAGCTCATGGGTGTGACTATGGCTCAGTACTATGAACGTATAAGCTCCTTCATTGAGCGAGAGTGCTAAGATGACTAAGAATGTTAAAAAGACAAGCCTAAAGGCATTGTGTCTCAATGCGTGGAGTATTCGCAATAAGGTAGGCGAATTGACCACGCAAATGGATACGATATAGTTGTGATTACGGAAACATGGCTGCAGGGTAACCAAGGATGGGAACTGTACATCCAGGGTATTCAATATTTAGGAAGGACAGGCAGTAAAGGGAAGGAGGTGGAGTAGCGTTGTTAGTAAAAGAGGAAATCAATACAATAGTGAGGAAAGATATTAGCTCAGCGAATCTTGATGTGGAATCTGTATGAGTGGAGCTAAGAAACACCAAGGGGCAGAAAACGTTGGTGGGGGTTGTATATAGACTCCCAAACTGCAGTGGTGATGTAGAGGATGGCATTAAACAAGAAATTAGAGATGCATGCAATAAGGGTGCAACTGTAATTATGGGTGATGTTAATCCACAAATAGATTAGGCAAACCAAATTAGTAATAATACTGTAGAGGAGAAATTCCTGGAGTGCGTACGTGATGGTTTTTTGGACCAATACGCTGAGGAATCAACGAGAGAACAGGCCATCCTAGACTGCGTATTGTGTAATTAGAAAGGATTAGTTAACAATCTTGTTGTGTGGGATCCCTTGGGGAAGAACGACCATAATATGATAGAATTCTTCATTAAGATGGAGAGTGAGAAAGTTGATTCCGAGACTAGGGTCCTGAATCTAAATAAAGGAAACTATGAAGCGTGAGTTGGCTACGATAGATTGGGGAATGTTACTTAAAGGGTTGACAGTGGATAGGCAATGGCTAGCATTTAAAGAGCACATGGATGAATTACAACAATTGTTCATTCCTGTCTGGCGCAAAAATAAAACGGGAAGGGTGGCTCAACCGTGGCTTACAAAAGAAATTAGGGATAGTATTCAATCCAAGGAGGAGAAATATAAAATGGCCAGAACAAGCAGTAAACCTGAGGATTGGGAGCAGTTTCGAATTCAGCAAAGGAGGACAAAGGGATTGATTAAGAAGGGGAAAATAGAGTATGAGAGTAAGCTTGCAGAGAACATAAAAACTGACTATAAAAGCTTCTATAGATATGTGAAGAGAAAAAGATTAGTGAAGACAAATGTGGGCGCCTTACAGTCAGAAATGGGGGCATTTGTAATGGGGAACAAAGAAATGGCAGACCAATTAAATACATACTTTGGTTTTGTCTTTACAAAGGAGGAAACAAATTATCTCCCAGAAATATTGGGCAACATAGGGTCTAGTGAGAAGGAGGAACTATATGAAATCAGTATTAGTAGGGAAATGGTGTTTGGGAAATTGATGAGATTGAAGGCCAATAAATTCCCAGGGCCTGATAATCTACATCCCAGAGTACTTAAGGAAGTGGCCCTTGAAATAGGAGATGCATTGTTGGTCATTTTCAAAATTCTATAGACTCTGGAACAGTTCCAACAGATTGGAGGGTAGCTAATGTAACCCCACTATTTAAAAAAGGAGTCAGAGAGAAAACAGGGAATTATAGACCGGGTAGCCTGACATCAGTAGTGGGGAAAATGCTAAAGTCCATTCTAAAAGACATAATAGCAGAGCACTTGGAAAACAATGACAGGATCGGACAAAGTCAACATGGATTTACGAAAGGGAAATCATGCTTGACAAATCAACTGGAATTTTTTGAGGATGTATCTAGTAGAATAGATAAGGGAGAACCAGTGGATGTGGTGTATTTGGACTTTCAGAAGGCTTTCGATAAGGTCCCACATAAGAGGTTAGCGTGCAAAATTAAAGCGCATGGGATTGGGGGTAAGGTACTGAAATGGATAAAGAACTGGTTGGCAGACAGGAAACAAAGAGGAGGAATAAACAATTATTTTTCTGAGTGGCAGGCAGTGGGGTACCGCAGGGATCAGTGCTAGGACCCCAGCTATTCACAATATATATTAATGATATAGATGAGGGAATTAAATGTAATATATCCAAGTTTGCAGATGACACAAAGCTGGGTTGGAGTGTGAGCTGTGAGGAAGATGCAGACAAGCTCCAGTGTGATTTTGACAGGTTGAATGAGTGGGCAAATACATGGCAGATGTAGTATAATGTGGATAATTGTGAGGTTATCCACTTTGGTGGCAAAAACAGAAAGGCAGATTATTATCTGAACGGCGATAGATTGGGAAAGGGGGAGGTGCAGGGAGACCTGGGTGTCCTTGTGCACCAGTCACTGAAAGTAAGCATGCAGGTGCAATAGGCAGTTAAGAAGGCAAATGTTATGTTGGCCTTCATAGCGAGAGGATTAGAGTGCAAGTGCAAGGATGTCTTGCTGCAATTATACAAGGCCTTGGTGAGACCACTTCTGGAGTATTGTGTGCAGTTTTGGTCTCCTTATCTGAGGAAGGATGTTCTTGCTATGGAGGGAGTGCAGCGAAGGTTTACCAGACTTATTCCTGGGATGGCAGGACTGATGTATGAAGAGAGATTGGGTCGATTAGGCTTGTATTCACTAGAGTTTAGAAGAATGAGAGGGGATCTCATAGAAACCTACAAAATTCTAACAGGACTGGACAGACTAGATGTAGGAAGGATGGGGGAGTCCAGGACCAGGGGTCACAATCTATGGATAAGGGGTAAGCCGTTTAGGACTGAGTTGAGGAGGGATTTCTTCACCCAGAGAGTGGTGAACCTGTGCAATTCTCTACCACAGAAAGTAGTTGAGGCCAAATCATTAAATATATTCAAGAAAGAGTTAGATATAGTTCTTCGGGCTAAAGGAATCAAGGGGTACGGGGAGAAAGCGGAAACAGGGTACTGAAATAAAAGCAAAATACTGCGGATGCTGGAAATCTGAAATAAAAACAAGAAATGCTGGAAATACTCAGCAGGTCTGGCAGCATCTGTGGAGAGAGAGAAGCAGAGTTAACGTTTCAGGTCAGTGACCCTTCTTTAGAACAGGGTACTGAGTTTGGACGATCAGCCATGATCGTATTGAATGGCGGTGCAGGCTCGAAGGGCCGAATGGCCTACTCCTGCTTCTATATTCTATGTTTCTATGAGTGGCCAACCTCATGGAGGGATATGTGCAGCATCACTCTGAGTGGATGCAGGAGCAGCGCACTTGCATGCACAGGATGCATGCCACATTACATAACCTGGAGCGGTCAGTGGTGCTGGTGGCGCAGAGATGTTTGGAGTGCATTCCAGTTGCACCACAGCTGGTGTACCCCTCCAGCTACCTGAAGTGCCAGACAAGGCCTGAGGATGTCACAGAGGAGGATCAGGGTGCCACCCCTCATGGGGCACCTTCATCTTCCTCAGCCTCCTTGGCTTCACTGACTGGGAGCCTCTGTGCAGCAGGAGCAAGTGACAGAGGCTGCCCCTTTAATGATGCTATTGCAGCAGCCTCTGGCGATGCCCTTACAGGCACCTCCATGCTAAGGACAGCCACCGCATGCATCTCAGTCGCAGGCAGAGACAAACGAACAGGCTGCCTCCACCTCCACCGAGGCCACAACGGGAGCACTGCATATGAGTGGCCAAGCGAGGAGGTTACAGCATCGTGCGGAGCGCTGAATGGGTCACTAAGGTTGTCTCTTTATTGTCTCTGTGCACTGTTCCCCTTTCTTAATATTTCATAAATAATAACACTCCAAGGCACACATCTGGGACTCCTTTTATGTCTGGCATGACAGAAAAAGTGGTATGAAGTGGTGAAGGAGATCAAGGGTTTGTAAAAGGTGAAGGAGAAGGCTCTGGGCACATGTGGATCCTTCATCAGCGGTAAGATTTTAGATGTTCCAGGTCTTCAATGGATGTGTTGGCACAGGCACCTCAGAGTGACTTGCATCCCATGCTCTTGATCCTGGGTCAGAGGGACTCAGTTGAAACATTTCTAAATCAGAACATCCCTGACATTCATGGTATCCTGATTAGACCTTCGCACCCTTTGCCGTGTCGGGCTACTTCTTTGTGCAGCCATACACCTCAGTGTTCTGCATCTTTCCCCTCCGCCTCCACTTCCTCCTCCTCTCCCATCTCCTGCTCCTCCTCTTCCTCCAGTGAGCTGATTCCTGTAAGGGTCTCACCGTCCTCAAGGTCCACCCTTCTCTGGAGGCACATTTTATGGAGAGCGCAGCAGACCACTACAATGACAGACCCTGGCAGAAGTGTATTGCAGGGTGTCACACGACTGGTCCAGGCACCAGAGCTGCATCTTCAGAAGCCCAATGGTCTTCTCACCGGTGTCCTAGTCAGCAGATGGCTTCAGTTATATCGCCTCTGGAGCTCTCATAGAGGGATGATTAACCATCTTTCCAAAGGATATCCCATGTCTCCTAGGATCCAGCCACATAGTTTGGGGGTTGGAGTGAAGATTTGTGGCAGCCTGGACTGGCGGAGGATGAATGAGTTATGGCAGCTGCCAGGAAAGTGAGTGCACACATGGAGGAAGCTCTTGTTGTGGTCACTGACCAGTTGGATGTTGAGGGAGAGGAAGCCTTTCCTGTTGATGAATCTTGCTGGCATGTCACTGGCTGGTCTTGATGGCCACATGGGTGAAATCGATGATGGCCTGCACCTGGAGGAATCCAGCAATGACAGCAAAACCCACTGACCTCTGTCCCTGCGAGGCCTCATCTGTTGTGAAGTGAATGTATTGTTCAACTCTGGCGCATAGGGCATTAGTGATCTGTGAGATACAGTGGTGTGCAACCGTTCGCAAAATGCCAGCACGGTCCACTGCAGGTCCTTGGAAGGAGTGAAAGGTTCAAGGCCACAGTGACTTTGACGGTGGCTGGCAGGGCATAACAACCAATACTACGAGGTCTTCGGTGACAAAGGCATAGATGTCTGACCATCTGCCTGAAGAGTCGCAGTCTCCTGTGGCACTATTTTTTTTTATTCTTTCATGGGATGTGAGGGTTGCTGGCAAGGTCAGTATTTGTTTTCCATCCCTAATTACCCTTGAGAAGTTGGTGGTGAGCCACCTTCTTGAACTGCTGCAGTCCATCTGGTGTAGGTGCACTCACTGCTGTTAGGAAGGGAGTTCCAAGTTTTCGATGCAGTGCAGTGAAGGAACGGCGATATAGTTCCAAGTCGGGATGGTGTGTGACTTGGATGGGAGCTTGCGTCTGTTACCCGTGTCCTTCTTGGTGGTAGAGTTCGCAGGTTTGGAAGGTGCTGTCGAAAGAGGCTTGGTGAGTTGCTGCAATGCATCTTGTATATTGTACAGACTGCTGTCACTGCGCCGGTGATGGAGGGAAGTGAATGTTAAAGATGGTGGATCAGGTGCTGATTAAGTGGGCTGCTTCGTCATGGATGGTGTTGAACTTCTTGAGTGTTGTTGGAGCTGCATCCATCCAGGCAAGTGGAGATTATTCCATCAAACTCCTGATTTATGCCTTGTAAATGGACAGACTATGGGAGTCAGGAGAAGAGTTACTCACCACAAAGTTTGCAGCCTCTGACCTGCTCTTGTAGCCACAGTATTTATATGGCTTGTCCTGTTAAGTTTCTGGTCAATGGTAACCCCCCCCCCAGGATGTTGATTGTGAAGGATTCAGCGATGGTATTATAGTTGAATGTCAAGAGGAGATGGTTAGATTCTCTTTGTTGAGGATGGTCATTGCCTTGCACTTGTGTGGCATGAATGTTAGTTCCACTTATCAGCCCAAGCCTGAATGTTGTCCAGGTCTTGCTTTATGTGGACATGGACTGTTACAGTATCTGACGAGTCGTGAATGGTACTGAACACTGCACGCTCGGTCAGATGCTGCCTTGATGTTAAGGGCAGACACACGCACCTCACCTCTTGAATTCAGCTCTTTTGTCCTTGTCTTTGTCATCTCCAGGTACTTCCTTCTTTGGCAGTAGATCCTACACAGAGGGTGTGACCTCTGTGTCCTTCCTGCCCCTTGTCCCTCTCCTCCTCCCTCCTGATGGCTGGCGCTCTGCCCTGCCTACGAGTGTGTTACTTCCTGTTGCTACTGGGCTCAAAGTCTGAGAGTTCTGCCAATTGCTGCCTTCCTTGAGCTCAGCTGGTTGCCCAGTTGTCCTTGGCTGCTTTGCCCCAGCTCTTCTGCCCCATGATTCCAGGAGGGTGATGATCCTCTGCACTGCCCGAGGACTGACTGTCCATTCTCCCCATCATCTGTGCAGTGTCAAGGGCACCTGCCTCACAATGGACAAGACCCCCTCAGCACCATTGCAACTTTTATGCTTCTGGGGTAATTCCTCGGGGCGGCCATGACTGGCTACCCACTCTGTTCCTGTCTCCCTTCACCTGATCTGCCCAAGACCGTGAGTGCAGCCCATGAGCCCCCGTGAAACTGTCAATTCCCCCGTTAATGAGCTCTGCAGACACCTTAATTGGGGATTGAGTGAGATCGCTGTCCTACCTTAACCCTGCACTGGTGAGCATTGCCGGCTTTGGGAATGGATTCGTAAAGCTTGCACGCCAGCCAACACAGGTATTTTCGGGCCCCGTCTGCCTCCCTTCCCACTCCCGGCAGGGTGCAAACATTCAGCCTCATGTCAGCAGCCTCTACATCACATTTTGTTACAATCTTAAAGTGCTGTGTACTGCTCAGATGCAAAAGGAAACTGGCAAGTAGATGTTAGTCTCAACATGTCCTTGACTAGACAGCAGTTAAACTTTTTCTGCAGTTCTGGTTTCTGCTCGTATGTAGCTAGTATGAGACACAAAAGGCTGATGTGATTTTGTTGCTCATTTCCAATCCTTAGCAGTGCCATTAATGAGAGTCATGTTTTAAATGGTTTGGGCTGTTACCTTTACTCCCAGCAAGCTTCAGCATTAAACTGCTTGGAACCACTCCAGGATGAATGTGGCCATCTCATAACCAATATTACGCGAACAGCTGAAGAGAGCAGCAGAAGATAAAATGGGAATGGGAAAAAGAATAAAAACTAAAAGCCCTCAAATATATTTAAGAAAATATGTATGTACTGAAACCAGAAATGACCAATTTTAACATATAAGTTTATGAAATGCTAAACAGACGGGGGATGGGACTAAAAAAAATCAGATTGAATTCAATTTATGCTACTAATCCCTCCCTCTCATGTATGATGTTAATTTGTATTTTACTTTTTTACAGACTTTAAAGATTATACTATACCCAAGGGAAGTACAGTAATTGCAAATCTGTGGTCAGTGCATAGAGATCCAAGCATGTGGGAGCAACCTGATGAGTTTAATCCTTCTCGCTTCTTGGATGCAAATGGAAATATTGTGAAAAATGAAGCATTTATGCCATTTGGAATAGGTAGAGCTAATATTTGTGTGAAATGCTCCCCTCTAAACATTTTTTTCCTGTTTCTGCAATTTGAGCTTACTGCCATTTGTCAGCTAAGGAGATAGGTGGAAAACCTGTTTGCAGTCATCTGTGAATGCTACTCCAAAGCTCAGTGCTTAGCTGGCTGAGAAGAGGGTCGAAGAAAACAGAGGCCAGTGAATCTTGCACCATCTCAGCCCACCGCCTTCATCTGCAGCAAATGCAGCAGAAATTGCCGTGCAAGAATGAGGCTGAGGAGCCCCACCAGCCAATGTTTAACACAAAGTTGACCACCAAGACACAAGCCATTGTCTCAGGCGACAAAAGGCTGCCAGGTCTCAATGCTTGATATTTGCACGAAAGTGCCCTCTAGTCCTAGGCTCCCCAACTAGCAGAAAAAGTTTCTCCCAATCTACCCTATCTGTTCCCCCTTAATATCTTGAATACTTCGATCAATTAACCACCAAACCTTCTAAATTCCAGGGAAAACAGCCCTAGTTTGTTTAATCTCTCCTCATATCTTAACCGTTGGAGTCCAGGTATCATTTTAGTAAGTATGTGCTGCTGCAAGGCCAATATATCCTTCCTAAGGTGCGGTACACAGAACTGCTTGCAGTATTCCAGGTTTGTTCGAATCAGGGCTTTGTGTAGCTGAAACATGACTTCCACCTGCTTGTATTCTATTCCTCTAGATATAAAGGCCAGTATTCCATTAGCCTTTTTCATTATTTTCTCTACCTGTTCGTGACATTTTAATGATGTGTACCCGGACCTCCAAGTCTCTTTGGACCTCCGCTGTTTCTAGCTTTTCACCATTTAGAAAGTACCACCACACTCTATCCTTTTTAGATTCAAAGTGGATGACCTCACATTTGCCTACATTGACATCTATTTGTCACGGTTTTGCCATTCACTTAATCTATCAATATCTCTTTGTAATTTTACATTTTCATCTACACTGCTTACAGTGCAGCTTAATATTCTGAGGGGAGAAAGTGAACAGGCAGAGGTCGTGGTCCATATAGGTACCAATGACATAAGTAGAAAGAGGGATGACATCCTGCAGACAGATTTCAGGGAGCTACGAAAGAAATTAATAAACAGGACCTCAAAGGTAGCAATTTCCACATTACTCCCAGTGCCACGCAGTAGTGAGTACAGGAATAGAAGGATAGTGCAGATGAATGCGTAGCTGGAGAGATGGTGCAGGAGGGAGGCCTTTAGATTCATGGAGCATTGGGACTGGTTCTGGGGAGAATCAACCTGCACAAGCTGGACAGTGGGACCAATATCATCACGAGGAGGTTTGATGTAGTCTATATAAATTTTAGCAAGGCTTTTGACAGGGTCCCACGTGGCAGACTGTTCAGAAAAGTAAGAGCCCGTGGGATCCAAGGGCAAGTGGCAAATTGGATCCAAAATTGGCACAGTGTTCGAAAGCAAAGAGTAATGGTCAAAAGGTGTTCTTGCGATCGACTGAAAGACTGTTTCCAGTGGTGTTCCGCAGGGCTCAGTACTAGGTCCCTTGCTTTTCATGGTATATATTAATGATTTTGACTTAAATGTAAGGGGCATGATTAAGAAGTTTGCAGATGATAAAAAGATGTGTTTGATAGTGTGAATAAAGCTGTCGAACATACGAATTAGGAGCAGGAGTAGGCCTCTCGGCGCTTCAAGCCTGCTCCGCCATTCAGTAAGTTCAGGGCTGAACTGATTACTCCACATTTCCACCTACCCCCGATAACCTTCCAAGCTCTTGCTTATCAAGAATCTATCTACCTCTGCCTTAAAAATATTCAAAGACTGTCGACTGCAGGAAGATATCAGTGGACTGGTCAGATGGCAGAAAAGTGGCATGTGGAATTCAATCCAGAAAAGTGTGAGTTAATACATTTGAGGAGGGCAAATGATGCAAGGGAATACACAATAAATGGTAGGGTATTGAGAAGTGTGGAGGAGCAGAGGGATCTAGAAATACATATCCATAGATCCCTGAAGATAGCAGGACAGGTAGCTAAGGTGGCTAAGATGGCATACGGGATACTTTCCTCTATTAGCCAAGTTATAGAATATAAGAGCAGGGAAGTTATGCTAGAACTTTATAAAACACTAGTTATAACAATTTTGGTCATAGGGAGGATGTGATCTCACGAGTGTACAGAGGAGATTTATGAGGATGTTGCCAGGACTGAAGCTATAAGGAAAGATTGGATACAGTTGTTTTCTTTGGAACAGTGGAGGCTAAGGGGAGTTTCATTGAGGTGTATAAAATCATGAGGGGCCTAGATAGAGTGGATAGGAAGGACTTATTTCCCTTAGCACAGAGGTCAATAACCAGGGGCATAGATTTAAAGTAATTGGTAAAAGGATTAAAGGGGAGTTGAGAGAGTTTTTCATTTAGAAGGTGATGGGAGTCTGGAACTCCCTGCCTGAAAGGGTGGTTGAGGCAGAAACCCTCATCATTAAAAAATACTTGGATATGCACTTGAAATGCTATAATCTACAGGACTGCGGACCAAGAGCTGGAAAGTGGGATTAGGCTGGAGAAATGATGAGCAAATGGTCTCCTGTGATGTAAATTTCTACGATTCTATTTCTGTTATTTTTCACCATTGCTGCTGGTGCTTTCACCCTGTCCATCCTTTAATGACCATTTATCCATCCCTTCCTTTTTTTATTTATTTAGAATATTTTACTATTTTGTTTTAGTTCCTTAATGACCTAAACTCATAGTTTCTGTTTGCTTTCTTAATTTTTTTACTTCTCTTTCACCAATCTGTCCATGTCCTCTTGAAGTCGGCTACTATCATCCTCATGGTTTACTACATTTCCAAGCTTTGTGTCACCTGCAACTTTGAAATTATGTCCCCTATAACCAAGTCCAGGTCATTGATATATACCAAAAAGAGCAGTGGTCCTAATACTGTCTCCTGGGAAACACCACTGTATACATTGCTCCATTCTGAAAAAAACAACATTCACCACTACTTTCTGCTTTCTGTCTCTCAGCCAACAATTGCTTCAAAAGCTGTATTTGAAGGGGTTGATGATTTGGGAATAATACTAATTATTTAGTTCTGCAGGAATGGAATGGTATTTTTATTGTACATTGTCTTTATTTGTGTTAATAAAAGCCAAAAAAAAAGTTGAGACTAATGTATATACTTAGCTGTAATATCACTTTAAGATGTGAATTCAAGACTCCTGTCATGGGATACAGTGTAAAGCACTTCAGAGGAACAATGGGGATGCCTCAACCCAGTGGAACATTCTATCTTTGAATTTATCTGCTGTACTCATTTTGGTTTCAGCAAATGAACAGCTGTGTGTCTTTAAAATGACAATGAATTTCATTTAGTCATCAAGGAAAATGTGCAACCAGGCTTTACAACTCATTAAGTCAGTACAGAACTCTTCATGATCAGTTATGTAAATGAAAAACTACTTGTTTCAATTGCTGTGCCTTTCTACATAGTGCAAAGGGAAATATTATTTACTTCCCAGTGTTTCAGTCTTTCTTTGTTCCTAAGTTTTAAAACTGGGGTGCTTTGTTTCTATGTTTTAAAACTGGGGTACTTTCCCTTTCTTGCTATAGAGCAAGAGAAAGCAAGGAAATGTTAAGGTGTAGGACTATCCCAGTTTTCCATACAGTAACTGAATATTATAGGGGAAAAAAGCTAATGATCCTATAGTCTCTTTACGTGTACAGAATGCATTTGACTACAGATTGTTGGAGTGCTGTTTTATGATCCAGGTCAATTGTATTTTAGTCGAGCTCAGGCACAGACTTCCTGCCATTAGTGTCTCCACTTTAGTTGGCAACTGAACAGCATGAGACACTTTGAGATTTGACACATTGGGCCCGTTTTTGCAGTCAGTGGCAAATAAACAGTGCTAGCCATTCATTAAATTTGCACTTGCCCACAGACTGTAGGCTTTTACACTGGAATTATTCAAGAGCTAAAACAACATGGTGCCCTCTGCAGGGGATCTGGGACTTGTGTAAGCAGGGCAAACAATCAGATTGTAGAATCCTTACTGGGACATGCAGAGTCAATAAAGGAGGTGCATGTTAGAATATTTAATTCGATGTCAAATCATATGCAGAAAGGGAAACAATGGGACAGAAAGGAAGATGGGATTAAGAGAGAGAAGAGGCAGAAAGAAAAATCTTTCTTGGTTTTTTGGCAGTAATTAGGACTTATCACACCATTAAAAATTCACTTACACTTAAATGGGCAAGTCCCTTTTTTCTGGTGTGTTTGGTGGGTATCTACACTTGATGGATAGTGGTGTGATAGGAAAGAAATCTGATGCATTTCAGCAGAGAAGGGAGTGGAGCCACATTACATTGCAAGTGTAATCGGGAATAATGCTGTGCTATGTTACAGTTCCAATGTGTTTTATGTTGATTGGTTCTGTTTCTCTAATTAGGGAAACGGATCTGTATGGGAGAACAGATGGCAAAGATGGAACTCTTCCTGATCTTCAGCACGCTCCTGCAATCATTCTGCTTCAAACTTCCTGAAGGCAGTGATGCTCCAAACATGACCGGCCGGTTTGGTCTAACTCTGTCTCCACATCCTTTTAAAATTATTCCTGTCAAGCGATAATTTACTTGTTGAAACGGGTCACAGTCTTCAATACAGAATCTGCAATGCAAACAAAGGAAGGCACTATCTCTCTTCATGGCCATTATAATTCACTGACAGTCTGCACTATGTTGACGGTATATTTTGCATGAGATGCCAATTTCTAACTTGTCTCCTTTATTTGTACTGCAATATCAATAGTTCAGATGTGTCACCAATGGCGTTACTTTGCTGCTACTTTCAATTAACAGGGCAGCTACAATAACTCCAAAAAGCATCCAGTCTCATTCCTTGATAGTATATTTATTTTTCCTATGCAGAATATAATCAAACACTTGAAAATTTCCTATTTTCTGTGTCATCTTGGTCTGACATCTGTATTTAAGACACTCAAGATTGTTTCATTAAGTATTTCACCCTTGAAGACTAGCTACAATTTACAATGAACATATGGAACAAGCAGTGGAAACAATTCAATGGAAGTACAGCTTTTGTGCCTTTTTGAATATGATTGGCTTTATCATTCCATGTATTATTTGAGGAAAGGCACAAGCTCATGCAAAAGAAAATCACTGGGCTGAAGTTTGAAGCATATTCTCTATTGTTTACTGCATTGGATTTCACTGACGGACTGGAGAATAGCCAATGTTGTTCCTTTGTTTAAGAAGGGTAGCAGGGATAATCCAGGGAATTATAGGCCGGTGAGCCTTACGTCAGTGGTAGGGAAATTATTAGAGAGGATACTTCGGGACAGGATTTACTCCCATTTGGAAACAAATGGACTTATTAGCGAGAGGCAGCATGGTTTTGTGAAGGGGAGGTCGTGTCTCACTAATTTGATTGAGTTTTTTGAGGACGTGACGAAGATGACTGATGAAGGAAGGGCAGTGGATGTTATCTATATGGACTTCAGTAAAGCCTTTGACAAGGTCCCTCATGGCAGACTGATACAAAAGGTGAAGTCACATGGGATCAGAGGGGAGCTGGCAAGATGGATACAGAACTAGCTCGGTCATAGAAGACGGGGTAGCAGTGGAAGGGTGCTTTTCTGAATGGAGGGATGTGACTAGTGGTGTTACGCAGGGATCAGTGCTGGGAACTTTGCTGTTTGTAGTATATATAAATGATTTGGAGGAAAATGTAGCTGGTCTGATTAGTAAGTTTGCGGACGTCATAAAGGTTGGTGGAGTTGCGGACAGTGATGAGGATTGTCAGAGGATACAGCAGGATATAGATCGGTTAGAGACTTGGGCGGAGAAATGGCAGATGGAGTTTAATTTGGACAAATGTGAGGTAATGCATTTTGGAAGGTCTAATGCAGGTGGGAAGTATACAGTGAATGGCAGAACCCTTAGGAGTATTGACAGGCAGAGAGATCTGGGCGTACAGGTCCACAGGCCACTGAAAGTGGCAACGTAGGTGGTTAGGTAGTCAAGAAGGCATACGGCATGCTTGCCTTCATTGGTCGGGGCATAGAGTATAAAAATAGGCAAGTCATGCTGCAGCTGTACAGAACTTTAGTTAGGCCACACTTAGAATATTGCGTGCAATTCTGGTCGCCACACTACCAGAAGGACGTGGAGGCTTTGGAGAGGGTACAGAAGAGGTTTACCATGATGTTGCCTGGTCTGGAGGGCATTAGCTATGAGGAGAGGTTGGAAAAACTCGGATTGTTTTCACTGGAATGACGGAGGTGGAGGGGCGACATGATAGAGGTTTGCAAAGTTATAAGCGGCATGGACAGAGTGGATAGTCAGAAGCTTTTTCCCAGGGTGGAAGAGTCAGTTACATGGGGACATAGGTTTAAGGTGAGAGGGGCAAAGTTTAGAGGGGATGTGCGAGGCAAGTTCTTTACACAGAGGGTGGTGAGTGCCTGGAACTTGTTGCCGGGGGAGGTGGTCGAAGCAGGTACCATAAAGACATTTAAGAGGCATCTTGACAAATACATGAATAGGATGGGAATAGAGGGATACGGACCCCGGAAGTGCAGAAGGTTTTAGTTTAGGCAGGCATCAAGAGGTGCAGGCTTGGAGGGCCGAATGGCCTGTTCCTGTGCTGTACTGTTCTTTGTTCTTTTTTGAAAGAAATGACAATTAACTATAGAAAAAGGCTGCAGCAGCAGTTTTACTTAGAAAATACCTCTTTCCTTACTAGCTAAATGGTTTACTATTATAGCTCAAGAAGTTGTATATTCTGAAAAAGGTATGCAATATGCACATCATGGGGGCAAAATTGGGCTCAGTAGCACCTTTTTCATAAAAGTCCCCCTAAGTTCCAAAACAGCATCCTCAGCATGCCCACACACTGACACAAAGTGTGCTGGATGCCATATTGGTAAAGGGATTAGCACATGCACTTAATGGGCTGGATTTTGTGCTGGACGCAAGGCTCTTGGCGCTGGGCCAGAAAGGCGGGAGGAACCCCGTCTAGGCCTTTTCATGCCCCCCAGAGCGGTCCTCCAGTCTTTTAAGCTCTGAGTTTCACGAGCCGGGATCCCCGTCTTTAAAGACGAGGATCCCGCCTCCAGGAGCTGATGGCCAATCACAGGG
Organism: Heterodontus francisci; assembly: GCF_036365525.1. Classification (NCBI taxonomy): domain Eukaryota; kingdom Metazoa; phylum Chordata; class Chondrichthyes; order Heterodontiformes; family Heterodontidae; genus Heterodontus; species Heterodontus francisci. Next base: position 80,476,658 of record NC_090382.1, on the reverse strand, counting down.
TGGACAGCTCAGCAGTATCAGCAGCGCCACCGGGAGCCACTACTGCAGATGCCTTTGACCCCAGACCTCAGGTAAGTGAGGCAGGGTTGCCGGGGCCAATCCGCAAGGCCCTGGTGAGGAGGTACGGGGGTGGGGGGGTGTGGTTGTGCAGTCCAGGGGGAGGGGCGTCCCGGGGCGGTAAAGTGGTTCCCGGTGGGCATCCTCCATGGGCCACAAATTGCCCACAAAGGAGGGAGCCCCACCCCCAGCCCTCGTGTTCCAAGGCATCCTCACCACCTGGCGGAGGCACCCCCTGCCACTGGTAAGATCCCACTGTCAGCGGGAAGAGGCCCTTAATTAGCTGTTAATAGGTCACTTAAGGGCCTCAGGGCAGGAAGGCCATTATCAGCCTATCCCACCCCAAGAAGATCGCTTGGCTACGGGCCATTCGCTCCCCAACTTCATCCCTGCCTGTGACCCCGCTTTATGGGACCACTCAAAATCCAGGCCAATGTCCACCAGAAGTACGCAGAGCAGGCAGATCATGATACTGATCAGTATGCAATGTTGATTTAATGCCAATGCTGCCATGTTGGTACTCCATGCTCCAGTCTAAAACCTCTCAACCTCCCACAGCTGAACATGCATCGAATAGCATGCAGGACTCCATCCAACCCTGCACTATTTAAAGGAATTATCAACTACTTACACGTTAGTTGCTGAATTTGTTCTTCTGGCTGTTGCAATTCTATGCATTTTCGGTGCTTTTCCAAACTTGTTAAAAGTTCCAGTCATCTATAGGGAGTGGTCTTCAGCTGCTGCTGAAGTACTTTTTTGGTGACTTAAGTGCTTGTGCAAGAAGCAGTTGCTTCCAAAGCTGGGTGGCCTAGTAGGGCTTCCCTCTGGCGTTGAGCAAGAGGGAGAATGAACAGAGGCCATACTGTGCAGGACAGGCTACTAGTAGAGGGTTGAGGAGGAGGATGGGGTGAAGGGCTCTCAGCAGGAGGTCATATCTACGGAGGGTCTTTAGGGTACAGATCTGTTGGCTAACAAATTGCAAGAGTGTTGTGACACTCTGGAAGCTCCTTTGCAAGCTATTGTCCACAGCCATGATGACAGCAGTCTGAGCTTCCACTGCACCACTCAGAAGCTGAGTAGAGGCTGCTTGTTCTGCAGTGGAAACTGAGACATCAGCCAGCAGATGCTGTGTCATGGTTGACTCCACAGGTGCTTGGTGTAAGTGGCCACCAATGTCCCCTCTAATTTTTTTTTGTTGTGTGTATCCCGTTCATTTAAATGTGCGGCACCCTTAATTTTGTTTTGGCACTCTTGCATGGTAACGTAAAGGAGCCGACTTGTGCTCGGCCTGTGTAGGAACTTCCGGTGGCTGCACATCTTAGAGGGAACATTGATGACCACCTATTTTATGTTGGAAAGCATAGCTTCCAAGCAAAGCTCTGCAAAGTTGGTGCCAGATTTCTCCACACTTAACGTTCCAGTGCACCAAACATTTGGGTGTGTAAACCCATCATCCTTCTTCTGTAGCCTGGCCCATCAAACTCAGCAGAGTCCTCTGCACCAGAACTAGTGTGCGACCTCGCCCTCCTGCAAGCTGGCATCTGTGCTATTTTTCCCCTGCCCTGGCTGCAGAGCATTCGTACCTGGTGTCTCAACATGTACAGATCCCACCTCTATCCTATCTTCTAAATTATGCACAGTCAGCATCCAAGCTGGGTGGCTAAGATTGAAATAGAGTGATGGTGTGTTTTCATTTTCAATGTCTTCTTGCTCTTTCTCCACTGCCTGGGCAGATTGTTTTTCTTGTGAAAGGGAAAAGGGGCAAGGATAGAGTTATGGGGAGAGGAGAAAGTAAGATGTGCATGCTTACACCATCAGCAGCTTCTCAGTCAGCAGAGACTGTGGGATGTTGGAGACGTGGGATATGAGAAAGAGGATTACATCTGCGGAAACCCTCATCTTCAATGTCATCAGCTCCAGGACTGGCCAAGACCTCAGCAATGGCCCTATCCATAATGGCCAACACCATCTCTTCCATGAGAGTTAGGACATGCAGGGTGTGCATTTCCCCCCTTTGGTTAGTTCCTGCTGCCTCAGGTTGGGTGCCACCTTTTGCAAGAGAGAGGGAAGAGTGCCACTTAGTGTCAATCATTTAGGTGATGTGACTGTCATGGTTGACTAGCTGTCAGTGTGTGGAAACTTTGGAGATATGGGTTTGAGGCTTGCAGTAGTGGTAAGTGTTTGAGGGTGAGGTGAAGCATATGCCAGTTAGCTATGAGTGCTGATAGAGGTTGTTGGCAGGTGAGTGATGCAGATTTGGTGAACTGAGCAGTGGCTGAAGCTAGTGGTGCAGTTGGCATTTGAAGAAGCATTTACTGATATTGACCATTCGTGTGAGGTCATTGAACTTCTTGCAGTATTGCATCAAGGTCCTTTGGGCTACACTTCTGACATTGACCTTCATGACTATCTGTTCCCACTGCCTTCTCATGTGCCTGGAGGGCCTCCTATCTTCGAGGATACAGGATATTCTCCTTTCCACCACCTCCTCCAGCAAGACCTCCAGTGCAGCGTTTGAAAACCTGAGGCTCAGTTTCTTCTATAGTCAGCCATTGATCTCTCTTTCCCAGGTCAGAGGCAGTTGGAGAATGAATCCCAGCACCTGGTGCAACCATAATGAACCCCCGCCTGCCAACCACCACCCCCCCCCCCCCCCCCCCCCACCTCCTTCAAGGGGTGCAGGCTAGCTTTAAATAGTTACTAATGATATTGGGCCTCATGCTAATGTGTGCAGGCAATGAACAGCACAGGAAGTACTGGCTGCATGCAGAAATTATAATTAGCAGGCAGCACAAAGTTGGCATGCTGCCTGCATTCCACTCAACAAGCACGGATTATTCGTGCATCGTGATTCCCATGCCCGTTTTTGGGTGGCTAACCAATTTATTGCCCCATTTCTATATTTGGTGCCAACATTAAATCCACCTTGTCGGAAAATCTCTTTTAAAATGGTAAAATCATGTGGCAATGCTGAAGAATCATGTATGAACCTGCTGCAGACGTAGATTTCCTTTTCAAAAAATTCTTAAAAGGGACCTTTTTTGAAAAAAAAGTAATACTTCAGGTGAGGTAGATTTGTCCCGCCATTATATAAGTGACGTTACAAACTTTGATTTCGACAAGTGCTTTTCTGCTTGGAATTAACGTAATGTTTTGGAACATTTTAGTTCATCCTTGTTTTAATGGCTCAATGTTGAAACTGTCATTTGTGCAAGCTGCTGTGCACGCAGTTAATGGTCCTTTTGATGCAGATGTATTATTTTTCATCTTGTAAGATGCAGGTTTTTCTCAAGAATATTTTACTAAATCATATGATGTAAATCAGGTTCCTTGCTTCCTTAGATACTGCTGTTACTTAATTGTTCAGGACCGTCGTCTCTAATTGTGGTGAATTTCTCCCTTCAACAAAATTACTAAGGGATATAAGTGTCTCGATTGTGATTGGTCATTGTCACCTTAAGGAAGCTAAACCTAATTGTAAGTAACGATCTTGGCATTAGTCTCTCTGAGAAAGAATTTTCCCTATAAGATCCCTTAGAAAAGGGGTCTTACCAACAGGAACAGTTTTTAAAAAGGATCACAACAGGAACTTTTGTTAATTAGAAATTTTCCTGGCAGGACACCTTCACCATCATGACCAAAATCCATTCTAGAAGGAGAAGGAACAGGTCCTGATTTGTTTTAAATCACAAGAGCTTAAGAGTCTCGATGCCTTTTAAATAGATACCATCAAAGACATTGACCCTATCATCTAGTACATTCATGTTCAGGAATTTTTACCATCATTAGAAACTGAGTGGAGAGCTAGAAAATTACAAGATCAGAAACTCACTAGATTCCTGTCTTTGCATCCTTAAATTTTCTTGAACTGGTTACATGCCCAACTTGTGCTATTTTGCATGGAATTAGTGAGACCTTTATGCAAATAAGTAGAATGCATCAGCCATTAAAATTCCTGTCTCCTTGCCCATTCTATAAAGCACTCAGCTCACCAATTTAAAATGAGCATTAGAGGCCTGTCAGGAAGCATCCTGTGAAGCTGCTAGAGAAAAAGACAAGATTCAACATTCATACTTACCTTATTATGGAGTTGGGAGGAACAACAGTCCAAGGCAATAAAATGCATTTCCTGTTCACGACCAACAAGTTGATTATGGAGCAGACTGGAAGACCACCGTGTAAGGTTCCCCCCCCCCACCTAGCTGAACTGAGGAGCTGGATCCATGGGAAAGCCCTTGAACTGTATCAGGAAATTTTTGTCCCCTGTAAAAATGTATCTGGCACGACAAATATGAAATGGAAGGGTTGTGAGGCAACTCATGATTGTAGTGAAGCAAATGGACCTCCTTTGCACTGTTTGTAATTTTTGACTTGGTGCTGTTTGGTAATGTGTTTTTTACAGATTTTTATGAATTAAGTATATTTTGGAAATAAAAAAAAACCTCCTCTGCCAAAAGCGATGCAGTGGTTTTTGTCGAGGTTCAGTCCAAGCAGCTCTGTAACACAGGAGTCTGTACTCTACGAGCTGTTCCCAGGGACGCACACCGAGATAAACATCAACTGCTGCTGGAGGACTATCAATTCAGTGAAAGACGCCCTTTGGTCTGCCCGAAACATGCTGGTCTTCCAGCGCAAAGAGTTGTCCACGACCGAATGTTGCAGACTGGCACATTCCAAGGTCCAGGACTACGTGCTGAGGGACGCACTAAAGCTTGGGGCAGCCGCAGCAAAGGCTTAATGGGGAAAGACCACTGTGTAAGGTCCTCCCACCAAGCTGAACGGAGGGGCTGGATCCATGGAAAACCCCTCGAACTGTATCGGGAAAATTTTCATTTGTTGTGAAATGTATATGGCATGAAAAATGAAATGGAAGGGTTGTGAGGCAACTCATTCCTGCATTGAAGGAAACTGACCTCCTTTGCACTGTTTGTAATTTTCGACTTGGTGCTGTTTAGAACTGTTTTCTCATGTATCTTTTACAGATTTTTATGAATAAAGTATATTTTAGAAATTTAAAAAAAACCTCCTCTGCCATGGCAGTCACCAGAGCCATTTTCTGCTTTATCTGGTGATCCAAAATGGACTGGGTCCGGAGGGACACGATGTTCAAATCTCTGGATAAAGGCGGGGAAAAATGTACCCAACGTTGCCCTCATCCTGATGACCACCTTTGTGTGAGGCTACATCAAGCTGTGTGTAGAGCCCCAGTACGCAAACACCAAGTGTCATTACGTGCTGAGGTTCTATCTGTTCCCCTGTGTTTCGAAGGATCAGTCTGCTCACATTGCCGCGGAACGCTCCATCCAGTTGGACCGTGCCGTACCACCTATCCATCGTGGGAAAGTTTCTGCGGGAAAACACCTTTGACCACCAATGCATCAGGCAGTGGTCTGCACGGAATGTTCTCAAGGCCCTACAGGAAAAGGAGATGGTGGATCCTGTCAGATGGTTCCCGGAGCAGACTGCCAAAGTCATTTGGCAGAATGCCCCATCACCAGAACTTTCAAACAAGCATCAAGACATAGCTTGGCTGGTGGTGAGAAGGGCCTTCCCCGTCCAATCCTTCCTGCATGCCCAGAATCTCTCTGTCTCTGCACACTGCCCTCGAGGTGGCTGTGGTGGGGAAGAGGCTGTTGCCCATCTCCTTCTGGAATGTGCCTTTGCAAAGCAGGTGTGGCAAGAGATGCAGTGGTTTTTGTTGAGGTTCATCCCCAGAAGCTCTGTAACACAGGAGTCTGTGCTCTATGGGCTGTTCCCAGGGACACACAGCGAGATAATCATCAACTGCTGCTGGAGGACCATTAATTCGGTGATAGAAGCTCTTTGGTCTGCCCGAAACTTGCTGGTCTTCCAGTGCAAAGAGTTGTCCACGACCGAGTGTTGCAGACTGGCACATTCCAAGGTCCAGGACTACGTGCTGAGGGACACACTAAAGCTTGGGACAGCCACCGCAAAGGCTCAATGGGGAAAGACCACTGTGTAGTGAACCGAGGGGCTGGACCCAGGGAAATCCCTTCAGGCTGTAAACACCAAATATGGTTTTGCTGCAAAATGTATATTGCATGTAAAATGGAATGGAAGGGTTGTGAGGCAACTCACTCCTGTATTGAAGAAAACTGATTTCCTTTGCACTTTCTGGAATGTCAACTTGGTACTGTTTTGAACTGTTTTGTAATGTATTTTTTTGACAGATTTTTATGAATAAAGTATATTCTTTAAAAAAAAATCCTTGTAGCTCACCAGTGATAAATTGAATGAGGCCAATAGACTAATTTGTCATGATCCTACCACCAGCTTCATTAAGTGTGCTGGACAGGGATCATGCCCTGATTCAGGGTTTGTGTCCAAGTCCTGGAGTGGGGCTCAAACAAAATGGTCAGACATGGACCAAGCTGAATCCACCTTTCTCATTTGAATATTTAAATTAATTTCCACTTTATAATGCATCTTAGTTAAACCAATCAGAAAATTAAATGCCATCTTTCATTCAAGCATTCATAATTCAACACATCAAACCAATAACATAACAGGCTGTGCTAGCTTAGAATGTCACTAACATCGACCAAAGAAAATTTAAGTTGACCAACAGAGCAAGCTCATGATTTAGATTCTTGTAGGACATCTCACTATATAATCTAAGGCTCATGGCATCGGTACATGGAAATTGAACTTATTACCAATTCATTAAGCATGTTGACTCATTAAGAATAAGTCCTCTACCTGAGGTAGAAAACTGCACCAATTTTAATATTAATGATGTGCAACTATTGCAGAATCAACATGTTCAGTGGCATCCATCATTTTGATGTAATATCTATAACCACAGGTATCATCTCACTGCTGCTCACCAGATTCCATCCTTTATTTGCAGTCTTTTCACCAAAACGACACAAAACCGCACTATCAGCCAGATTATCTCTTTCAGAACCTTCACCCTGAATCTCAATTCCAAGATAAACAGAAATTTCTGCAAGCCCACTATGAACAGACAGTGGCTATCTCACATCTCTTAAGAAACACACCTTCTTCAACACACTGAATTGAAATCTTGCTTCTTTATAAGCTCTACATTTAAATAACATTAAGGTGACTGCCATCTGACAAGGATAAAACCTCAAAAGGGTAATCAGCCAATCTGCTGTTTGGCATTGAACAACAGTTATGACCTGTCTGATCATAGTTCTCAGATCTTATTGCACTCAATTTAGCACTTTCTTTTCTGCCAATTTTGCTAACCTATTGCATCTCTTCCATTTCCTTTCCCCAATCTCTGTCATATTTCTCTTCTCCAACCCTCACAGTGCATATGTTAATAATCTATATTAGAATGTATGATGAGTACATCAAATGTTCAAACTTGAATTGCACTCCAGTCAGAAAATGTGCCCCACTGCCCAAGTTGTGGACCCACAACTTTTTTTTGGTGCATGAAGTGTATTGCATAGGTCAATGCCACTGGATGTACCAAATGATAATTGCCCAGCTTGTGTGGGAAAGAAGGTAGCACTCTTGGAACAGGTGCCTTTATATAGTGGGAGGATAGGGCACCATGTACATTGCTGGTATGTTGTAGTGACACTTTCATACCAGGTCTGTGGATTCCCAAAGTCAGTAAATCTTGGTTTTACTCCAACAGTGTGTGATGATGATTATATGAAGAAGAATGTTGTTAGTGCTGGCTTGGCTTAGTTGGTATAACTTCCGTCTCTGTCTTGGTAGACTGAGGGTTCAGAACTTGTATAACATATCCTTGGCTGAAACTCTGCGCCTTCAATACAATAGTGAAGAAGTGCTACATTTTTGGTGGTGCCACCTTCTGGGTGAGATGTTAAACCAAGGCCTCAATTGCTGTCCAGATTGATCTTATGTCATGATCTGAAAAAGAGCAGGAAATTATCCTGGGATTTGGCCTCATCCAGCAGTGTGAAAAACAGCATAAATATTCATTTCATTTGTAGTTTATGATCCTTTCTCTCTGAAAATCAGCTGCTGTGTTTGCCTGCTGAAACAACTACAATTCTAATTGTCTGTGAAGTGCTGTGTAACATCCTGAAGCTGTGAAAGGTGTTCTTGCAATGCAGGTTCTTCCTTACTCTCTGTAATATCTCTTTCTTGAAACAAGTTCTAAAAAAAATGGTTCCAGTGATTAGACTGAATCCATGTCAACTCCATTAAACATGTGGCATTTAAACAGAAATCATTGTACTTATGCTGACATTGCAGGACTACAGGTCTAGCTGTATGCTTAAAGCACAGAATCAGGAGCAACCATGTTTATCTGCTCCTTTCACTGGAAGTGACCTCCAGCTCTTCATTTTGTTTTCATACATTCTTGCAGTTGACCAGAGCATCAAGTGGTTGTAATCAGGGCGGGGGTGAAATGAGAGACAGCTTATAGCATAAAGAAGGGCTCTCAGTAATAATCCAACAACAAATTGCCATTGGCACAGCAGTACAAAACACCCTCAAGCAGTGCAACCTCCAGGTGCCCTTCAACACAACAGCAATCGAAGGACTGAGATTGAGGAGTTATCGAACTGAAGTATTTCAAATGTTAAAAGGATTTGATAGGGTAGATGCAGAGAAACTATTTCCTCTCGTGGGGAAATCAAGAACAAGAAGACATAATCTTAAAATTAGTGTTAGGCCATTAAGGATTGAATATAGAAAGCATTTTTTTCACACAAAGGGGAATAGAAATATGGAACTCTGCCCCCAAAAGGCTGTGGACAAATGGAGCTTTCAAGGGTGATAGATTTTTGTTAGGTGATGGTATCAGGGGATGTAGAGCTGAGATGCAGATCATCAATGATATAATTGAATGGCGGAGCAGGCTTGAAGGGCTGAATGGTCTGCTAATGTTCCTAAGGGACAGTTATATCACAACTAACAGCCAAAAAAGGAGTTAGGTTGAAGAATGACGAGAATAAACTGATTGCTTTACTTGCTCTCTCCTCCTCTCCCCGATAGAACATGCTGACTCATGGTGGGGTGGGGTTCCATAACACTGCCAGCCACGAAGTACTTCAACCAAATGGTCATTCTTCAAATGTGAGCCCAGATAGTAGGCGTCAGCAGGATATTATACCATAAGTTGCATCACCTTGTATCCAAGTACTGTATACAGACTTTTCAGCAGGGCTCACTGAGTTGCATTTCTGGTTAGGTTTTCCCTCAGTAATCCAAGGTACAGAAGCAAATTGTGGCCCTACCACAGCTGATCTAGTGCAAATGAGCTGATTCAGCCACACATTAACCAAATGAGTCAGCAGAAGAACTGAACTCATCGCTATAAAGACCATAGGAGACCTTCTGCATGGTAGTTAGGCCACACTTAGAATATTGCGTGCAATTCTGGTCGCCACACTACCAGAAGGACGTGGAGGCTTTGGAGAGGGTACAGAGGAGGTTTACCAGGATGTTGCCTGGTCTGAAGGGCATTAGCTATGAGGAGAGGTTGGAAAAACTCGGATTGTTTTCACTGGAACGACGGAGGTGGAGGGGCGACATGATAGAGGTTTACAAAGTTATGAGCGGCATGGACAGAGTGGATAGTCAGAAGCTTTTTCCCAGGGTGGAAGAGTCAGTTACCAGGGGACATAGGTTTAAGGTGCGAGGGGCAAAGTTTAGAGGGGATGTGCGAGGCAAGTTCTTTACACAGAGGGTGGTGAGTGCCTGGAACTTGCTGCCAGGGGAGGTGGTGGAAGCAGAAACGATAGCGACGTTTAAGAGACATCTTGACAAATACATGAATAGGAAGGGAATAGAGGGATATGGGCCCCGAAAGTGCAGAAGGTGTTAGTTTAGGCAGGCATCAAGATCGGCGCAGGCTTGCAGGGCCGAATGGCCTGTTCCTGTGCTGTACTGTTCTTTGTTCTTTGTTCTTTGTATTTAAGATAAGAATTTAAACCTTGTGAGATTGTACTGGGAGTAGCTCCATTCCCCATGCATGTAGCAATACCTCACACCTTACCCTTAGCATCATATCCCTTTGTGATATTTACAACCAAATCAACTTTGAACAAGTCAACAGAATAAAATCCATTGTTCTGCCAAACATGTCTTTGAATTCGATACTCAGTGCCATCTCATTTGTGATAGGCACAGCTCTGCAGGCTACACATCTGTTTGGCTGCACCCAGATATCTTGTCAGTGTTCCTTGAAACATTTTAGGATAAGTTTAATTTTCCCAACTTTTGCTTCCTATGGAGGTGACCTTTTAGAGAGTCATATGACAGAAAAAGGTAGAGAAAATGGGAATCTGCAGCACCAATTCAAATTAAGCTATGACAAGAGAGGAAGGACAGCTTCAATTGAGCAAAAAGGAAGTTTAGGATGAGGTGACAAAATTCTTGTGCAAATAATTAGTTCTCAGAATTTTTCTTCTGTTCATTGTTGAGATGTGGGCATCACTGGTAAGCCTGGCATTTATTGCCCATCCTTAGTCCTGAGAAGGTGATAATAGGCCTTCTTCCTGAACTGCTGCAGTTGGGACTACATACATATGGCACTTCATTTTGCAGTTAAGATTCAACATTATCAGTGTGAGTCTGGAGTCATATATAGGCCAGGTGAGCAAGTTTCCTCCCCTAGAGGACATTAGTGAACCAATTGGGTTTTTACAACAATCCGATAGCAAATAAAGCAGATAGAAATGAAAACCCAGCAATCATTTCAGAAAAGGCTGAGTGGTGTGATGCAGCATCTGAAAAGTCAGTTTAAATGAATGAATGGCCTTCCTTATCAGAATTTATTTTGTCAAACATTCATACAAAGTCAGATTTTATTTTCCAAACTTATGTTTATATTCTTCTGATACTAATGTAATATTTCAACAGAGTCTGCCATTTGTAAATAAAGCCGGCAGATTTTTCTTTAGTTTGTACTTTCAGCTTCATTAGGAACTTTGCTGATTTTTTTGTCCTCTCTTGATGATCTTCCCCGCAAGATTGGCCAGTGCAGGCTAACCTCACCGACCTCCTTCTCATCTCACTCAGCCCAGCCCCCTCAGACTCTGCCAGCAGATTAGCAACCACTGATCCTTGTTATATGTCTCAACAGAATGACTGTTCACTCAAAACTAGGCCCTTGCTATCTATGACCTTATTGTAGATGATTGCTTTGACATCCTAACTTTGATTGACATGGCTTAGAGCTGATGGTAGCTTTTTTTTGACTGAGTTCTCTACACCTGCCACAGTGAAGGTGTGGCTCTTAGCACCAAACCATACCTTTGTTTCTGCTACTGATCCTTTGGTACCTTCTCCTCCTTCAAGCACATCACCCATCCTCCTCTCTCACCTCCCTGTTAAAATCTGCATTGTCTACCATACCCCAAGTTTCACCTGAATCTATCCTCTACTTTCATTGCACACAGGAGCTGGATGGGTATCACCCTGTATGAGAGCAACCTCATTCGTATTTTCTTCAGCTATGCCCTTGCTGCCAGACACTGCCTCAGCATGAGTTATTTGCCTCTCTCCCTCGAAATACTCTCAATCTAATCCCTTAGCATTTTGAAGTTGAACAATAAAGCCTCTTGCCGATTGGAGCCCAAGTCCTCTACATCAGAAGTAAGAGCATTCATGAGAGATATCTCACTGCGCTTAAGATCTGGTTTACAGATTTCCATGATAAATGTGAACATGGGGTTTTATAATTGAAATATTTGTTTACATGTATGTCAAGAGCATAAAGAAATTTTTCGCAAAGTTTTTTATGGATGATCTTTTTATTTGCTGCATCAGAGCTAATGAGCCCCGCCTAGACTTTTTACTGAAAAAAATCAAATACAAATTTTTTGAGTCATTTTACAGCACAGAAGGAGGCCATTTGGCCCATTGAGTCCATGGTGGCTCTCCACGGAGCTATTCAGTCAGTTCCACTCGCCCGCTCAATCTCTGTAGCCCAGCAAGTTTATTTCCTTCAAGTGGCCATCCAATTTCCTGTTGAAATCATTGATTGTCTATGCTTCCTTCACCCTTCTGGGCAGCGAGTTCCAACTCATTACCCCCGCTGCGTGAAAAGGTTCTTCCTCACATACCCCTTGCCTCTCTTGCCCAAATCTCTATACCCTAGTCCTTGTACCATTAGTTAATGTGAACAGTTTTTCCTGGTCTAATTTATCTATGCCTGTAATAATCTTGTACACATCTATTAAATCTCCCCTCAATCTCCTTTGTTCCTAAGGAGAACAAACCCAGCTTTTCCAACCTAACCTTGTAACTAAAATGCCTCATCCCTGGAACCATTCTGGTAAATCTCCTCTACACCCTCACATCCTTCCTAAGGTGTGGTGACCAGAACTGGACACAATACTCCATTTGGGGCCTAATCAGAACTTTATAAAGGTTCTGCATAATTTACCTGCTTTTGTACTCAAAGCCTCTATTTATGAAGCCCAAGATCCATATGCTTTGCTAACCAGTCTCTTAATATTTCCTGCAACCATCAAAGATCAATGCACATGCACCCCTAGGTCCCACTGTTTCTGCACACTCTTTAGAACTGTGCCGTTAAGTATATATTGCCTCTCCCTATTCCTTCGGCCAAAATGCACCACCTCACAATTTTCAATATTAAATTCCATCTGCCACCTGTCTGCCCATTCTGCTAGCCTATCTATGTTCTTTTGCAGGCGATTCATTTCAACCTCACTGTTTGCCACACCTCCAAGTTTGGTGTCATCAGCAAATTTTGAAATTCTCCTCTGTATTCCAAGATCCAAGTCATTTATATATAGCAGAAAAAACAGTGGTCCCAGCACTGACCCTTGGGGAACACCACTGTCTACCATCCTTCAGTCTGAAAAACAAACATTTACCACAACCCATTGTTTTCTGTCTGTAAGTCAATGTTTTAATCTAATTGGACACTGACCCTCCTATTCCATAAGCCCCAATTTTGTTAACCAGCCTTTTATGGGGTACTTAATCGAACTGTTACAACCAGATGAGAGGGGTCTAGGGTTTCCCTCTCAGCCTTTGCATGGTTTAACCGTAACAGGATTTCATTTATTTTTAAAACACCGTGTTTTAGCTCCCCCTTAGTGAATCCCTGTTCACCGCTTTCCAAGGCAAAGAAATCAATTCAGACAGGTTTTCTTAGATTTTAAACAAGAAAGATAGAAGTTTATTAATCTTAAACTCTAATCTGGTTACAACTACGAATATGCAACGCGACCACGCTAGCATGCATACGCGATAAACACACACACAGATAGAGACAGAAAAGTAGAAAAGAACAAAGGGGAAAAGTTTGAAGCAATAGATCTGTTTCTATTTTACTGTCCTTTGATTTTGCTGTGAAGTCTTTGGTTGCCGGTCAGACTTGCAATTCGTTGGGGCCCAGTGCACACTTCATTTTGTTTTGAGGTCGGAGTCTTTTCTCTCTTGAGGTTTACATGTCTTCCGTGGGTCCGGTGGCTTGGGAGAAAGCGAGAGAGAGAGAGAGAGAGGCTTCCTTTTTCCAGCTTTCAGTTTCAACAGCCTTCTGCCTTTCTCTGTGGCACAATTCAAAATATCCCAGGTTGCCCTGCAGTTTAGTTTTGTGACTAGCTAGTTTGACCACTTCTGTTTGTCAATTTTGCCATCTTCGCAGTTATCCAGCAATGTGAGCTTCCTCACCTTCAATGTCTGGTGATCAAAGTCCATTGTGGGTTAAGTGGACCAGGGAATAGTCCTTTGTATGCAAATATCCTTCCAGCCAAGTGTTTGGCGATTTTTTTAACAAGTCACTCCAGCAACAGTTTAAAATCAATGTTCATATGACAAAATTAATATGCCTCATTCTTGGCAGGTGGGGGTCTGCATGACAGAATGCTTTCTTAAAATCCATATTGACAACATCCACTGCATTCCTTTCATCAACCTTCTCTGTTACTTCATCAAAAAATTAAATTAGATTAGTCCAGCATGATCTCCCTTTTACAAATTCATGTTGGTTCTTGCTTAACTCAAATGTTTCCAAGTGTCTGTTGATTTTTTTCCCCTGGTTATTGTTTAGAAAACCTTACCCAACACTGATGTTAAGCTAACTGGCCTGTAGTTGCTAGGACTGTCCTTTTACACCCTTTCTTGAATAAGGGTGTCACATTGGCCACTCTCCAATCCTCTGGCATCTTCCACATATCCAAGGGACGATTGGAAGGTTATGGCAAGCCCTTCCTCTATCTCCACCCCCATTTCTTTTAGCAACCTGGGATGCGAGCCATCCGGATCAGGTGGCTTATCTACCTAAGCGTAGCCAACCTTTTTAGTACCTTGCCCTCTCAATTTTTACCCTATCTATTGCCTCTACTCTGTCTACTTCTACTGATATTTTGTCAAATTCCTCTTCTTTAGTAAACACTGATACAAAGTCCTCATTAAGTATCTTAGTCTTATCCTACGCCTCTGAGCATATATTACTCTCTTTGTCCCTAAGAGGCCTCACTCCACCTCTTACTATCTGCTTACTATTTACATGTTGGTTGAAGATTTTTGGGTTCCCTTTTATGTTGACTGCCGTTCTATTCTCATGTTCTCTCTTTGCCAGTCTTATTTTCCTCTTCACCTCCCCTCTCAACTTATTGTATATGGCCTAGTTCTCAATTGAAAAATTCACCTGACATGCATCATATACCCTCTTTTTTTGTTTCATCATCATCTCTATCTCCCTCATTATCCAAGGAGCCCTGTTTCAGTGTCCCCTACTTTCGACCTAGTTGTAACGTGCCTAGCCTGTACTTGTAGCATCTCTTCCTTAAAGATAACCCATTGTTGAATAGGTGCCGGTCCCAATTCCCCAAGAATCTGAAGCCCTCTCTCCTGCACCATGCTTCAAAACATACATTGATCCTCCCCATCTTCCTATTTCTACTCTTGCTAGCGTGTAGCACTGGGAGTAATCCAGAGGTTACAACCTTCAAGGTCCTACTCTTTAACTTTCTCCCTAGCTCCAGAAAATCTGACCGTAGGACCTCAATACATGCCCTTGCTATGTTGTTGGTATCAACGTGTCCCACAACTTCTGGATCATTCCCTTTCCCCTGCAGAATATCCTGCACCCTCTCCATGATGTCCTCTCCCTGGCACCAGGGAGGCAACATACTAAGTGGGACTCACGATAACGGTTACAGAAATGCCTGTCTGTCCCCCTGACTATGGAATCAACTGTAACAACTGCAGTTTGCTGCTCTCTCCTGTACAGTGCCATGATCTGGACTGCATTCCTTCAAGGTGTCATCACACCCAGCAGTCTCCAAAGCTGAGTACTGGTTTGAGGGTGGCACACACCCTGAAGAATTTGCCTTTAAAGTATCTTTATGGAAGCTAATGATATACAGATAGCATGATAAGTGACACAGTGAAGTAAATCTCATTGTTACAATTTCTGAAGGACTGGATTCCATCTTACTGAGTCTGAGTTTCCTTGTTGACTGCAATTGAGATACTGCCAAAACCACGGAAGAAAATAATTATCATGAGAGGCTTGTAATTAATTTTCTTCAATGCGATTCTGCTGTATAAAACTGTAATTTGGACTGTAACACCATCAAACATGTAACATAAGACTGCCTGCCCAGAAGAGGAAAGAATGAGCTAAACTAATTTCAGAAACAACATATTTAACAGCTGCAAATGCCTCGTTTGTATTGATTACATTAAATAGTTGCTTTAACATTAACTGATACTGAAATTGGAATTAATTTAGAACTTAAATATTACAATAAAAATTCTTAGTTTTTTTGTTCTGAAATTCTATTTTAACTAATATTCTTGAACCGTCTGTAGTTTCTGCACACTTAAGATTTGCAATATGTATTTTGTAATCAATGGAAACAAGACATGCAAAAAAGTAGAAACTTGCTCAGCAGAATACTACTTTGTGGGTCCCAACAGCCCTCCAAATGCAAATACATAAGCAACCATTACCTATATTTAAATCCGGAGAGCGAATACCAGCACTTAACTCAATTATGGGATAAATCCCAGTTGAACCTGATCCCATCCTAACCAGGTATCCACTCATGGATCATTGAATTTTATTTTTTTCCCCACTCTGGCCAAGAGACTCGAAGGCCATTTGTAGTGCCCTATGACTGCTGCAGCTGAGATTTAGTTGTCAGCACAAAGCAGTTATTGTATTGCTCAGTACCATACCCAGTAGTGCATCTAACCATGGGCAGCAGGGGAACCTCTACAAACTCAATGGATTTGCTAGACTAAGGCTGTGAAGAAAATCTCAATAACAAAATATTTATCTTCTAAAGCATCTGATTTATAAATCATTGTTTCTGTATTCTTGTTTGATGGCCTCCCTGTGCAGAATTGAATATGACATTGTTACTGAGCTAGGTTTGTAGCGAAAAGATCCACTTGCTATCACTAGAGCAAGTGCAATTTATAATTTGTTCATAGATCACATGATGAATTGAAGCAAACCTATGTCATTTTTGCGTCTCGCAAACCAAAGAAATGGTTCATCAAGCATTTTTCTCATGAGATAGAGTCCCTTTTAATATTTAGCTAACACATTATTAATTATCCGCACAAACGTATTTCTCTAAATTTCGTTTTAGCTTTTGGAAATCCCAGCCTTAATGCACGTTTGCACGTTGTTGGACAAAATCATGAAACAAAGAGTATGTTTGAGCAGAGAAGCATTGGATAACTTCAGACATCAAATGCAGGCAGCATAAAAGGAGCTGTATTGATACCTAATTTTAACATATAATCTTTTTTGAATAAGTATATGTCTTCCACATGACTCTTCAAAGAAGAAATATAACCATTTAAATTAGTTGTGTGGTAATTATAACCCATATTTCATGTTTATGTTTGCTTTGTAGGTTAAAATATCTTTTATGTGCAAAACACTATGATCAGTCTGGAGCAGCAAATAGATACTAGGGATGAAAGTTGGCTGATTTCATTTAATTATTTAATGAAGCATAGCTTCTTGAGTTCTAAAACTTTCATTCCCCCTTAGGAAACAGACTGAAACTGTCAACAGCTTTTTGATAATGATATTTAATAAAGTATAGCACTCGAGTAAGTCCCATCAGAGTTTGCATTCAACTTTAGGGATGTGGTAAAATATTGCCAAAATTATCTGACTTCTTTTCATGTGGACTTAGAAAATATGCAATAAACAAACAAGACTTAAAGGAACCTTAACGGCTCAGTACTTTTTGTGGCTCAGGTTAATATAGCTTGTTTCCAGGAGGGGGTGCTCTCTGCAGCTCTCTTGGATGCTCAGCTGTGGAAGTGTTGTTACAACTGAGGCGGGAGGAGTGCACTGTTTTTTCAAGTTCCACTTCTCCACAGGTCACAATATATATTTAACTGTTTACCCTGTTACTGATACGGTCAATCACAGACTCTATTTTTTATCCCAGAATAAAATACACCAACCAGGTTTCTTTAATAAACAACAAAATTAACTGTTTAAAACAAGACTTAACCAGTTATGAAGCAAAGCATTAACACAAACTCTGAAATATGAAAGTTCCCTTTTTTCCTTAGCCCCTCACACACACACATACACACACAAAATAGAGATTTCCTTTTTGGAGCTCTGTTACAAAAGAAAGACAAAAAACAGTACTTTGACCAAATACTTGCTAATTCTTGAAGAAAAAAGAGAAAATATGAAAAGATGTCAATTGTCCCTTTTTTAGTTTGGTGTCACTGGGATCCTTCTCTGGAGCAATTCGTTCAGACGGCATTGAGAATTTATTCGACAGGTTTTTCCAGCATCTTAGGAGAAATGCGGCAACAGGGATTTCAAGCAGGCCTTTCAGGATGAATGTAGCATCAATTTCTCTATTTCTTACACTTGCTTCGAAGAGCTCCTTAAAGAGATGGAAAAACTGGCAGGTTTTTCAAAGAGATGGAAAAGGCTGAGCTGGGGTGACTGCTCTTTAGGCTGATTTTTAAAACTCCAACTGACTGTCCAAAGCAAAACCAAAGCAATATCTCAAGAGTCAAGCCTCCTGACCCCTTATAAATCTTGACCTGTCACTTTTCTGTAAACATCTCCCAAAGTCAAACAGGTAATTATATGAAGACAGGTGACTTCCAGTAAGGGTTGTTTACATACCATTTCCAAAAGACCTTACGATGACCTCTTTTTTTTGTAAAAAACCCATAAAGTCTAGTATCTATGGAATCCTTTTTTCAGTTTTAAAACACCAGTCCTCAAACTTTAGCAAAAAATGGAAATACTTTCGTGGCTGCATGTTCTGTGTTTGCACTCACTTCTGCAAAGGAAATAAATTATTTGCAACAGGTTTTTCTCTGGTTTCACCCTAGCTGCTCAGTATGATTGTAGTGTACAGTAGAATGTCACATCTCCAGCCCCTCTTTCACCCTGTTGAAACCATCAAACAATTTGATCAGCAGGCAGGCCAAAAAAATGATTAAAAGGTGGTGTGAAATTTCGATTCACAACAGTACTTTGGCTATGCTGACTCCTTTAATTAAAACAATGGAAAAAATAAAACAAAGGAAAAGGGGACTCGAGAGGTAATGGTTATGCAATGTCAAGCTTGGGTTATAAACGAAGTGTAGGAAGAAGTGACAACTGAAGGAGAAATGGAGGCAAGTTTCAACTTCACAGCCTAGATGCTAGTATTGTGGATTACCAGCTGGATATAGAACTCATCCAAATTTCATCTCATATCAATGCATGACAATTGGATAAATTTGTAACAGGCAGACAATCTGCTTCACCACATTAATGTCCAGCTGGTGAAGTTCCAAATTAAACAGAAAATTAACCCCAAGCAGACCCACAGGGTTGGATTTTGCCAAATGAGTGGAAATCCTGACGCCGGAGTCATATCCGGGTGGTGTGACTGCACGGCCAGGCGGCAGGACTTCCTCGGCAATCTTCCGATCTGCAATAATACACATCCAGCAGGCAGGGGAGCCGACCAATAACAGGTGGTGGGCGAGAGGTAATGCCGGCAGGTCAATGGAAGGCCCTATTTTTAAAGCCCAAAATCCAGCCTTCATACAGACTGCACACATAGAGGACCTTGGAAGGGATGCAGAACAAGTGAGCCTATGGAGGAATGGCTAGAGTGAGAGGATGTGTTGCTCCACAGTTCAGTGACGCCTCCCTGGAGCTGCTGCTGCAGGTGGCAAGGGAACAGAGAGAGGTGTACTTCCCAGTGGACAGGAGGAGGAGGCCAGCAAGCTTCACAAAGCAGGCATGGCTGGAGGTGGCCGAGGAAGTCAGTAGTCACAGGGTGGTCGCACGAACATGGGTGCAGTGCCGTAAGCAATTCAATGACCTGGTGCGGCCTAGCACGGTGAGTGGAATTCATAATTGCAGCCTTGCAGCCCCTGCATGTCTTAAATGGCGCCGATGAGATGTGAGGCAAGGAACTGACAGGGTGGATGCGGAAAGGATGTTTCCCCTTGTGGAAGAATCTAGAACTAGGGGTCACTATTTAAAAATAAGGGGGCACCCATTTAAGACAGAATGAGAAATTATTTTATCTCAGAAGGTCGTGAATCCTTGGAACTCTCTCCCTCAAAAGGCAGTGGAAGCAGGCGGCTGAATTTTACTGGCCCCCCAACGTCGGGGGGGGGCGTGGCAGGGGGGCCTGGAAATTACCTCCAGGAGAGGCCCACCATTGGCCTCGACTCCAGGAAGGCCCCACCCCATATTACAGGCGGGCGGCGAGGCCTTGTGGTGGCCCCCCGCCACTTGGCGACGGCATCACAATTTAAATATGTTACTACATTAAAATGAATGAATTCATCACTTACCTGCTGCTGCCGGCTGTCCCGCTGCATTATTCCAGTCGGTTGCCGGAACTCCGTTTGGAGATCCAAGGCGGAACACTGGGAGGGGTAAGCAGGTGAGTTTTCAGGGCGGGGGGGTTGGGGGGGGTGGAGCTGGGAAAAGTATTGCGATTGGTGAGGGGACTGTGAGAAGGGGGTTGAAGCTAAAAGGTTATAAACTTTGGTGGGGGGGAGGTCGGGATCACAAGGTAAGTTTTTTTGGGGGGGAGAAGGCAATTAATTAATTGTTTAGTCATTGGTAGGGTGGGAGAGGGGCTTGAATCTTTTATCAAATTTTTCACTCTAATTTTAACGTCAAAAACTTTAAAAATTGAAATGCAATGCAAGGGCTTGAGGCCCTTTAAAAATGGCGCCGGTGCCTGTGCAGAGGCGCCAGATGTCGTTACTGGGAATGGAGTGCCTGCCCCCTCCACAACATCGGGTGCGGGGGAGGGGGGGGGGTGCGGTCCGCCGCAGCCATGTATATGAGCTGCTGCGCTAAATATCATGGCGACTACGTACAGTAATTCTCACGCATGCGCCCTACCATTTTTGAAGCTCGCCACTGAGATCGACGGCGAACTAGAAAAATTCAGCCCAGAGTCTTTAAATATTTTTAAGGCAGAGGTAGATAGATGCTTGATAAGCAAGGGGTTAAAGGTTATCGGGTGTAGGCGGGAATGTGGCGTTGAGGTTACAATCAGATCAGCCATGATCTGACTGAATGGCGGAGAAGGGGCCGAGTGGCCTACTCCTGCTCCGAATTCATATGTTCGTATGATCTACATCCCAGAGTGTTGAAAGAGATGGCTGTGGAGATGGTGGATACGTTGGTGATCATCTTCCAAACTTTTACAGATTCTGGAACGGTTCCTGAAGATTGGAAGGTAGCAAATGCAACACCGCTCTTTAAGAAAGGAGGAGAGAGAAAACTGGGAACTACAGACCCGTGAGCCTGACATCATTAGTAAGGAAAATGCTGGAATCTACTATAAAGGATATGATAACTTGAAACTTAGAAAATAATGGTAGGATTGGGCAGAGTCAACATGGATTTAAGAAAGGGAAATCATGTTTGACAAACCTGTTGGAGTTTTTTGAGGATGTAACTTGCAGAATAGATAAGGGGAAACCAGTGGATGTGGTGTATTTGAATTTTCAGAAGATTTTTGATAAGGTCCCAAACAAGAGGTTAGTAAGCAAAATTAGAACACATGGGATTGGGGGTAATATACTGGCATGGATTGAGAATTGGTTAATGGACAGAAAACAGACGTAGGAATAAAGGGGTCATTTTCAGGTTGGAAGGCTGTGACTAGTGGGGTACCACAAGGATCAGTGCTTGGGTCCCAACTATTCACAACCTATATCAATGATTTGGATGTGGGACCAAGTGTAATATTTCCAAATTTGCTGATGACACAAAACTAGGTGGGAATGTGAGTTGTGAGGGGGATGCAAAGAGGCTTCAGGGGGTTTTAGACAGGCTAAGTCAGTTGGCAAGAACATGGCAGATGGAAAATAATGTGGAAAAATGTGATGTTACCCACTTTGGTAGGAAAAACAGAAATGCAGAGTATTTCTTAAATGGTGAGAGATTGGAAAGTGTTGATGTCCAAAGTGACCTGGGTGTACTTGATCATGAATCACTGAAAGCTAACATGCAGGTGCAGCATGCAATTGGGAAGGAAAATTGTATGTTGGTCTTTATTGCAAACGGATTTGAGTACAGGAGTAAGGATGTCTTGCTGCAATTGTATAGAGCCTTGGTGAGACCACACCTGGAGTATTGTGTACAGTTTTGATTTCCTTACCTAAGGAAGAATATACTGGCCATAGAGGGAGTGCAAAAAAGATTTACCAGACTGATTCCTGCGATTGTCTTATGAGGAGAGTTTGAGGAGACTGGGATGTATTCTCTAGAATTTAGAAGAATGAGAGGTGATCTCATTGAAGCATACAAACTTCTTAGAGGGCTCGACAGGGTTGATGCAGGAAGGATTTTTGCCTGGTTGGTAAGTCTGGAACCAAGGTGCACAGTCTCAGAATAAGAGATAGGCCATTTCGGACTGAGATGAGGAGGAATTTCTTCACTCAGAGGGTGGTGAATCTTTGGAATTCTCTACCCCAGAGGCTGTGGAGGCTCAGTCATTGAGTATATTCAAGGCAGAGATTGATAGATTTCTAGATATTAAAGATATCAAGGAATTGGGGATAGTGCGGGAAAATGGCATTGAGGTAAAAGATAAGCCATGATCTAGTTGAATGGCGGAGCAGGCTCGAGGGGCCTAATGACCTACTCCCGCTTCTATTTCCTATGTTCCTATGTTCCTAAATTGGCTGACCCATGCATCAGGCATGACCAGGGACTAGCATCCACGGTGAGATGCAGAGTTGCTTTACAGCGGAGGCCCATAGTCAGTTCGAGTTGATCACTGCATTGACAGGGCTGAATGGCCGCTTGCAGCAGGCCTCCCAGTGGCCCGATGCTTGGCAGTTAAAGTGGCACAGACTGATGAGCACAGCTGGGCTCGGAGACAAGAGTGACACTGTGTATGTCTGTGGGTGCAGGAGAAGCAAGCTCACAATACTAGGGAGCAGAGATGAACGAGAGGTGATATGCTCTTCACTGCTGTAGTGACACCGATGGAGGAGGGGATGATGGAGTTTAGTAGGATTGCAGCAGTGAGGTCTGTCACTGAGGGCGAGATGGGTATGGAGCCCACAGAGAGTGAGTAATGTGATGAATGTGGGCATCAAACCTTTTGATGAGTATTAATTGTGGTACCTCTGTGGGCCTTGAAGAACATAGAAAACTCCAGATCAAGGACAGGCAGCAGGAGGTAGTTGAAAGCACGATTCTTTAACATCACTCTTTTCTCTTCTGCAGGTCCAAGAGTGTATGAGGCAACAACAATGGCTCCAGGAGCATATGAAAACTCAGAAGAGGATCTGTCATCTGAGGAGACAGTGTCACATCAGAGCACCCTCCACCATCATAGATACTCTTAAATCGGTGTGAACTGACACGTGTTTAGAAAGATAGAACCAGCTGATGAACACAGTACAGACGCACACGTGCAGGTAATGGAGGCAGTGTCAGCTGCTGCCATTCCCCATCAGAGGGTTGTGGAAAGGCCCAGCGATGCTCACCTTTCCACAGTTGACAAGCTTTGGAAGTCATCAGCAAAGCGGAAGATGCTGCAGCAGCAGCTTGAAATGTGTGGACATCTGTCAGAGTTCCCAGAGGTTGTTTACTCCCACATGCATATCATGGAGGAGTCCATCCATACTATGAGTGGCGCCATGTCTCTGGCATGTGAGCACATGGCCTTCGCAATTAAGAGTCACATGCAGTAAACCACCAAGTGGATGCAAGAGGTGCACACCAACCTTCACAGTATGGCCTCATGTATGAGCTGTGTTGAGCAATAGGAGGCGAAATGGCCCCGAGATGCATGGACACATTGCCAGGTGTTGAACCACTTCACTTGAGTAGGGGACGGCAAGTGGGCCTTGAAAGGCTCAAGAAGTGGCTGCCGGAAGCCTAGATGGGCTCTTCTGTAGGCGCGCCTTGCATTGATGGCAGATTCTCAGCTCCTTTGACGGTAGCACAAATGCTGCATGCAGCCCTGATAACAGAGGTGGCCTCTGTTCAGATGCAGGTGGCCCTGAACGTGCAGGGCCCCTCTTGCGCTTAGGCACCCAGAGCCCATCCAATATGGCTATTTCATGCCGTGGAGCACATCACATCAACTGCAGGTGCCAGAAGAGTACAACACTGGAGCACCAGGAAGCCTTCGCATAAATCCACCTAGTAGGACCTGGGATCTTACTGGATGATATTTATATGCTGAATGACATAGTGTTAGGGCTTTGTGCAACTTTAAAATTCTTGTAATGCATACTTTAAGGTTCATCTCTTCACTTCTTGTACCAGTGGGCCATTACCAAAAGTTGAGCCCTTGAGATGGAGGGCATGAAAAGGTATCTGTCGGGCAAGTGGCGAATGTAGCCCTTGGAATGATGTAATGGTGGAGCCAATGAGATGGTAGGTGCATTTAAGGAAAGGCCACCAAGGCTACCTCAGGGAGAAGACTGAATTGTTTCTGGGGGTGCTTAAAAGAATCTCAGGAGAAGTGTGTGCTTATGAGAGAGTCACATGTCTTCCTGGCACACATGTCAATTCCCATTGGCATTGGAACCGTGGGTGTATTTGCATTAACTGCTTGGTCTTGTAGCACCTCCGCCTCATCCTCATTTGTGGAGGAGGTGGTGCACTCAATGTGGCCATCTGTCTCCAATGCAACTTTCCTATGGTGCGCCAGATTTTGCAGAGATATGTGAGACCCTTGATGGGGTGTATTGCAGGGCTCCCCCAGATCTATCCAGGCATCTGCACCTCATTTTCAGAAGGCCAATGGCCTGGTCGATCGTTGTCCTTATAGTTTAGGGGAGGTGGTGGCATAGTGGTATTGTCAATGGACTAGTAACCCATACACCCAGAGTATTGCTCTGGGGACATGGGTTCCAATTCCACCACAGCAGGAGGTGGAATTTGAATTCAATTCAATTAATAAATCTGGAATTAAAAGCTAGTCTAATGATGGCCACGAAACCATTGTCGATTGTTGCAAAAACCCATCTGGTTCACTAATGTCCTTTAGGGAAGGAAATCTGCTGTCCTTACCTGGTCTGGCCTACATGTGACTCCAGACCCACAGCAATGTGGTTGACTCTTACATGCCCTCTGAAATGGCCTAGCAAGCCACTCAGTTGTATCTAACTGCTACGAAGTCAATAAAAAGGAATGAAACCGGACGGACCACTTGACATCGACCTAGGCACCGGAAACGACAATGGCAAACCCAGCCCTGTCGACCCTGCAAAGTCCTCCTTACTAACATCTGGGAGCTTGTGACAAAGTTGGGAGAGCTGTCCCACAGACCAGTCAAGTAACAGCCTGACATAGTCATACTCATGGAATCATACCTAACAGGCAATGTCCCATACTCTGCCATCACCAACCCTGGGTATGTCCTGTCCCACCGGCAGGACAGACCCAGCAGAGGTGGCGGCACAGTGGTATACAGTAGGGAGGGAGTTGTCCTGGGAGTCCTCAACATCGACTCTGGTCTCCATGAAGTCTCATGGCATCAGGTCAAACATGGACAAGGAAACCTCCTGCTGATTACCACCTACCGCCCACCCTCAGCTGATGAGTCAGTAGTCCTCCATGTTGAACAGCACTTGGAGGAAGCACCGAGGGTGGCAAGAGCACAGAATGTACTCTGGGTGGGGGACTTCAATGTCCATCACCAAGAGTGGCTCAATAGCACCACTACTGACTGAGCTGGCCGAGTCCTAAAGGACATATCTGCTAGACTGGGTATGTGGCAGGTGGTGAGGGAACTAACAAGAGGGAAAAACATACTTGACCTTGTCCTCACCAATCTGCCTGCCGCAGATGCTTCTGTCCATGACTGTATTGGTGGGAGTGACCACCGCACAGTCCTTGTGGAAACGAAGTCCCGCCTTCACATTGAGGATACTGTCCATCGTGTTGTGTGGCACTATCACCGTGCTAAATGGGATAGATTTCAAACAGATCTAGCAATGCAAAACTGGGCATCCATGAGGCTCTGTGGGCCATCAGCAGCAGCAGAATTTTACTCAACCACAATCTGTAACGTCATGGCCCGGCATATCCCCCACTCTACCATTACTATCAAGCCAGGAGACCAACTCTGGTTCAATGAAGAGTGCAGGAGGGCATGCCAGGAGCAGCACCAGGCATACCTCAAAATGCGGTGTCAGCCTGGTGAAGTTACATCTCAGGACTATCTGCGTGCCAAACTACATAAGCAGCATGCGATAGACAGAGCTAAGCATCCCATAACCAACGGATCAGGTCTAAGCTCTACAGTCCTGCCACAGCCAGCTGTAAATGGTGGTGGACAATTAAACAACTAACTGGAGGAGGTGGCTCCACAAATATCCCCATCTTCAATGATGGGGGAGCCCAGCACATCAGTGCGAAAAAAAGGCTGAAGCATTTGCAACAATCTTCAGCCAGAAGTGCCGAATTGATGATCCATCTCGGCCTCCTTCTGAAGTCCCCAGCATCACAGATGCCAAACTGAACAAACTAAGATGAAATGAAATAAATGCAAAAAAAGATTGTAAAAAATGTAAAAAGGAATGTAAAAAAAAGGAAGAAAAAATAACTAAAAATGACTAAAAAACATTAAGATAGCTAAATCCCCAGGGCCTGATGGGATCTACCCCAGCATACTGAGGGAGGCAAGGGAGAAAATTGCTGGGGCCTTGACAGAAATCTTTGTATCCTCATTGGCTACAGGTGAGGTCCCAGAGGACTGGAGAATAGCCAATGTTGTTCCTCTCATGCTCACATCTCTGTCCTGGGATTGCTGCAGTGTTCCAGTGAACATCAACGAAAGCTTGAGGAACAGCATCTCATCTACCGATTAGGCACACTACAGCCTGCCGGACTGAACATTGAGTTTAATAATTTCAGAGTATGACAGCCCCCCACTTTACTTTCATTTTTAGTCATTTTTAGTTATTTTTTCTTCCTTTTTTTTACATTCCTTTTTACATTTTTTACAATTTTTTTTGCATTTATTTCATTTCATCTTAGTTTGTTCAGTTTGCTTACCCACTGTTTTTTTCAGGTTGTTTTTCTTCAGGTTTGCACTTGCTGCTGTTCAATATTCAGTATATTCACACCTAATCTGCACTAATGCTTTGTCTTTCAACACACCATTAACATATTGTTTGCCTTTGCTCCGTGACCTTTTGGTCAGCTATGTGGCCTGGTCCAATCTGCACCTTCTCCTTTGTTATCTCTTGCCCAACCCCCACCTCACTTGTTTATAATCTGTGACTTTTCTAATATTTGTCAGTTCCGAAGAAGGGTCGCTAACCCGAAACGTTAACTCTGCTTCTCTTTCCACAGATGCTGCCAGACCTGCTGAGTGATTCCAGCATTTCTTGTTTTTGTTTCAGATTTCCAGCATCCGCAGTATTTTGCTTTTATCCCATAGTAACTGACTCTTCCACGCTGGGAAAAAGCTTCTGACTATCCACTCTGTCCATGCCACTCATAACTTTGTAAACCTCTATCATGTCGCCCCTCCACCTCCATCATTCCAGTGAAATCAATCCGAGTTTATCCAACCTCTCCTCATAGCTAATACCCTCCAGAGCAGGCAACATCCTGGTAAACCTCTTCTGGACCCTCTCCAAAGCCTCCACATCCTTCTGGTAGTGTGGTGACCAGAATTGTACGCAATTTTCCAAGTGTGGCCTAACTAAAGTTCTGACTTGCCAATTTTATACTCTATGCCCCGACCGATGAAGGCAAGCATGACTCGGTGGGCCGAAGGGCCTGTTTCAGTGCTGTATCTCTAAACATGCCGTATGCCTTCTTGACTACCTTATCCACTGTTGCCACTTTCAGTGATCAGTGGGCCTGTACTACCAGATCTCTCTGCCTGTCAATACTCCTAAGGGTTCTGCCATTTACTGTATACTTCCCACCTGCATTAGACCTTCCAAAATGCATTACTTCACATTTGTCCAGATTAAACTCCATCTGCCATTTCTCCGCCCAAGTCTCCAACCGATCTATATTCTGCTGTATTATCTGACAATCCTCATCACTATCCGCAACTCTACCAATCTTTGTGTCGTCCACAAACTTACGAATCAGACCAGCT
The DNA here is from genome assembly GCF_036365525.1 of Heterodontus francisci. Taxonomy (NCBI): domain Eukaryota; kingdom Metazoa; phylum Chordata; class Chondrichthyes; order Heterodontiformes; family Heterodontidae; genus Heterodontus; species Heterodontus francisci. Next base: position 80,449,080 of record NC_090382.1, on the reverse strand, counting down.
ACATTTTCCTCCAAATCATTTATGTATACTACAAACAGCAAAGGACCCAGCACAGGTCCCTGCAGAACACCACTGGTCACATCCCTCCATTCAGAAAAGCACCCTTCCACTGCTACCCTCTGTCTTCGATGACTGAGCCAGTTCTGTATCCACCTTGCCAGCTCACCTCTGATTCCGTGTGACTTCACCTTTTGTACCAGTCTGCCATGGGGGACCTTGTCAAAGGCTTTACTGAAGTTCATGTAGACAACATCCACTGCCCTTCCTTCATCAATCATCTTCATCACTTCTTCAAAAAACTCAATCAAGTTAGTGAGACACGACCTGCCCTTCACAAAACCATGCTGCCTCTCACTAATAAGTCCATTTGTTTCCAAATCGGAGTAAATCCTGTCCTGAAGAATCCTCTCCAATAATTTCCCTACCACTGACGTAAGGCTCACTGGCCTGTAATTTCCTGGATTATCCTTGCTACCCTTCTTAAACAAAGGAACAACATTGGCTATTCTCCAGTCCTCTGGGACCCCACCTGTAGCCAATGAGGATACAAAGATTTCTGTCAAGGCCCCAGCAATTTCCTCCCTTGCCTCCCTCAGTATTCTGGGGTAGATCCCATCAGGCCCTGGGGATTTATCTATCTTAATGTTTTTCAAGACGCCCAACACCTCCTCCTTTTTGATAACGACATGATCCAGACTATCTACATTCCTTTCCCTAGACTCATCAGCCACCAAGTCCTTCTCTTGGGTGAATACTGATGCAAAGTACTCATTTCGTACCTTGCCCATTTCCTCTGGCTCCACGCATAGATTCGTTCCTCTGTCCTTGAGTGGGCCAACCCTTTCCCTGGTTACCCTCTTGCACTTTATATACATATATACCAGTCTGACACGGTCCTCTACCATTTTACCAGCTGCTCTCCCATCCACGTCGCCAAGCCTGTTGCCATAGGGCCAGTAAAATTCTGCCACAGTTCCAAGGTACTGTGCAATGAGTCTTTATTTCCATACAATGAGGAAGGATGTCAAGGGCTTGGAGAGGGTGCAGAAGAGAATTACCATATTGTTACCATGGTCAAAAGAATTCAACTATATGGAGAGACTAGAGATGTTTGGATTGTTCTACAAGAGCCAAGAAGGTTCAGGTGAAATTTCAGAGAGTTGTTCAAAATCATGAAGGGTTTTGAAAGAGTAAATAAGGAGAACCATAAGTAGTGCCAGTAACCAGAGGACACAGGTTTAATGTAAAGAGCAAAAGAACCAGAAGCAGGATGAGGAGATTTTTGTTTCCCAGAATTAGTTGTCATGATCTGGAATGCACTGGCTGAAAGAGCTCATCGTCTTGGGAGTGATATATTGGCATAGATAGAGAATTGGCTAACTAACAGGAAACAGAGTTGGGATAAATGAGTCATTTTCAGGATGGCAAACTGTAACTTCGGGAGTGCCACAGGGATCAGTGCTGGGGCCTCAACTATTTACAATCTATATTAATGACTTGGATGAAGGGACCAACTGTATTGTAGCCAAATTTTCTGATGATATGAAGATAGGTAGGACAGCAAGTTGTAAGGAGGATGCAAAGAGTCTGCAAAGGGATATAAATAGTTTAATTGAGTGGGCAAAAATTTGCCAGATGGAATATAATGTGGGAAAATGTGAGGTTGTCCACTTTGGCAGGAAGGATAGAAAAGCAGAATATCATTTAAATGGATAGAGACTGCAGATTGCGGTGGTACAGAGGGATCTGGGTGTCCTTGTACACAAATCACAAAAAGTCAGCATGCAGGTACAGCAAGTAATTAGGAAGGCAAATGGAATGTTGGTCTTTATTGCAAGGGGAGATGGAGTATAAAAGTAGGGAAGTCTTGCTACAGTTCAACAGGGCTTTGGTGAGACTGCACCTGGAGTACTGTGTACAGTTTTGGTCACCTTATTTATGGAGGGATATACTTGCATTGGAAGCAGTTCAGAGAAGATTCACTTGGCTGATTCCTAGGATGAGGCTTAGTCTATGAGGAAAGGTTGAGCAGGTTGGGCCTACACGCATTGGAGTTTCGAAGATTGAGAGGTGATCTTATTGGAACACATAAGATTCTGAGGGGGCTTGACAGGGTAGATGCTGAGAGGATGTTTCCCCTTGTGGGGCAATCTGGAACTAGGGAGAACAGTTGCAAATTAAGGGGTCTCCCATTTAAGATGGAGACGAGAAGGAATTTCTTCTCTCAGAGGGTCAGTAGTGTTTGGAATTCTCTTCCCCAATGAGCAGTGGAGGCTGAGTCATTGAAAATATTCAAGGCTGAGTTAGACAGATTTTTGATTGACAAGGGAGTCAAGGGTTATGGGGGGCAGGTAGGAAAGTGGAGTTAAGGCCACAATCAAATTACCCATGATCTATTGAATGGTGGAGCTGGCTCAAGGGCTGAATGGCCTACTCTTGCTCCTTTTACTTATGGACTGAATTTAATGAGCGCGCAGCAAATCACGGCTGTGTGCGCTCATCTCGGCAGTCTTCAGGTGCAGATGCGCCGTCACTGAGCCCCCACAATATGGGGTGATGGCATCTTCCCCCTTAATAAAGCCTCCTCACTTGGCTATACCTTCCACCATTTGCCCCACCCAAACTGCTGTGGCAGTGATGTCGCCCTTATCACTGAATCATACCTTGCTCTGTTACCCTAGTCCTCTGGCAATTTCTCCTCCTTTCAGCATCTCAACTCTCATTTAAAATCCTTGTTCTCCATCACCTGCCCAAGTAGGGCATCAAGTTTGTCATCACTTTTCTTCTTCTGCCTCTGCACTGAACGACCTCTTATCCTCGGTTATTTTAATCTCCATCTCAACTCATATGCTCTCTCTCCTCTGAATTTACTACCCTCCTATCTGCCCTTAGTCTCTCCCTCCTGTTATGAAGGTGCTTCCATTATTCTTTTAATAATTTATTTTTTTATACCAAGTTCACCGAAAGGTTACGAGATACCGTTTGAAAAACCACCTGTGCTGGAAGTCGTGTGCTTTGGGCTCAGTAAACAATGGAACCTTGGTGACCTGGGGAAAAATGGTTACAGAGAAGCCACATGTCAAGGTTTATGGAGGTCAGGAGGTTGACTCTTTGAGGTTTGGAGATTGTTTTCAGTTTAGCTGGGTTTGAAAACAGTTGGTGTTTTCCTGCCAAGGAGAAAGAAACCACCCAGCTCATCTCTTTCTCTACCTCTTTGAAGAAATCCTGCAAAGATCCAGTGTGGGAGATCCCTGGTGTTGCATAGCTCCTGAGAAGCTGAAAAGAATCCTGCGATTCAAATGTGTGCTGGCTGAAAACCTTGGTGCCACATTTCTCCTAGAAAGCCTACTAGAATAATTCTCGACATCTAGATGAGAACTTGAAACGCCATAGCATACAAGGCTACGGGCCAATTGCTGGAAAATGGGATTAAAATAGGTAGGTACTTGATGGCCGGCACAGACACAATTGGCCGAAGGGCCTATTTCTGTTCTGTATGACTCTATGATTCTATGACTCACGCAGGGGCTCATTTAAATGGAGGAGGCGACCACTCCGCCCCCAATGACATAGAGGGGGGGCAGCTACTCCATCCCTGGCAACGGTGGCCAGCGCCACCACACAGGTACCAGCGCCATTTTTAAAGGGCTTCAAGTCCTTCAGGTACAATCACATTTTTAAAGGTGCCGGTGCCCAGATATGACAAAATTGCAGAGATACTTCCAATGCCCTTTACAAATGCCCCTCCTCCCCCACCCCACTGAGTTATCAATTAATAAAATAACCCATCGCCCTGGAAAACCAATCTGTAAAATTACAAACTTTCACCCTCCAACTTCAGCACCTTTGACCCTCAACCCCTTCCCACCATCACCAAACTCAATCGGAGAGGTTTTGCCCGCTCCCCCCACCCTGAAATTTTCACTCCTGCCCCCTCCCCACCAGTGTCACACGTCGGAACTCTGAATGGAGTTCCGAAGGCATGCAAGTTCCCATCAGCGGCAGGAATATGGGTGTGGGCCAGCCACCAGGACAATGTAAATTCATTTGTATTTATTTTACTTTATTTTAATATTTAAATGCAGGCCGTGCCGCCGTGCGGTGGGGGTGAAGCACCAAGGCCTCGCCGCCGCCAGTAAAATGCGACGGGGCCTTCTCAGTGTCGGAGGTCATGGCGGACCTCTCCCAGAAGAATTTTCCGGGGGCCCCCCCCACCCTCCGCCACAACCCCTGCACCGGAGATCTCATAAAATTCAGCCCTATGTTCTTAAGTTCTTATGTTAGGTGATAGAAGCAGATACATTAGTAGCTGTCAAAAGGGAACTGTATAAATATTTCAAGGGGAAAAATTGCAGGGCCATGGAGCAAGGACAGAATAGGGGACTAATGGATAGCTCTTTCAAAGAGCTGACACAGGCACAATGGGTTGAATGGCCTCCTTCTGTCCTATATAATTGTATGATTCCAATCTACAAAATCACCTAGAGCTTAAGGAGTTCTTTTCATAGATAGTGATCACTAGTAAAGTTATTTTGTTTCGAAATAGCGTTGCTATTATGAACAAGGAAATGTGGATTCAGGAAAGAACACCCTTGGCAGTGCCTGCTATCGGTGATTTAAATAAAAAATTATAGGAAAATTTTGAAGTGCTCTGTTCTACACAAAATGTTTTCGGGTTACTTCTGACCAGTAGTGCATAAACATCAAATACGGGAAAAAGATTGAGAGCCAATGGCAATGTACAGATGTCGCTTTCTCTATTGTTTTCCTTTTATTTCCCTCTGATTCTTTCCCCTCAGCCTCTTCTAGAGGCAATGGTTCATACTGGCATATGATTCTATGGGCACAAGCCGCCCTCTGAAATCTCATAAAAATGACCATTTAATTGCTTCATGAACAAGTCAAGACAGTGCATGCTGCCAGACTGTTTGACTGTCACTGGATGGTGATCAGAAGAATCTTGACTGTTTTTTCACCCCTCTTTGTCTGAAGGATACTGAATCCAGTAGAAGTGCCCTCATGGATACCTTGGTTGAAATCAGCTAACTCAGTCGATGCTAGGCCTTCCTGGCTGAATATCATGACTGTGGTACCCAGTGAATCACTGACAATGTTTGACCTGCAATATCTTCAGATCAGACTTCCATATCTGTCATAGGTTACATCATTGCTCAGAAGTAGAAGATATTTAGATTTTTAGATTTAGAGATACAGCACTGAAACAGGCCCTTCGGCCCACCGAGTCTGTGCCAACCATTAACCACCCATTTATACTAATCCTACACTAATCCCATATTCCTACCACATCCTCACCTGTCCCTATATTCCCCTACCACCTACCGAAACTAGGGGCAATTGCTAATGGCCAATTTACCTATCAACCTGCGAGTCTTTTGGCTGTGGGAGGAAACCGGAGCACCCGGAGGAAACCCACGCAGACACAGGGAGAACTTGCAAACTCCACACAGGCAGCACCCAGAATTGAACCCGGGCCACTGGAGCTGTGAGGCTGCGGTGCTAACCACTGCGTCACTGTGCCGCCCCTGCGCCATTTTATTTAATGTGTTAAATTTTAAAATTGAGAACTGCAATTTACACAGACATTCACCGAGCATCAAATTATTATTGCCCTCACTGCATGTGAATAGACACACACACACACCTGTGACAGACACTTGTAGCATTGCTATACTGCGCTGTTAAAATATTTATGAAGTGAAATGCAGCAGATGCAGAGAAATCAGTAAGAATTTCTTTTTTAGAATTAGCTCTGATTGTCATAGTAAACACAAAGGCATTTTTTTTTGCCATGGCAGTGATTGGTATAGACCTTGACTTTATCTTATACTAAAATTATCCCTGTCAAGGTAAGGTCTTTGATATCAACTCATCATTTTACTTGTTATTTTTAAACCAGCGTGTATTTGAGCAAAACCTAAGGATATAATTGTTTCACCAGTCACTGCTAATTCCTCATGTTAATTGCAAAGCATTAAGCTAGATAAGTCCCCAGGGCCTGATGGGATCTACCCCAGAATACTGAGGGAGGCAAGAGAAGAAATTGCTGGGGCCTTGACAGAAATCTTTGCATCCTCATTGGCTACAGGTGGGGTCCCAGAGGACTGGAGAATAGCCAATGTTGTCCCTTTGTTTAAGAAGGGTAGCAAGGATAATCCAGGAAATTATAGGCCGGTGAGCCTTACATCAGTGGTAGGGAAATTATTGGAGAGGATTCTTCGGGACAGGATTTACTCCCATTTGGAAACAAACAAACATATTAGCAAGAGGCAGCATGGTTTTGTGAAGGGGAGGTCGTGTCTCACTAATTTGATTGAGTTTTTTGAGGAAGTGACAAAGATGATTGATGAAGGAAGGGCAGTGGATGTTATCTATATGGACTTCAGTAAAGCCTTTGACAAGGTCCCTCACGGCAGACTGGTACAAAAGGTGAAGTCACACGGAATCAGAGGTGAGCTGGCAAGATGATAACAGAACTGGCTCAGTCATAGAAGACAGAGGGTAGCAGTGGAAGGGTGCTTTTCTGAATGGAGGGATGTGACTAGTGGTGTTCCACAGGGATCAGTGCTGGGACCTTTGCTCTTTGTAGTATATATAAATGATTTGGAGGAAAATGTAGCTGGTCTGATTCGTAAGTTTGTGGACGACACAAAGGTTGGTGGAGTTGCGGATAGTGATGAGGATTGTCAGAGGATACAGCAGGATATAGATCGGTTGGAGACTTGGGCGGAGAAATGGCAGATGGAGTTTAATCCGGACAAATGTGAGGTAATGCATTTTGGAAGGTCTAATGCAGGTGGGAAGTATACAGTAAATGGCAGAATCCTTTGGAGTATTGACAGGCAGAGAGATCTGGGCGTACAGGTCCGCAGGTCACTGAAAGTGGCAACGCAGGTGCATAAGGTAGTCAAGAAGGCATACGGCATGCTTGCCTTCATCAGTCGGGGCATAGAGTATAAAAATTGGCAAGTCATGCTGCAGGTGTACAGAACTTTAATTAGGCCACACTTAGAATATTGCATGCAATTCTGGTCACCACACTACCAGAAGGACGTGGAGGCTTTGGAGAGGGTACAGAGGAGGTTTACCAGGATGTTGCCTGGTCTGGGGGGCATTAACTATGAGGAGAGGTTGGATAAACTTGGATTATTTTCACTGGAATGACGGAGGTGGAGGGGCGACATGATAGAGGTTTACAAAGTTATGAGCGGCATGGACAGAGTGGATAGTCAGAGGCTTTTTCCCAGCGTGGAAGAGTCAGTTACTAGGGGACATAGGTTTAAGGTGAGAGGGGCAAAGTTTAGAGGGGATGTGCGAGGCAAGTTCTTTACACAAAGGGTGGTGAGTGCCTGGAACTTGCTGCCAGGGGAGGTGGTGGAAGCAGGTACGATCGCGACGTTTAAGAGGCATCTTGACAAATACATGAATAGGATGGGAATAGAGGGATACGGACCCCGGAAGTGCAGAAGGTTTTAGTTTAGGCAGGCATCAAGATTGGCGCAGGCTTGGAGGGCCGAATGGCCTGTTCCTGTGCTGTACTGTTCTTTGTTCTTTGTTCTTATCTTAAAGAGGAGAACTAAGAAGTTGCATTACATTTATAGATTTATATTTTTGGTGCTCAACAACAACTTACATTCATAAAGCACACCTAAGGTTGGAAAGACATCGCAGAACACTTTACACTTTACACTTTAATGAAGTGGGTGGCTGGGAGGAAAAGGAATAGGTAGAATGGAGTTAAGGGGCAGGGTTGAAAGAGCAGTTGAAGAGAAAAATATTTAATATGTTTTTTGATTACAGGGAGGAATGGTGCAAGCTGTAAGGATGTTGAGAGATAGTTCCAGAGGACAGGGGTTGAAAGAGAAGCCAAAAGTGGTGGAGTGAAGAGGCAGGAGACCAGTGTCAGAGGAGTGAAAGGTGTGAATTGGGATATAGGTTTAAAGGAAGTTGTTGAAGTTGGGTGGGCAATGCCACGGATGAAGTTAAAGGCAAGAATAAAGAACCTTAAGTTAGTTCATAGGGCACAATAAATCAGTGATGCCTAATAAAAATTGGTATAATAGAAGTGTGGCGCTTTGAGTGGGTAAGAGTAGGGGCAGCACTATTCTGCATAAGTTGCAGATTGTAGAAGTGGAGGACAGTTGATTTGCAGAACATTAGAGAAGTCAAGTCTGAAGATAGTAAAGGTGTGGATGAGAGTAGCAGGGGTAGTTGGAGAGGTAGGATTAGAGACAGTCTTGGTGATGGAGCAGTTTACACTGTTTACATTGAGCCTGAGATGGCAGTCAGGGAGGTTGATGGAGTTAAAAAGGGAGATACATGGGTGCTAACTGAAGCCAAAAAAGGTAACTTTGCTTGGGGAAATTTTGACTCATCCAAAACTTAATATTGGATGGACAGTTGGAGAGTTGAACAATGAATGGGATAAATGCCTGGTGAATGGAACATTTTTTCACAATTTGTCCCCATTTCCAACACAAAATGATTCCAGGTAAAGCAACACACGTATTCGGTGCTGGATAAATTACGCCCTCTGCTTCAACAGTATACTGTAACTCCAGCTGCAGAAGAATGCTTCCTGTTGCACCAGTCGAATACTTACACCTCTCACGCCAAACATTTTTTTTATTTGTCTCAGTGATATTGTCAGTTTGTGCTGAATTGTTGTTAGCATTGTTAGACAAAAAGCTAACTGTTTAAGCATATTGCACAGTGGACAGAAAGAAATCTTCCATCCTATCTGTATGGGCTAGATTCTACCTAGGTCACAGAGATGAAAGGTATTTGTGCTAATACCTTTCATCTATTCCAATAAGGACTGAAGGCGGAATTTTCAGATCAATGATGATGCTGTTGCAGACATGGTCCAGGGTCTTCACTGTACCTATTTCCTGTTCAATTGGTAAGATTTTTATTTAAATATAAGTACTGGGAGAGGAACAAAACTACAGAATCTGAATGCAATTGACTTGTCAATCTTTAATGTATATAATTAACTGTTTTATATTTTATTATGCTAAATTAGTCAATCTACAAATACATTTATTATTTCTTTGGAAATATGCTGTCATTAATGTTCTATGCTTCAGATTTAAAATTATACTTCAATATATTGTGTACATGATGCCTTATTAATCGTCAAACAATGAATGAAGACCAATTACAATAAATACGAACTTCCAAACTTATTAAACACTACAATGTTCTAGTTAAAATATCCTTTTATTACTTGATCATTTTATTAATTTATTTTATTAGCCATTCTAAATCTATTCTGTGAGATAACCCTTCCGCTTTCCTCCTTCTCTCCTGAAGACGCAGATGGTGCTTACGACAGTTCTACAGGTACCAGTGCTTAGTTGTATCCCACCTAACTGTTAATAAGGAATCAGGTGTGTTAGTGGTCATAATCACAATGGTTTGATCCAGTGTATTTAGCAAAATATACAGGAGAATCATCGGGAAATTACAGAAAAATAGCTATGATCTATGAACCAGTATCATTTATTTTCCTATATTTGAGATGTTTTTTCCTTATGTTTTTCTGTGAAGTGCGCAAGTACCAACACACTAAGAAACATATGGAAAAACTGAATGGCCTCACTACCATTATGTTATTTCCTTTTCTTTTTTTACTCTGTTCTCTCTTTCATTCTGGGTTTCTCTTTCATTCTTTCTTTATTTGGGGTCACTTTTCTTCAGGTTGTCTTTTCCCCTTTTGCCTGGATCTCTATAGTTGTCTCTGTAACATTTCTGTCTCATGCTTTGGGTATTTTTTTCTCCATTATTCATTCTCTCTCTATCATGCCTTCCTTCTTTCTTTCTTACTTCTGTTCCCTCTCTCTCTGTTGTCACTTGCTCCTCTCTCTTTCCATTTCCACCTACTTACACTTCAGCGACACTTGGGATCTCACTGCTCTCCATTGACTTGAGTTCTTTAGAAATTTATGGATTTATATTTAGATCCCTTAAATACAATAGAGAACAAGTTAGATTGGAGGCAGTGCACTGTTATTTGCCTCTCGGAGCCTTTTTTCTATCCAACATAAAGCTTCTGTAAGCTTTTTGTTTGTTTCTATTGCTCACTCTGCTTTTTCCTTTCTTTTTCTACCTATTGCTTTAGCACTCCCGTACCCAGCAGAGATGACATCTGCCTACATTTAGAGTTGTTTTGCATCCAAATTGAAAATCCCCTACGATTTTAGTCAAAGAATGTGGGTTGTTACAGCCTCAAATAGAAGGTTTTTTTTAACTTGGTTACAGTATTAGTTAAAACATTTAGCTGTATGACTCAATAGTGATGCTAATGGTTAAAAAATAATCTTAAAAAGATTTCTATATCTTCCCATGAAAGACAGACACTAAGTGCTTGATTTAAAAATAGTATCATGGTTATTCAGAGTGTCCTATTTACACCAATCTCTTAAATATTGTTCTTTTACTCTCAATAGTCAGCTATATTGGTACTCCCTGTCATCAGTGATGCTTGTCAGGCATATTGGAAATCTCTATGACAGACGTTGTATGTGAAGGGACATAAACAGTTACAGCACCAAATAGACAGTCACGGAGTTAGACAAAACCTTTCACTCAAGACTCAATAATACTATTAATGTTTTATTTAAATGTTGCTTATAAATTCTAGTGATAGTCCCACGCACTGAATTTTTGACCTCTGCTGTGTCACAGTGGGGCAGTGTCAGGCACCTTCTAACAAGGAGGAAAATCAAAGAGAAAGTCAAATTCAAGTTACTTAACTACACCTGCTAGCAGTTGATTTTAGATTGCTACCCAGGAGAGGCCTGGGGGTAAGTTACCCACCCAATCCCATTGACCAAGGCGCATGAACCAAGAAAGAGGAAGGAGCAGAAATACTTTCAAAAGAGGAAGTTTCATCCTGATTTATAAAAAAAATCTAACATGTGAGGGTATAGTAATAAATATTTAAGCAAATATTGAGTGGTTCCACTTAATTCTGGAGCTAAAAACAGTCATATTCATTAATCTAAATCTTTTCTCATGGAGACTTCTAATATGGCATCCAAACCAGGCACTTTGGAGGGATTGCTTGAAAAAAATGCAAGTAATATATTTATTTTCACAGATATCTATACTAAGTTCACATTTTTTAAAAATCCAGAACTTTTAAAGTTCCCAGAGGGAAAGAGATACAAACAATAAGGCCATGAGCGAGTCATAGTCAGGTTCAGCTCATGGAAACAAAATTCCTATTTGCATGAGGAGGGGAGGAAAGCTTTGAATGTTCCATACTATTTATTCTTTTTAAATGCAGGGATAGATGTCACAACCACCGGATGATGTCATTAAAAACTGCAATGATATTGTGGCGAGTGATTCCTCACTGCCAACCCACATAACAACAATGACAACTTTCATTTATATAGTGGCTTTAATGTAGTAAAGCATTCCAACATGCTTCCCAGGATCATTATCAAACAAAATTTAACACTCAGCCACAAAGAGGTAGGTTTTAAAGAGCGTCTTAAAGGAGGGGAGAGAAGTAGAGAGGCAGAGATGGTAAGGGAGGGAATTTCATAGGCTAGGGTCCAGGCCGCTAAATGCATGGCAATCAATGGTGGATCGATTAAAATTCGGGAATGTGCAAGAAACCAGAATTGGAGGAGCCCAGAGATCTTGAATGGTTTTAGGGCTGGAGGAGGTTATGAAGATAGGAAGGGGCAATAGCTGTAACAAATCTAGACTGACTGTATATTTTGGGTTTGTCTGTAGTTTTTCTCAAGAGTTTTTGCACTTTGCTTTGTGAGAATTCAGAGAATAAGTGTGCATGAGTTGTCAACGTTGACACTGTGGCTCATTTCTGAAGACACTTTGTAAAAGTCACAGTGGGGCTGAAGTTCCTGCCTTTTCTAATTTTAGAAAATATGTAGATTGCTGTTGTACCTTTTAACTCATGTATACCTTTTTACCAAAATTAGCAACAGGAATTTCAGCTCACTGTTCCTTAAGAGAGTCAGTTCCAGTTGGTTCTGAGTCATATTTAAGAGGCAGTTTTTGACAAATGCTATATTTTGGTCGAGAAAAGATCTTCTTTGATGTGCATTTCAGCTCCAATATTGAATGCATACCTATGTCACACGGGGAAAGTTTGGAATCAAAGTTTAAGGGCACAAAAAGATATCTCCAATCCCTCCCATCCTCTTCCTGATTATGTGATTGCACCATTGATTAAGAATGAACTATTTACCAGTCTCATAATTGATGATTCTTCACAGCTGCTTAGTGTATTCAGCTATTTAAACTTCAAGCAATCATTGATATTTGTGTTATGAGATTGATAAATATTGTTTTGTTTCTGTGACAAATTGCTATTTTGCTGAAGTCCCACACCAGAGACTTGAGCACAGATTCTAGGGTTCAGTACAGTACTGAGAGAGGGCTGCACTTTTGGATGAGACATTAAAGTTCCCATCTGCTCTCTCAGATGGACGCAAATAATCTTATGGCACTATTTTATAGAAGAGCAGAGGAATTCTCCCTGGTGTCCTGGCCAATATTTATCCCTCAATTAACATCACAAAAACAGATAATCTGGTCATTATCATATGCTGTTTATGTGTCTGTACAAATTAGCTGCCACCTTTCTTACATTACCACAGTGACTACACCTCAAAAGTACTTCATTGACTGTAAAGCACTTTGGGATGCCCCAAGGCCGTGAAAGATGCCATATAAATGCAAGTCTGACATTTCTTTTGTTGAACCAATTTATTGGGCACGCTCCCTCCACACAAGAGAATCCATTTGTGCATCCATAAGTTAATCTTCTTGGTTTCAGCTGTAGTCAGTATATCAGATCTTGCTTTTAATTAGAGTAAATTGGTAGTTAGAATTAATAGTGTTTGGATTAATTGTACTGAATGATGGGTTATATATAGAATAACAGATATTCAGGGGATGAAGTATAGTATGTATTTATGGTATTGACCTGGTTTTTGAATCCCTCTGACACCTGCAGACCTGAATCAAAATGGATTTTTTGTCCCTCTCCCCATACTTAGCTGTAATTCAGTCGCTGATTATTGGTTATTTTAGATAATATGTACCATGTACAGCACCCCCACCCCACCTTCCTGCCTTCCTCATGTGAAATGGTTACTGAAGTGGCAGGCTGGCAATTATAAAGAACAGCTGGTATAATATCCTAGACCCTCTCGAAGAATGAGTGTCTAATAGGTGAGGGCTACTAAACTTCCATTAAATCCCGAACATATAGTTTACTGTATCACTTTTCAGTTCTTTTATTTGCTGTTAACCCAATTCCCTAATTATAGTTGCCTCGCAGTATAAGTTATTTTAACTGATATGAGTGGCCAGCCACAGTTGCAATCTCTGCTTATGTTAAGTGAACACTGAGCTGCACTAACAGGCATTTAACAAATCGAAGCAGCCCTGCTCATTTCACCCTCAAGTATCTTTCTTGAGCAGCCATTATTCATGTGAGGTGCTTGCCAGTAAATATCAGCAGGCTATTAAACTACAGAGAAAATTGCAGTTGATCTCGAAACTGGTTAAAAGCCATAAACATGCATTCAAATAGTGGTCACTGGATAATGAACTGGAGCATGATTTAGCTGATTTCCCCCTCTCTTTTCCCCGTGCTCTGGCTGACATCAGTTAACATAGCACTGACAAGATCAAACAAGGGATCTTCCTGGTCATATGGCTCCATTAATTACTGGATAGATTTTTGAGGCATCAGGAAGCCATGTTTAGTTTTAAATAATATGTAGTGCGATAGACAGTAATCTATAGAAGACATAGAAATTGCTAAATGAGAAAAGAGCAAAGTCCATCTAGCTTGCCGTCCAACATCCTAGTAGTCACATGGTACGACAATAGTGGAGTTGCTCATGAATCATGGCAATCAGTCTCAATCAATTAGTCTACAACAGACCCAGACATGAGGCAAGGAAAACCCTTGGTGGAAAGTTTTGGGAACCCTAAGTCTAAAGTCACCTGTTCTTCCCAAGCATGCTATCCTCACCACATGTCCTGTCTCAAATTACTCATATTCTGTATTCTGAAATATTATTTTCTGTAAGTTCTGAAAGAAATATATTAAATTGGCATTTGAATGAATTAATGCCATCTTCCTAGGGGGCCTGTGCCACAGATTGACCACTTGCTTGTAGAAATGTTTCCGCAGATTAGTATTGAATTTGCTCCCCTTTGATCACAGGTTATGCTCTCTTGTTCTACTGTTCTGGACAAGGTGAAACAGCTTGTCATGGTCTACATTATCTAGTCCCTTTAGAACCCTAAAAACAGCAATCATATCACCTGTCAACCTTCCCTTTTCTAGTCAGAACATGCCTAATTTATGTACCGACTCCTCATAATCCAATCTCTGTCATCTCAATTGTTCTGGTTGTCCTCTTCTGTACCATTTCAAGAGCTGCAATATTGTTTTTGTACTGCCGCAACCAGAACTCTACACAGAATTCTAAGTGCTGTTACACTAATGATTTATAAAGTGGTAGGATTACCTTGCTGTATATCAGCCTTTTAATGTATCGCAACATCTGATTTGCTTTGCCCACTGCCACTGAGCATTGTTCCAATAGTTTCAATTTATTCTCAATCAGGACTCCCAGATTTCTTTCATTTTCCAATACACATTTTCTTCCCCTGTTAAGTAATAGACCCTTCCTGGATCTTTTTCCCCCATGTAAAGCACCTTGCATTCTTCTACATTGAATTTCATCTGCCACCTGTCTATCCAATTCCCAAGTATATGTAAGTCGGCACAGTGGCGCAGTGGTTAGCACTGCAGTCTCACAGCTCCAGGGACCCGGGTTCAATTCTGGGTACTGCCTGTGTGGAGTTTGCAAGTTCTCCCTGTGTCTGCGTGGGTTTCCTCCGGGTGCTCCGGTTTCCTCCCACAAGCCAAAAGACTTGCAGGTTGGTAGGTAAATTGGCCATTATAAAAAAAAAATTGTCACTAGTATAGGTAGGTGGTAGGGAAATATAGGGACAGGTGGGGATGTTTGGTAGGAATATGGGATTAGTGTAGGATTAGTATAAATGGGTGGTTGATGGTCGGCACAGACTCGGTGGGCCGAAGGGCCTGTTTCAGTGCTGTATCTCTAATCTAATCTAAGTCCTCCTGCAGCTTATCCTGTTCAGCTGTGTGGTGTACCACCTTTATTAGCGTTGTATTATCTACAAATTTGGGCATTGTGCTTGTGACTCCTCACTCCAGATCATTTAAGAAGATATTAGAAGAGATAACAAAATGGACCCCTGTGGAATCCCCCACTGGGAACATTCTCCCAAGGCTGATTACATTCCCTGTACCAACATCCACTGCGGTCCATTGTTTAACCAATTAGATAACCATTGTAAAATATTGTCTATGACTCCCACTTGCTTTATTTTCAGTACCAACCTTTCCTGATGAACTGTTTCAAAGCTCTTACTGAAATCCAAGGACACCACATCCACTACCTTAACCCTATCAAGCTCCTCTATCTCACCCTCAAAAAAAAAGCAGTAAGTTAGATTGGCAAAACTTTTCCTTCATGAACCCACATTAGATATACTTTATGATTTTATTTCTATCCAAGTGCTCTATGATCTTATCATTAATAAGGGTTTCCACAATTTTATCCACAATGACATCAAACTCATTTGTTTGTAGTTTCCTGGGTCACTTTTGTCACCTTTTATGAAAGGAATAACATCTACCTTTCTCCAGACTCCATGCACCTTTCCAGTATTCAGTGATTTCTGGAATATTTGTACTGCTTCTTTATGAGTTGCTTGGCAGTCATGTTTAACCAGGCAGGAGTGTTGTTAAGATTAGTATCTTTGCTTTGCATGGTACACATTGGTCCACATCATACAGAATCACCTTCTTGACGTAATAAAGGAGTGCTGCTCTATTGGAGGTACTGTCTTTAGGCAGAAATATGAAGCCAAGATCCTGTCTACCCTCTCGGTGGGCATAAAAGATCTCATGGCACTATTCAAAGAACAGCAAGGGAGTTGTTTTGGGCCTTATGGCCAATTTATATCCCTCAACTAATACCAGTAAAAAAGCAGTTCAATTGGTCACTTATCTCATTGCTTTTTATGAAACTTAGCTGTGCACAAATTGGTTATCTTGTTTTCCTACATTACAATAATGACTACACTTCAAAAGTAATTCATTGACTGTGAAGTGGTTTGGGACATCCTAAGGTCATGAAAGACGGAATATAAATGCAAGTTCTTTCTTCCCTCCACTCTGCTAGCTATTTTCAAACTTTCCAGACCCACTCTCAAACTTGTCTTCTTAAAATTTGGCAGTTTTGTTTGGATTCAATAACCTCTGCAATTCTTGTAAAATCAAATGATCACTGGTACTTAAAACCTCGCCCACCTTTATGATGGCTTGCCCCTATTACTCAAAATCAAGTCCATGCTTTCTCCCCTTGTTTGCTCCTTTACAAATTGAGCCATAATACAGTCTTCCATTAATTCTAGAAATCCCTCCCTGTCTTACCAGTGGTTATATTTTTGTAACAGTTAATTTCTGGAAAGTTAAAATTTTCAACTCTGATGTAGTTGGTCTATTACTAGCCACCTTCCTTATCTCATCCGCAGTTCCAGATCAAGGCTTGCACCTTGGCTTGTGGATGTATAGCTTACACCTTGTGGTAGTTTACCTCTGTTCCCACCTATTAGTTCATCCTAAAATGATTCTGTGTCTGCCCTTTCCTTTTACATCTCCTCTCTCATTTGTGCCTTAATATTGGAGGGTATATATATATTGCCACAGCACTTCCTTTATTCCTGATATGGTCTCTCCTAATCAACTTACATCTTTCCAGATAGCTATCTTATTGATGGGAATCATTCGTCATGTCCTTGTGATGCTGATGATGTTCAAACGATCATTCCCTTCAGGACCTCCAAGGTCACACTTATTGTATTTGTTAGACCTCAAGCATTAATGTCAGCACCGCTCTTTTAACCTTTCCCATTTGCTTTGTTAACATTTTTACTTGTGTTTCTACTATTAAATGTTGATTTATGTTTTCACTGCTACACCTTAAGGTTTGTTCCAATCAGTACGAATTCTCTCTTACACCACAGCCATCTCTGTGTTAAGCGTCAGCCTTGGCTTGATGGTAGCACTCATGCCTCCAAGTCAAAAGGTTGTGTTGTATTAAAAGTGATGTCCAAATCCAAACAAGAATGAAGAAGTCCCACTGGATCTACAAATAGACAGCATGGACATCGAGATGGAAGATGCGCTCGAAATTGATTTTGGTCAGCACAAATGTGACCAGCTGCAATCAGAAACAGTAAATGACCCACAACTGAAGGCACTATGGAGCGTCATCATGGAAGGTTGGCCAGATATGGTAAAAGAGGTGCCAGAAACCCTCAGATGCTTTTGGCCTTATAGAGATGAACTTGGTATCTCGAGAGGCGTCACTTTCAAAGAAAAACAAGTGATTGTGCCCAAAGTTTTCTGACAGGATATCTTGCCACAACTTCACCAAACATTTTGGGCATAGAGCAAATGAGATGACTGGCATGAGACACTGTTTATTGGCCAGGGATCAACGGTGACATTGAAAAGTTGGTGAGGATGTGTGAGGTATGCCAGAGCCACCAGTCACAACATAAAGAACCTCTACACCCTCGAGAGTTTCGTCAGTCCCTTGGTCCAAAATTGCCACTGATCTATTTTCTGTGAATGGAGATGACTTTATCTTAGTCACCGACTATTTCTCCAAATTTCCAATTGTCAGACAGGTAAAAGACACTTCAAGTGCGGTCATTGCAGACACATTGTGTGCTATATTCAGTCTATTCAGCGCACCTGAAGAAATTATTTCTGACAATGAGCCACAGAATATGGACAGACCTTTCAGGGATAGGTGTGCCAAATGGGACGTAAACCATGTGACGACCTCACGACATTACCCGAGATCTAATGGTCTTGCCGAGCGAATGGTTCGCACAGTTAAATCACTTATCCTGAAGTATAGGACAATGATACAAGATTTTCATGTTGCCATGCTCCACCTATGGAGATCATGTTTGGCAGACAAGTGTGAACGATTCTGCCAAGGCATCATCTGTCCAAATTCTCCGAGATGCAGGAGACACTGCTCAAAAACAAGGGAGAATAAAGATGGTGCATGACCGACATGCAGGGATGGAACTACCTCAGCTACACATAGGACAATATGTCAGGGTCTTAAACCCCACAATGAGAACATGGTTACCTGCAGATGCATCCAAAGTTTGCAGTGAGCTTAGGTCTTTTGAGGTGAAGGCCGGCTACCCGACCCGAACCCGACGGGACCCGACGACAAGTGTCAGGTTCAGGTCGGGTCCCATCGGGTTGCACTTCCAGGTCCAGCATTCGGGCTCGGGTCGGGCCGGATTGGACACGCTCTATCACAGGTAAGTGGCTCCAATGTTAACTTAACTTTTGGACTAGAAAAGTGGTTTTGTTACAGTTATTTTAAGCTTGTGCATTTCAGCAACAAAGTGAAAAACGGAAGGTAAGTTAACTGATGGTCGGGTCAGGTCGGGTTGGGTGCGGGGAAAAATGGAAGGACTCGGGACAGGTCGGGCTTGGGTTGGATGTGGTTCTGTTGAGCTCGGGTCGGGTTTTGCAGACCCGAGCAGGCCTTTACTTCGAGGTTACAACATCTAGCACAGTAGTGCTGAGGAGGAACCAAAGCTAATTAAGAGAAATGTGCAATACTTCAATTGCACACAGAGGACTTGAAAGAACACATTCTGACGATGAGGGTTTGACAGAACAACAGGACGACAACCAACACATTGACAACACGTCTGCAAACCAAAAACAGCCAAGGGTGTAATCCAAATCCCCAGAAGATTATACCATAACCAGATATGGAAGAGTTGTCAAACCAACAAAACAATATATGGATTCTTAAGCTTTTGCACTCGTAAATGTCACAATCCCTATCCTTATACTGGTAAATTTTATAATCTCTATCCCATATAACTAATTTTGATATTATCCAATTTTATGTGTTTTTATTTGTAGCATACGAGACTTTGGAAAGAAAGGGGATGTTATATGATTGCCTTAAGAGTGATGTCCCTTTAAGAACTCAGCAAACTAATGAGTTAAGTACCAGGATGTTGTCATGTGACTAGAAGCCAGAGTCACTCCGCAACTGTAACCCCCCAGACAAAGATTCTGTATATAGTTTGCTCTGTATTGTATACACTACTTTAACTGTTAATAGACCATCTGGAGACTTTCAGCCAACTGGAATCCACGTACCTCACTGTGTTGCTTAAGATAACATAAAGAACTCATGACAGATTGTGGGTTTAAGTCCCACTCCTGGGCAATTCTGAGGGTGTACTGCACTGTTGGATGGGCTGTCTTTTGAATGACATATTAAATTGAGGCCCTGTCTGCTCTCTCGGATGGACATAAATGATTCTGTGACACTTCTTGAAGAAGGATGGGGTACTTCTTCCTGGAGTCCTGCCAAATATTTATACCTCAACCAGCATCACTTAAAACAGATTCTACAGTGCAGTGAAAGACAGGACACTGTGTATATTGAATATTTGGAATTTCTGGGTTTTTTTCCTCTCCATTCTAACTGCTGTTCAATAATAACAGGTTATCTTAAAGTTCTTTCTCATGTGTGTCTGCATGTCATTACTGAGCTGTTTAATTTGATATACCTAATTATATGGTAGCTTAGTTAAAAGAAATGTACAAGTCAGCCCTTTGGTTATGTACAGCAGGAATGTAGATAAGTTTAGAGACAGTGCACTACAAAGAGCTAGAAATGGACAGTTGCAGTGAGAATTTTAACATGCAAGGATGGGGGGGTGAGTTGGGGATGAGTGGGAAGATAAATTGTAAAATTATCAAAGGCGACCCTGATCTGCCTCTATTGTGCCCACTTCGAGGTTTAATGGAAGTGTGTTTGGCTGCCTGCAAGTAACCCGTTCGCCAGAGGTGGGTTGATAATTATCACAGGCTGGTCGATCATTATCCCATGTTAATGCAGTTCATTTGAAGAGATTTCAACAGCTATTTGAATTTAATGCCTCCAGAACAGGGTGAGGCAACTCACTAATGAAATGGAGATGTGTTTGAGTGTGGCACTTCCTGGGGTGTTTAAAGTTCTGATTACCCAATGTGAATAAAGGCACAATGCTTCCAGCTTCTTTCTCAGTTTCCTCTGCAGTGAGTAATTGTGATCATAAACGTGTTTCAGAAGTTTGGAGGCTTTCAAACAGACAACATCAGGATGGGAGATGCTATGGATGTTTTCAATAGGACAGCAGATGAAAGACAATCACCATCCGTGGCAGCATAGTCATGCTACGGTGGGATCTCCAGGTGTACAAGAGAGAGGTGGACAACATAGATCTGGATTAACACAGCTTGGGAGAATAGAGTGGGGAAAAGCAGAGTGGAGAACGACAGAGTGGAGAACGACAGAGTGGAGAATGACAGAGGGGCCGAGGTTGCATAAGGCATTATCTAGCTGAGAAGGTCTACCTACAGAGGCTCAGCATCCTGGACCTATCTGAAGAACAGTTCTTCCACAGGTTCAGATTGATACGGCAGATGGTCGCAGACATCTGCAGCCTCCTTCAAGAAGAGTTAGAGAATCATAGAATGTGTACAGCACAGAAGGAGGCCATTCGGTCTGTCATGTTGATGCTGGCTCTCTGTAAGAGCTTCTCAGCTAGTTCCACTCCCCTGCCTTTTGCCTGTAGCAATTTTTTTTTCTTTTTAATTATACAATTCCCTTTTGAAAGCCATAGTTGAATCTGCCTCCACCACACTCTCAGGCAGTGCATTCTAGATCCTAATCATTAGCTGTGTAAAAAGGTTTTTTCTCATGTCGCCTATGGTTCTTTTGCCAATCACCTTAAATCGGTGTCCTCTGGTTCTCGAATCTCTGCCAATAGAAGCAGTTTCTCCCTATCTACTCTGTCCAGACCCCTCAATTTCTTTGCCTCTGGCTCCTTCCTGTGCACCACCAACGCCATCTTAAGGATCTCTCAGTTGGCTGCACATAAATGTACAAGATAGATCCCGGAGGGGCTGTTTCCAGGGCATTGATTTATGTCAACATCCTTTGTCAAAACAATTCCCAGAATGAGTGAGAAATCAGATTTGTAAATCTGGCAGGCTTTCCACAGGTACAAGGTGCCATCAATTGCACACAGATGGCAATCCGAGGACCATCAGGTGAGCCAAGAATTTTATCAACCACAAAGGATTTCATTTCATCAATGTACAGCTGATGTGCAACCACACAAGCTCCCTGGGAGCTGTCATGTTGCTTTTATACTGTGGCAGTGTATCATTTCAAACCTCTTTGTACCGGGAAACAGAGTTAAGGGCTAGCTCATAGGGGATAGCGGATTCTTCTTCTTTGGTGTTCTGCCTTTTGGTAGGTTCTTGCCCCATTCTTACTTCTACCTATCTATGGCCCTTTTCTTTAGATACTCGTATTGTCCTTCCTTCACCATATGTAGCATTGCTAGTCTCTTCCTTCCTCGTTGTCTTTTACCCTCCATTCTACCTTCAATCGATGAGGAATGACTCTCCTTAACCTTTGTCTTTTGTCACCCTCTCTGACCAGCTAATCATCAACCTGTTAGGAGTGTAAAAGAACTACAAGATCCCCAGAGCCAACAGGTGTGTTATCAAGCATGCCATCAGAATGTTGAAGATGCACTTCAGATGCCGAGATAGGTTTAGAGGTGCCTTTCAATACTCAACAGCGAGGGTACCCAGAATAAAAGTGGTGTGCTGTGTCCTGCACAACACTGTTCAGGCAAGAGGATTAGGTGTGAAGAATGACCAAGGTGCCCATCATTCATCTTTTGATAATGACAACACTGAGGAAGAGGAGGAGGAAGGTGAGTAGTATGAAAATGGATGACACATCGGCAGACCCTCCGTGTACATGTTTCCTGGGATGCCAGGGATCCCCTACTAGTACGGATTCAGCTAATGACTCACACAGGAAAAATTAAAAAATGAAATCCTCTGTTTCCTACAAAGAAGCACTTCCTACTGCTTCTACGTGGTGCAACCCTTATGGTTTCACCAGAGGCAGTAGCAGGCTGTGCAGGTCTACCCTGACTGCTGAGATGCTCTTGACCTATGACCTCTGAGTTCTGAAGCCCCTGAGGGTCCCATCAAAGAGTGCTGCATCTGCCAGAAGACTGGAGGATAGCAAATGTTGTCCCCTTGTTCAAGAAGGGGAGTAGAGACAGCCCTGGTAATTATAGACCTGTGAGCCTTACTTCGGTTGTGGGTAAAATGTTGGAAAAGGTTATAAGAGATAGGATTTATAATCATCTTGAAAAGAATAAGTTCATTAGCGATAGTCAGCACGGTTTTGTGAAGGGTAGGTCGTGCCTCACAAACCTTATTGAGTTTTTTGAGAAGGTGACCAAACAGGTGGATGAGGGTAAAGCCATGGATGTGGTGTATATGGATTTCAGTAAGGCGTTTGATAAGGTTCCCCACGGTAGGTTATTGCAGAAAATACGGAAGTATGGGGTTGAAGGTGATTTAGAGCTTTGGATCAGAAATTGGCTAGCTGAAAGAAGACAGAGGGTGGTGGTTGACGGCAAATGTTCATCCTGGAGTTTAGTTACTAGTGGTGTACCACAAGGATCTGTTTTGGGGCCACTGCTGTTTGTCATTTTTATAAATGACCTGGATAAGGGTGTAGAAGGGTGGGTTAGTAAATTTGCGGATGACACGAAGGTCGGTGGAGTTGTGGATAGTGCCGAAGGATGTTGTAGGTTACAGAGGGACAAAGATAGGCTGCAGAGCTGGGCTGAGAGATGGCAAATGGAGTTTAATGCGGGAAAGTGTGAGGTGATTCACTTTGGAAGGAGTAACAGGAATGCAGAGTACTGGGCGAATGGGAAGATTGTTGGTAGTGTAGATGAGCAGAGAGATCTTGGTGTCCAGGTACATAAATCCCTGAAAGTTGCCACCCAGGTTAATAGGGCTGTTAAGAAGGCATATGGTGTGTTAGCTTTTATTAGTAGGGGGATCAAGTTTCGGAGCCACGAGGTCATGCTGCAGCTGTACAAAACTCTGGTGCGGCCGCACCTGGAGTATTGCGTGCAGTTCTGGTCACCGCATTATAGGAAGGATGTGGAAGCTTTGGAAAGGGTGCAGAGGAGATTTACTAGGATGTTGCCTGGTATGGAGGGAAGGTCTTACGAGGAAAGGCTGAGGGACTTAAGGTTGTTTTCGTTAGAGAGAAGGAGGAGGAGAGGTGACTTAATAGAGACATATAAGATAATCAGAGGGTTAGATAGGGTGGATAGTGAGAGTCTTTTTCCTCGGATGGTGATGGCAAACACGAGGGGACATAGCTTTAAGTTGAGGGGTGATAGATATAGGACAGATGTCAGAGGTAGTTTCTTTACTCAGAGAGTAGTAGGGGTGTGGAACGCTCTGCCTGCAACAGTAGTAGACTCGCCAACTTTAAGGGCATTTAAGTGGTCATTGGATAGACATATGGATGAAAATGGAATAGTTTAGGTCAGATGGTTTCACAGGTTGGCGCAACATCGAGGGCCGAAGGGCCTGTACTGCGCTGTAATGTTCTAATGTTCTATGTTCTATGTTGTGCAAGGACAGATTTGGTCATCAGGAGACAAGGCAGAATGTGAAGTACTGTCTGCGGGGGCTGGTGGGAGGTGTCAATGGGAGACGAGTGGAAGCACTTTGTGTGAAGTTCCCACTTCCATATCCACTTTTGCCATCATTCTTCCTATGGGCCAGCACCACATCACTCCTGCCACTCTGCTAGAGGGCAGTTTGGTGCAGTTCAGTAGTGCCGTGTAAGGCCACAGATAAGGCACTTGTCACCCTGATTAAGGTGGCAGATATTGCCTGCACGCCGTGGTCATAGCCTGCATTGACTCATTTAAGAACCATGCCTGAAACTTCATGGAGGTGTCCACTCTCTCCATGGCAGACATCTTTACAATTACCTGCAACACCAATCCGCTACTGTTAGAGCTGGACCCCTCCAACCTCTCCGCTATTTATTTATTTAGAGATACAGCACTGAAACGAGCCCTTCAGCCCACCGAGTCTGTGCCGACCAACAACCACCCATTTATACTAACCCTGCGGTAATCCCATATTCCCTACCACCTACCTACACTAGGGACAATTTACAATGGCCAATTTACCTGTCACCTGCAAGTCTTTGGCTGTGGGAGGAAACGTGCATGACATATCTGCAAATACCTTGCAAAGTTGCTGATGTACCTCTATCATTCTCCTTTTCAATGATGTCAACTGGGGTTCAGCATCCAAAGCCAGCTGAACATAGCTTGGAGAGGATTGTGCCCCCTGACATGAAATCGCCACAGCTATCCCTGCCACCAGTGTCTGTTCATACTCACTTGTGAATTGTGAATCATTGGGTGACAACCCAATTCTCTTACTGCTCTTAGTGAAGTGTGAGTAACTGCACTAGTGCATGACTACATGTCCTGTGATGGTGAGGAATGAGATCCTCTGAGGAATCATTGTCATGCATGTCCACAGACTGTTTCTCTGGGACATGAAGGTCCTGCAGCAGAAAAGAAAGAGATATGAATTAGTCATGGCAAAGTAATGATTTTGAGAATCACCATACTCATCCTTCTATAGTTTAGTCATTGATGAAATAAAGTCAGATATTTTTAATTCTGTCACCAGGCGTCTACGAGTTCCTAGTCTCTCCTTCTCAAATTGCCAGGGTCACAGATGCACCACTTATTTCCATCTGCGTCTGTAATCCACACAATATATGGCAGGCCATCTCCAGGCCTTTCCCTCTTCCTGCCATTTTACGCTTTCTTCTCTGACAAGGAGTAATAAAACAAACCTGTCTGAGAAGGAAGGTCACATATTCACCCAATGGATGCAATGCATTTGATACGGGTGATTATCAGACATTGCTTAAGGATTGGTGTGAGTGAGTGGTGGGTGGATAAATGAGGAGGTAAGGAAGTGCATAGAAAGTGAACAATGAGTGCTGGTGAAACTTAAGTGAGTGTGAGGAGTGATGTGATGGGCTGCACCTGGCAAGACAGAGTGGTGTTGGGGGAGAGGGGACCTTAAACCACAGGATGTAGGTGAATCAGCAACTATGCTCACTTTTCCTGACCAGTTTAGGTCATTAAACCACTTCCTGCACTGCATTCAAAGCTCAAACACAAAGCTCTTCCTGCTCACTTCCTCAGCCACCTTGCACCTCAACTTCTTGGTGAGAGCAGCATATTTCTTCCTCCCACTTTTGGGGAAAATTATCTCCCTCCTGTTCTTGACAGGGTCCAACAGGAAGTCAATGGAAGCATCATTAAATCTGGGTGCTGGCTTTGCTCCTCGTGAATCCATGTTAAATACTTCTCATCATCTCCTTCCTAATCTTCCTAGCTTCTCCAAATTCTAATTCTGCATTGGCCCTTTTAATAGTAGATTTGAGAATCTGAGATTGTGCCATGCAGGTGCAGATCATGCCCACTGTGCAGCTTGGAGATACAAAACCCAGAAGGAAAAATGTAATTAAGCAATCAACTTGAAATCAGAGATTCTGAACCGCAAAGTTTTCTTCCAGATTTCAAGTGTGCAATTCCCACTGTCCGCTGCTCTGCACCACCCCACCTCACCTCCCCCCCCCATCCCCCAACCCAGCTTGGAACATGTCTTAGCATTAATATTGGGGCTTGGAAAATAAAGCTGCAGGACATGAAATTCGCCAGAAATATGTACAAAACAGCATCTGGGAATCCTTTGAATAAAATACAAATGTGTGATGATGACAATCTGGTAACATCAATTTGGATTTTGTTTGTCAGAAACTTATTAAAAGTAAAGTTTTCAATGGTGTTACTACATTGTGTCATTGACTAGCTCTGTATTCTATTGGTTCTTAGCAGACTCTCAGTTCCATAGATTACTGGTGGTTCTGTATTTCATGTTGTTCTTGCCCTCACATAGAATCATAGCAGTACACAGACCTGTGCTGATGATAACCCTTCAACTTCCCCATATCCTTTTAGAGTCATCCTTTTCAAATAATTAGCCATTTCCCTTTTAACTGATGTAGAGTGTAAATTTTACGAGTCAGTTTTCCTGGCACAGAGCTGGCTTGACAGAGGAGTGCAGATCAGACAATTAGATGCAGAGGTCAGTGCACCTAATTTGCAACCCTCCTGATTTCCTGATCATTATAATTAATAACTGGTAATCTGGGAGGGCTATGAAAATGGTGTTCTGACTTTCTACTCTGATAATCTATAATTGATCTTTCAATTGAGCAAGACTCTGTCTCAGAAGTACTAACTAGAAAAATTATCTCTGAAGTCTCAATAACCACCTATGGTAAAGCATACCATATTTGAATAAACTTCTGTGAAAAATGTCTTTCATCTTCCTCCTTTCTTAGTGTGCTAATCCTGAATTTATGTCCCCTTGTTATAAATTTGACAAACAATGTGAACAATCTATGATCTGATATTGCTCATTTTACACTATCACTCTAGAATTGGCCGTTATAGACACTCCAGGCATTGCTCCACACACCACTGACCACCTCCAGGCGCTTACCCATTGTCTCTCGAGATAAGGAGGCCAAAGAAGAAGAAGAAGACTATCACCTAATGTCAAAAATTAGTCCAATTTTCTTTGGGTCCTTTTGTAATTTTTCAGCAATTTAATAGGACGTTACTGCCCCTCTCCAATTTGACATCATGTGGAAATGGGTCCAACATGATCTTTTTGCATAGAAACACCCATCGTATTGATTATAATTTGTGGAAAATCATAGGCTGACCCAGTGCATTTTCTTGAAGCGTAGAACCAGAAAATCTCCCCTGGGTTTCTGAATCCGGGTTATCTAAACACTCCCCAGTACTCTTTTTTTTTCTTGTTTTTTTTCCTTTCATAGCCCTTCTCATTACCCTCTTTCCTATCCAACCAATAAGTCCCTCTGTACTCCTTCCACTTGACCATACTATTTTTGACTGCTTTGCCCCTTCACTACCATTATTCTTAATGCATCTGCCACATACCCTAAGAGTTTATTGCTCCCTGCTGTTAGTTTAAATCCTCCTCCACTGCTTTATTTGCCTTTTGCATGAAGTCATTGGTACCAGGTCGGTTTAGATAAAGCCCATTCTGTCTGTAGAACTTCTCCTGCCCCAGAACACATCCAGTTGTCCTAGAAATTTGAAACACTGCTTCCTCCACCACCTTTGAACCCTCCCCTTCCAGCATCTTCTCCACCCACTCCGTTGTGCCACTTACCCTGCCCCTGAGAAGCAACAGACCTTTGGTGACTTCTGGTTATAACCGCAGAAAAAAACTAATCATTCCTCTAATGTTCGAATTCCTTAAGTTACTGCTTGCCTTTTCTGCACATTTTGATTTCTTTCTGCTGGATAGCCTCTTGCTCATGATTACACTCCCAAGTGTCAGTCTTGTTACTTGCATCATAGGTATCCATCGCTGTATCCCTAGCCAACAACTTCAGAGCCCCAGAGTATCCTATACTGTCTCTACAGAAACTTCAACAAATAGAAGTCAGAATTCCTCAAGTATATAGCAGATGATCAAGCACATCCTTTTTTTGCCTCACAATTCTTCTCTAATTATGGGTGACCACCTCCTGCAATATGTGTTCCAGGGACACATTTCTCCCCTCATGAAACACAAAATATCTCTGACTGTTTCTTAAGAACTGTTTCTTTAAGCTCAGTTGTTTTGAGTTGCAGCCATGCTATAATTCTAAATAATTACAAATATCTCTTTTTAAAATCTATAAACTTATAAGCAACTTCCATAACTTTTTGATAAGCTCTTAGAGATTATCACAACTGAAAATGATTAAAGAGACTACATTAACACGTGTCTTTTATCAAAACTTCAATGAGGAGGGAAAATTAAAAGGCCTAAGGTGAGACTTTAAAGGACTTTCTCCACAGTCATGGATATGTGGAAAAGACTCCGAGCTAAAGCAATTAATGTAGCATTGATTAACACCTTTAAAATAAGCTTGATAAATATCTGACTAGGAGCAGGATTGAACATTAGAAGGATAACTGCAGATAGAAATAATTGAATGTGAAATGGATTATAATAGTTACTAAGCTGCTGGGCTCAATGAATTGTCATGCTATTTGGCTGTAGGGTGCATAATGTAGAATATAAATTCAATACGGATACTGGAGCTTTGTTTTGTTTTGCTTACCTCCGGTCATCAGGAGAAAGCTTGTAGTTTTTTTTCCACAGGAGATTAAATGGTTTTGGCAGAACCCTGCATAGACCAAATTGTACAGGGCCTGTGCAAGGAATGGTCTCAATGGGCTGATAGGCCTTTTCCAGTATTCATGCTTTCTAATGCGGTTTTACAGAATAAGACAGAAATTATCTTCACACCATTATGCTCCTGTAATCTCAATTTCACATGTTCCATCAAGTTATGGGATAGAGGGTGATAACAGAGGCTCTTTTTGAATACATTTAAATTTTGAGAAGTATAGCAGGTGCAGGTCAGTGAAAAGGAACACAACCATACATAGCGTCATATGCCTAATTTGCAGCGTGCCCAATTTTCCAATGAGTGACGTGGGCAGATATAAGAAAAGAGGGTCCACCTTACGCAGGGAGAAAAAGGATAAAAAATTGGGTCTCAAAGGCACAGGAACATGTGTTCCGCCCTGGATAATTGGTGGGTGCAAAATTTTCCAGCAACATGGGACAGTTGGGCATTCGAGATCTGTTCATAGTAGTGTGGGCTACCGATTGTTGCATTAAAATGAGGTGCCCTCCAACTGACCCTGCTAATTGGTACAGGGTCAGCACTGAAAGATACTAGCATAAATGCTGAGGTTACAACCCCTGGATTTCTGCCTCCATATTTGCGACAAAAAAACTGGATCGTTATTTCTCAACTTAATATATGGTTCAGAGTATGTTCAAAATTAAATTAAAATAGTTTATGGGTGAGATGCCTCTTAAAATAGATTTATTTTTCTGTTTACATTACATAAATAAGCACATAAATTATTTTGGTATCCTTTTGACATCAAAGAGACTAGAAATGTAAATCGGAAACCTGGCATGTGGTCCAGTTTAAAACTCCATTTCCCAGAAGCCAATGTTGGTGGTTCCATCTTATTTCATATGGTTTGCCTAACATTGCTGCACATGGCTTGAGGAATGGCCAGTCAGAAGGATACTCCTGTGCCACAGTAAACAGGTTTCTAGCTTTGAGTCTTTTTCAGTGGCAGCTATATTGTGGGAAAATAGTGGCTTTTGCCCCCTCTGTTATCACTGAAGTATAGGCCTACCTTTGCTGACACTTGGGGTGTCCCTTTTCTAGATGTTCTTTAGTTGAAGAAAATGTAGA
Source organism: Heterodontus francisci (assembly GCF_036365525.1). Lineage (NCBI taxonomy): Eukaryota > Metazoa > Chordata > Chondrichthyes > Heterodontiformes > Heterodontidae > Heterodontus > Heterodontus francisci. The sequence goes on along the minus strand of NC_090382.1, from coordinate 80,419,612 downwards.
ATGGGTATTAAAGGGGACCTTGAGTTGTCAATTGGTCTCACAAAATCTTTTACCATGCTCACACAGAGAAGAGAGCAATGACATGATTATGCCAAACTTATTATTGACCATGTGAAACATCACCAATTTATTATCTCTTTTAGAATGCTATTGTTGTTTTCAGTGTTTACATATCTCGATGAATCATAATCTATATAAAATCACATGGTGTTCAGGATACAAACAGGAATATTGATTGACAAGATTTCCATTCAAAATGTTGTTGTTCTAGCCATCGTCTCAAAGATCCATAGGCATCTCCCTCCATTAATGAGAGACACTTTGTAATGAGAGGCACCAATCCTTAAGCATGGGCAAGGCAAGGAGGCAGGCCTCCATGAACTACCACAGCCAGTACAGGGATTGAACCCACACTGTTGGTATCTTTCTGCATCACATGCTAGCCAACTGAGTTAACCAACTCCCTACTCAGAATATTAACTTGACTTTTTGTTCTATAGATGCTGTGCATTTCCAGCATTGTCTGTTTCTGTTTTGGAATATAGACAGCAGCGGATAATTAGGCAGTGATACATATAGACAGCATTCTAGCAGGAGACTGCAAACTGAGTGGCAGAAGGGGGATTGGGGTATGTTGCTTGCCAGGAGAACAAACAGTTTAAGGTTTTTAATGGCATTTGAACTTGATATGTATCCAGTTGCTTGTACAGTTGTGTGTTTCTTGTTCAGAATTGTCAAATGTCTGTCTGGTCTACACATTCATAGCTGGCAGTGGAAGAACAACCTTATCGCACCATAGGAGGGTATATATCTTCTCACTGTTAATGAGAACTGTGCGAATTTAAGAGATGCAGTTAATCCCTATCTCCTGTGCAGTATAAATTATGTTTTTAATAAAAGCTTGCAATAATAACCAAGGCAAATAAATAAAATAAGTAATTAAAAGCTTAACAACTATATTATAGTACTCTCTGACATAAGTGCATGCAAACAGTATCTGTTCTGTGATACCATGTCTTGTTCCTTTCATACATTGACTTACTATTGATTTAAAAAAAAATAAAGCTTAATTTAAAATAAATACATAGGTACCAAGTGATGTGATTGGTTTGCCATGGTGCTGTCTAGTTCATACACGATAGGATGAAAGTCTTCTCTCTATGATGGTATAAAGATCTCAACCAGTTTCTAGGTGGACCAGAGCACAAATATGACCATAATGTGACAGTAATTGACAATCTCTCTCAGAAGAGACACAATGCTCCTTGATTCTGGGGCCATCTTTCTAGCTGCCTCTAATCTGTTGTGAGGAAGATGCAAAGCAACTTCAAGGGGATTTGGACAGACTTAGTGAGGGGGCAAGAACATGGCTGATGGATTATATTATAGAAAAATGTGAGGTTATCCATTTTCGTAGGAGGAAGAGATGTGGAGATTATTTCTTAAATGGTAAGAGATTAGAAAGTACAAAGAAATCTGGGTGTCCTCGTCAATAAGTCACTGAAAGCTAACATGCAGGTGCAACAAGCAATTAAGAAGGCTAATGGTATCTTCGCCTTTATTGCAAGAGGATTTGAGTACAGGAGTAGTGAAGTCTTGCTTCAATTGTATAGAACCTTGGTTAGACCGCACCTGGAGTACTGTGTGCAGTTTTGGTCCCCTTACCTTAGGAAGAATATTATTGCCATAGAGGGAGTGCAACAAATGTTCACCAGACTTCGTTACTGGGATGGAGGGACTGTCCTATGAAGAGTGATTTGGGGAAACTGGGCCTGTATTCTCTAGAGTTTCAAAAAATGAGAGGTGATCTCATTGAAACCTACAAAATACTTAAAGGGATAGACAGGGTAGATGCAGGTAAGATGTTTCCCCTGGTTGGAGAGTTTAGAACCAGGGAACACAATTTCAAAATAAGGGGGATGCCACTTAGGGCAGAGATGAGGAGAAATTTCTTTACTGAGAGAGTTGTGAATCTTTGCAATTCTCTACCCCAGAGAGCTGTGGAAGTTCAGTCATTGATTATGTTTAAGGTAGAGATTGACAGATTTCTAAATATCAATAACATAAAGGGATATGGAGATTGTGTGGGCAAAAGGCATTGAAGTGGATGATCAGCCATGATCGTATTGAATGGTGGAGCAGGCACAATGGGCTGAATATCCTACTCCTGCTCCTATGTTCCTATGATACCAGGAATGTCTGTCTATGGCCGCAATTTTATCCAGGCGACAAGGTCTCGATGTCTGGCAAAAGCAACGCCTGGAATTCCGTGTCACCTCTTCTGTGGGAGGCCCACCAAATCAGATGCCAAAAAGGCACTTAACTGGACAGCGGTGGGCCTACCACAGGATCAAGGACCCTGGTGACTGAAGTCTCGCCCTCTGAAAGCTGCCAGTCAGTCAGAGGCCAGCAGCTCTTTAACGGAGCAGCACCAACGTGTAGGCTGCTGCCGGTGAACCATCTATCCGAGGCCCAGTAGCGGCGCTGGATCCAGGTCACAGGTAGGTCAGGGTGGGAGGGATTCCACAGGGTGGGGGTTGCGGGGGGAAAGGGGTGTAGGAAATAGCAAGGGCAGGGGATGGCTCTCAGCCGCACCCCCCACTCCCCCCCATTCCCGATGCTGGGTCCCTCATTCAGGCAATAAGTGCCTTTTAACAAGAGACCCCCCCCACCACCCCCCACGAAAGCTGACAAGTAGCCCGCATGGTTTTTCCTGCCATGCTTCCCATGCGGCAAGAGGGCCACCCGCCACACAGCTAATTGTGGCAGCGGGATGAGGCCATTAATTCGGTCTTAATTGCCACCATTCCACCCTATTATATGTCTCCCCGCCTCCAAACCCACCCACCGTGGGGGAGAGCATAAAATTCCCCCTATGTCTACGTCTATACTTATCTCTCTTTATGTTTATGTCTATCGCTATATCTAGGTCCATGTCTATATTTATATCTGGGCTGGGAAATTCCTCTGGGCTTCCGAATCACTTCCAGCAAAGTAACGCCAGTGGAATGGGAGCACCTCTGATAAATTTTCAAGTCTATATCTATCCTGCCCTTAAATGATCTGATTTGATCTGACATCCTCCAGTTCCACGTTCCAACTGATCTGGTTGTTGGTACTGATAACTTCCAATCCTAGTGAAAAAAATTATTTTCTTGTAATATAATAAGCCTAATCCACAATTCCTGTCTGCTCATGTCAACTGTCACAATCAAAGTTCTTTGCCACATCTTTAAAAGAAAGGTCTAAAGAAATAGAAGTAATGATTTGGAAGTGCAGGGCCAATTTTTACTATATGCAGATATTGGGAGGAGTGATTGCACCATCTGCCTGATGTCCTCAGTAAGAGGCCAGAACCATCTTGATGGTCGGGCCTGATTTGGACCCGACTGGTGAGCAGTGAGCACTGAGTCACACTCACAGGCAGCTTACCGATGGGGGAGGGTAACTGAAAATCTGGCAGCTCCTCCAGAGCGCTGAGTCAGAAGTCAAGACGCTAAAATGAAGTGAGATACCTATCCTGCTATCCCTGACACACTTCAAAATCAAGCATTAAAAGAAATGGCAAGTGGAATCAGCCAAATTTTGATGGATACTTTAGAGGAAATGCCAAATATTGACATTTTGTCAAGGGACTCATGAGAGGCAAATCTAGCAATTTATAAAAAGGGATGGAAGAATAACTGGGAGCTATTGGCATGTTAACTGCCATTGGTAGTTGGGAAATAATAAAAAATATCCTGAAAAAGGAAGGAGTGAAACTTCAGGAGAAATACAGAATGATAAAAAGAAGTTACCTGGCAAATCTACTAGAGATGTATGAGGATACAGCTGAGTTATTTGACTAGGGGAGCTTAGTAGATTTCATTTACTAAGGCTTTAGCAAAGCTTTTGATAAAGTACCACATAGGAAATTATTTTACAAAGTGTAAAGGCATGGAATAGGAAGGAAGCTTTTGAAGTGGATAACCAGTTGTTTGAGTCGCATGATGCAAAGATTAGTTGTGAAGGGAGCAGCAGCTATGATGAAAGAATTGGTAAACAGGGTATTGCAACAATCAGTTCTGAGACTTTGAATGTATATTAATGATTCGAAGCTAGGCACTGTAATAAAACTCTCCTAATTTAACGATGATACCAAATTGGGACAGGTAGTAAGTAGAGAACAAGGTTTTAGAGGGATCTGAAAAGGTTGGATGAATCGGCCAAAAACAGGAGGTGCTGCTAAGTGTAAAGAAATGCAAAGCTAGAGAAGGGAAACAAATAGTAGGAATTCAAAATCAATGGGAACTGGCTCTTGATTTTATATTCATTGATGAGGTGAGGGATCTGGGGGGACTTTTCAGTGGAAAACACCCTCAAATGTATAGCAGTTGGAAAAAAGGTAACAGCAACTTATTTTATCTGGTGTCTTAAAAACAGAAGAATATCATAAAGTGCTTTACAGAGGGAAAATATAAAGGACGGGCACCAGACTACCATGGAAGAGACAGCAGAGGGGACTGAAAGTTTGGGGAAAAAAATTGGTTTTAAAAGGCATGTAAAGGCAGTGGGCAAGTAGAAAAGCAAAGGGGTTTAGGGAGGAAGTTCCAGAGGGTGGGACTGAGGATGCTGAAGGCTCTTCGACCAATGGTGAAGCAATAGGATGTGAGGAATGCGTAGAAGGCCAGAGTCAGACTAAAGGGTGTGGGAAGCAGTATAAGGCAGGTGCAGGTTACATGGGTAGGCTTACTTGAGGGAATTTGAAGATGAGCATGAGAAGTTTATTTTGAATGCACTTGGGTAATGAGGGCCAGCATAGATAATCATTGAGGATAGGAGTAGTGGACAAATAGGACATTGTATAGGACAGTATACAAATAACATGCTTTTCCAGCATGAGGCCCTGGGTTCAATCCCTGACATCTTCACCTCAATACTTGGGTTAGCTTTGACTCAGTTTGTAGCACTTTTGCCTCTGAGTCAGAAATTTGTGAGTTCAAGTCCCACTCCAGGAATTGAGCACAAGATCTAGGCTGACACTCCAGTATAGCCCTGCAGGAGTGGTGCATTGTCAGAGGTGCTGTCTTTCAGGTGAGACATTAAACCAAGACCCTGTCTGCTCTTTCAGGTGGATGTAAAACTTCCCCACAGCACTATTTTGAGTTATCTCTAGTGTCCTGGCCAATATTTATCCCTCAATCAACATCAAAAAAACAGATTATTTTGTTATTTTCATACTACTGTTTGTGGGAACTTGCTGTACACAAATTGTCTGCTGGGTTTTCTAAAATACAACAGTGACGATACTTCACAAAGTACGTTATTGGCTGTAAAGCACTTTGGGATGTCCAGTGGTCATGAAAGGTGCTAAATAAATGCAAGTCTTTCTTTTTTAACTGAGTTCTGAAAGTTTTGGAGTGTTTGAAGGCAGTGGGTGGAAGGAACAAGTCCTAAAGTTCACTAAAGCTTGGATAAGGGTTTCTGCAGCAATGAGAGTGTGGTAGGATGAAGGCAGCTAATGTTATAGAGGTGGAAGAAAACTTGAACAAGTGGCCATGTAGGTTGAAGCAATCAGTGGCCAGGAAGCAGAGTTAATGATTGGGGTCAAAAAACATTGGCTTTGATCTTCACAGTATTCAGTTGGAGGAAATTCTGACTAAACCATGACTTAATTGTAAGTCAAGCAATCTGCCAGCACAGCATATCATAAGCAATAACATCTTAGAATATATATTTACATTCTAGGAAGTGATAGTTAGCTAATACAAAGGAGTGGTCATTGTGAATATTGTGTACAATCCTGGGGCATTTAACCAAAGGAGCACATGTTGACCCTGGAAGGAAGACCAAGAAGGATAATTAAGCTGGAAATTGGGATTGGACACCTGAATTATGAAGAAAATTCATGGAACCTTAAAATGATGAAGAACATACACTCTTTATGATGGGATTTCTGAGGTTTTATAATTGTGCAGATAAATATTACCACTGCATGATATATTGATCTTTTTCAAGCTGCAGCTGAACTTTTTCCAAGTATGTTGTTAAGGTCTGCATGGAAAAATGAAATAAATAATGTCCATTTAGAAGTTGAAGTAAAGTTCAATCACAATAACAACTTGCATTTATACAGTATTTTTGACATAATAAAATGCCAGAAAATGCTTCATAGAATCAAAAACAGGCACCACACAGTTATGGGTGAAAAATTTGAGAAGATGACTCAGTTTTGAAAAGGTTTTTGAAGGTAGGAAGAGAGACTAGCAAGATTTAGAGAAAACATTCCATATTTGGGGCCAAAACAACTAAATGCTCTGCAACCCATGAGGAAGCAAAGGAAAGGTGGAGGCAAAAGAGGCCAGAGCCAGGCATTAACTGGCATGTTGTGCTCTCCTGTTTTCTGAAAACAGGCTTTCTTGATTTTATGAATTACATTCATTATATGAACCAGAAGGCTAGAAACAATTGTCGTGACATTAAGGAATGGTCATTTTGTGAAATTCCCTTGTCCGCTGTTTTAGCAGCTCTACTTAAAATAAATTAGTTTATTCGTGAACTGGACTAGCAGACAGAGAAATGGTATATAATGTATTAAGCATTTGTCTGCTAATTTCATCACAATCTGTCTTTCGGATGAAATGAAATGTCTGCCTGCTCAGGTGGATTTGAAAGACCCCACAGCATTATTTTGAAGAAATAATGAGTGAGTTATCCCTGGTGAGTTATCCCTGGTGTCCTGGTCAATATTTATCCCTCAATCAACATCACAAAAACAGATTATCTGGTCATTATTACTGTAGTATAATTTAATATCTTTTGCATACTACTCTCTCTGCTACCCTCTCTGTTGGGAGGTGTAAATAAATGTTCTAACATGGCTTCTCCCAGTTAAGACCTCCTGTTAGTTTTACTCTGAATGCACAACAGAAATATGATGATGAGAGGATGGGATTTTTTTTTTACATCTCATTTGAGAGATTACAATCTAAAGAATATTCTGACACACTTTTTGGAACTCCCAAAGTCAATTTTGAGGACGTTTGAGTAATTTGAAAGATTGCTTTGTGTATCTGCAATTCATATTTAGCTACAACTCAGTGAATACATAATTTTAAAAATATGGCACTGAAGACATATTTTGGGACAATGGAGGAATCCAACCCTAACAAAGAGGACTGGTGTAATTACGAACAAAGGCTACACATTTGGCTGCAAGCTAATAAAATCCTAGATGAGGATAAGGTGAATGTTTTCCTCACCATGATAGGGCCAAATGCATTTGAGGTGGTGTTCAATGAATGCTGTCCACAAGACCCCAGTACTTTAGACTATTCTGAAATAAATGAGATACTGGACTCATATTATGGCTTCACTAAGAATGAAATTGTATTCTGAGTTGCATTTTATGGAAGGAAGCAGTTGCCAAATAAGTCTATTGCAGATTATATTCTTGAGTTAAAGAAACTGTCTCATCACTATGGTTATGGTGCGAACTTAAAAGTTAACCTGAGAGAGACATTTGTTGGAGGTCTAAAGAACAATAAAATCCAGGTCAAGCTTTTGTGTATAGGCAATCAACTGATGTGGGAAGAGGCCTGCGATGAGGCCACAGCCATGGAAATGGCAGGAAGAGATAGTGGCAGATTGCAAGGAAGTTCTTTTCCTGAGTCAGTAGGGGAGGTCCACCGGATTTCAGCAGAGGGGACAGTATATAGAAGATATTACAATATATATTAGTCACACTACAGTATGCAGGAATTCGTTGTCTTTGTAACATTACTCCTTTAAATCCTAAACTTAGAAACTAAAGTTTTAAATGGCCAACTTTTTGTGAGATTCTTCCTGCATTTATTCTCTGCCTGATTCTTCATTACTCAAAGTAAAAAGCATTCAGAAAAAAATTGAGAATTTATTTCATTTTGATGGCTATTCTGAACAATCTTCTTTGGCCTCCTTATCTCAAGAGACAATGGGTAAGCGCCTGGAAGTGGTCAGTGGTGTGTGGAGCAGCGCCTGGTGTGGCTATAAAGGCCAATTCTCCAGTGACAGGCTCTTCCACAGGTGCTGCAGAAAAATTTGTTTGTCGGGACTGTTACACAGTTGGCTCTCCCCTTGCGCCTCTGTCTTTTTTCCTGCCAACTGCTAAGTCTCTTCGACTCGCCACACTTTAGCCCAGCCTTTATGGCTGCCCGCCAGCTCTGGCGAACACTGGCAACTGACTCCCACGACTTGTGATCAATGTCACACGATTTCATGTCGCGTTTGCAGACGTCTTTAAAGCGGAGACATAGACGGCCAGTGGGTCTGATACCAGTGGCGAGCTCGCTGTACAATGTGTCTTTGGGGGATCCTGCCATCTTCCATGCGGCTCACATGGCCAAGCCACCTCAAGCGCCGCTGACTCAGTAGTGTGTATAAGCTGGCGATGTTGGCCGCCTCGAGGACTTCTGTGTTGGAGATACGGTCCTGCCACCTGATGCCAAGTATTCTCCGGAGGCAGCGAAGATGGAATGAATTGAGACGTCGCTCTTGGCTGACATACGTTGTCCAGGCCTCGCTGCCATAGAGCAAGGTACTGAGGACAAAGGCTTGATACACTCAGACTTTTGTGTTCCATGTCAGTGCGCCATTTTCCCACACTCTCTTGGCCAGTCTGGACATAGCAGTGGAAGCCTTTCCCATGCGCTTGTTGATTTCTGCATTGAGAGACAGGTTTCCCATATTTCCCACATTATAAGAGTTACTTCATTGTTCAAAAGTACTTAATTGGCTGCAAAATGCTTTGAGACATCCGATGGTCATGAAACACCCTATATAAATGCAAGTCTTTCTTTTTTGCTTCTAAGCTAAGTCTTTATTATTTTATTTAATTTACAAAGTCAAACAGGATAGATGTAAATGATTATAATGCTTGGTCTGCTAGCCAGTGATACAGTTTGATTATGTTATGTTCAATGAATATGAGATGCAAAACGTTTTATTTCAGTAGTTTACAATAGAATATCTTGGCACTTTAACACATTAATTAAAAGGGCTATGGAGAAAGAGCAGGGGAGTGGGACTAATTGGATAGTTCTTTCAAATAGCCGGCACAGGCACGATAGGCTGAATGACTGCTTTGCAATTCTATGATTTTATGAATAGGACAATTTTTTATCTTTAGTGCTCTTGATGAAGGGTTCACACAACTGTGTGCTAAAGATGGAAATGTATGCTATTATTTGGTTCAATAACCAATGAGTTTACTTTTAGTCTTAATAATTAAACAGGGAATAATTTAATTGATGAAATATGCTTGTGACATTTCAAGCAGTCAAGTGCATTAGTATTCCAAAGTGAAGGTCCCAACAAATGAAATTTTAAAAAAAATGTCCAGGATACTCCGCCTAGCCCACCACTCCTGACCCCTGTCAATGTTTCAATTGTTCTGAAGCAAGAAAAGATATAGAATTGCTTGGAGACATGTTCTTCTCTCTCTGTGCCATCAACTTTGGTCTGCCTTTCTAGCATCCCATGCCTATAGAAAATAGTATGCCCATATATGGATAGTGGGTGTATGTGTAAATCAGGAAAATTGCCTGATTTCTGTCTTCAGAACACTGGGTGTAAGGGATGTCTGCTAGTCCCAGGCATCCAGCATTTCAAAGGTGGCCCTGAAAATCTTTCAATAGGTCTGGCCTGTGCAGTCTCAGAGCTCTTCGAGTGCTGAGGTGCACAAAACATAGGGTAAGTTTAAAGGTTTTACAAAATCTTTAAATAGCCCTGAGGCTGGGATATTGTTCAGGGTCAGAGGCCCATTTCAATGGCAAGCAAAAGTTCAGCCCTTCACCCTCATCCACTCGGGCTGAATTTTACCAGCCCCATGATCCGGCGGGTCGCAACGCAAGGGCCAGTAAAATTCCGCGGAGAGAGGTCCACCTCGACCCACACATTGAGAAGGGCCCTCCACATATTACCGGCAGCGGGGGGACCTCGGTGCAGCACCGCCCCCATCGCCTGGCGGCGGATCCTTCATCTCCATATGCAGATTGCAATTAAATATATTCAAAATAACTTACCTGCTGTCCCACACCGATTTTACAGCCTCTGTTTGGCCTTTGCGTGCCTTCAGAACCCTGCACGGAGTTCCAAGGTGAGAACCCGATGGGGAGGGGGGAGTAATGAAATTTTCAGGGTGGGAGGGGTGGAGGAGCGGGGCAATCAATTTTTATTGAATGTGGGCATGGTATGAAGGGGTTGAAGGGCAAAAGTTTGAAGGTTGGAGGGGAAAATTCAGGTATTTGAAAAATCAATTGATGGTTATTTCAGGCAATGAAATGACCATGGGGGGGAGGATGGTTGGGGAAGGATCTCCATCACTTAATTTTATTTACAGAT